>NW_027176975.1:7807145-8167145 GCF_023349555.1 Cebidichthys violaceus | reverse complement strand
ATCTGGACGTCAGGAATTGCTCTTTACCACGTGGATCTTGAGGTCGATGGACAACCGCACATGATAGGGCACATCGTACTCCCTCATGTCCACTATGTTGTCCAACTGGTCTGAGATACTCTTTGAACTCCCGGCTTCATCTGCCGAGGCCACATTGCCCCCCGATAACGCACTGCAAAAATCAACAAAGGTGTGAGCAGATCAATATTAAACTGGAAATAAAACAGTGTATTAATAGAAACTGATGATGACGGTGGTACCTTGATAACATTGCGGTGTAGGAGTCGTTGGACTGCTCCCGCTCTCTGTTCTTGCGTACTGCCGGGGAGATCTCGCGCTTTACCTTGATGAGGTCGTCCACGGTGCTGAATGACAGCTTGATGTAGCTTCTCTTCAGCCCGACGAGATGGTTCGGCTGAGGAGAACCGGCCAGTTCAACATGTTAGTAAATGTGGCTGTTGTGTTCAAATCTCCTTTCTGTTACATAACATGAACCACTTTAACACTGGCAACAGGACAAGAAAAACAATACTCTTACCAGGTCTAGGTCCTCTTTTGGGATAACTTCAAGCTTCGCCACCTTTCCTTGAAACTTTCTCGAAAAGTACGAGATGACTTCTCTCTCGCAGTTCTGGAAGTAAAGTTGTCTTTAAGGAACAAGTTGTTGAAGATGATTACATGGCATAAGAACCAAATGACAAACACTGTCTTACCTTTTTAGTAGCAATGTAGAAATACGGCTTGAATGGGAGCGCCACCTACAGACAGGATGCATGTCGGGATATGTTAGCGCAGTGGATAAAGGCTGTGAGGTGTTTGCACATTTTATTGTTTCATGATTATGTTATTTCAAAACAATGTCACACCTTGAACCTGCTTCCATCGTCCTGTATGAAATAATAGTCCACAGCACTGATCATCCTCTTGTCATCGTCCAGGATCTCAGTCTAAGAAGTAGAGAAGCGTCTCATTTAATACCAGACATTCAACAGGCCAGACATGACACCGTGTGTGTAAATACTTACAGGATGCATGTTGATCAGCCAGCCCGTTTTCTCCCCCGGCTCCTTCATCCTGTCGAAACCGAAGCGGGCGTCCATCTCGTCGGTGAACTGGCTGCGCTCCAGCCGCTTGAGGGCCGACATCGCGGATCCATCGTCCCTGTTTACAAACACACACAACAGGTTGTTTATGTCATCTATTAAATATCACTTAGAGTATATTGTGTCGGAGGAAGCATACAGTTTGTTGTGTGAGAAGAGGATCAACTCACTGGTTCTCCTGGTCCCCTCCACTTTGTCCTCGCTCCGCTTTGTACCGTCCACTGTTTTGTAAAACCATCTTCTATCTTCGGTCTGCCGGCTGCCACACGGCGAAATAAACCAAATAAACTCCCGCTCAGGTTGTTTAAACCTGTCAGCAAAGCTGCATTTGAAACGTTTTAGAAGCTATTTCGAAGGTTTGACCTCCGCTCTTCTGACGCTGCCTGTGTTTTTTTATTTTGGCGCGTTCGTGCAGTCGCCGCGAGAGGAGCACAGAGAAGAAAATCAAAGATCGTTGATTAGAAAGAGGATTCACTCAGACCGACAATTCAGCACAGTTTTACGGTCTGATTGAGTGATAACGTAAAAGCCTGCAAGCTTCAACCATGGACATCTTTGCCACCTCTCATTCATCACATGTCATTGTAAATTCCTTCCTTCACATTTTCAAGTTTCAGGACCCGACTGCCATTTACAGACCGAACAACTAGTGGTTATTTATGTTATCCATGTTTCTAACCACAGAGTGAAACATGTTTGACAGACACGATCTTTGATGGGACTCTTGTTTCCTGGGAGGAGCTTGAAACCCCTCCCTGCGCATGTTTACCACCTTAGCGAGGAGGAAGGAGGTGGTGTTGTGGACCGTGTGGGAGGAAGAAAGAGAGAGACTGGAGGTAGGTGGCAGTGACGTTTCCTGCAGCTGTCAGGAACATTATTTAAACTGTTAAACCTTTAACAGCGGCGCAGCTCCCGTTGTGCGGAGTTTGAGGTCTCAGTGGAGATAATTAGACATTGAAGGATGTAGTTTAATCAAAATAACTGGTTTGGCTGTCAGCTAAGTCGCTAGCCTGGTGTGTCTTGCAACAACAACAACAACAACAACAACAGCGACGACTGAGTAGTGCTGCCCGTTATCTGTAGTGGTGAGAGTAATTAAATGATGGTGTTACACGTGAATACCGCTTTTAAAAGTTATCTTAACTCATTTAAACCCGAGGTTTATGTCGTTGACACAAACAGACTTCATGTCTGATCTTAAAGAGCATGTGGATTTTCCTGTCCAGCAAAAACATGGTCACATATTGAATGTTTTCTGTCAGAATTGACTTACTTGAACATCGTGCTTTGTCTGAACTTGGTTAAGTAGTTGTTAGTTGATCATTTATTGTGAGAAAAGAACAGCACACTGGTTTGTGTTTAGTTAAGTTTGCAGGAGATAAGCCGACATTTAGTTTGTTTACATTTGACGGTCGGTTGAGGTCAGCATGGAGCTGAAGTGACCATACTACCTCTATCTCCTTTTATTATGTAGTGGAGCCACGAGCATTTATTTTAAATGATCAGTACTCTAACAACTAATAGCTTCTAATGAAAACTTTTTAAATATGACACATGAAATGAAAACTTTTGAATGCTATTCTTATGAAGAAATGGTGTTGAATATGGTGCCTCCTCTGAAAAGTGATAGATCAGCGTTTTCTTTGTTTCTGTCAAAGTCAAAGTGGCTCCAGAGGACTAGTGCCTCCTCGTCTCTGTATTGAATCACATTCAATTCATATTAATATGTTTCATTTGTATTTGAAATACTGATTCAAGCTGACATAAGGAATCCATATTTGTTTCACACAGATATTAATATAATCCTTGATTTTGTATTTATTTATTTTTGTGCTTTCAGATGCTCATTAATGCTGTTTGTGTGTGTGTTTGTGCCTCCTCCTCACCCTCCTCACCCTCAGTGTTGACCTTTACCCCATATGAAGCAGCCACACTTGGCTCTCCTGCAGCTGTTACAGACGGGCTGATTACTGGACACTGACTGAAAGGTAGCCTGACAGACTCTACTGGTATAGCCATGTACCATGCATACCATGCAGTTATGCATAGCTATCATGATTTAAAGCTATTGTTGTTAAAGACGAGTATGAAAGTAACCCACGGATCTTATCTCAAATTACCCAGCATGCCTCTGTCCCGAGAGGGCTTCTTGCCCTCTGATCATGTCAATGGAAATGTCTTTAGACTAGAATAATGCACAGACAGCTATAATAGCGTTATCACAAAAAGTCACTTAACTGAGGTCCAACTGTTTTTTTTTACTTTGATATTTGAGAATTAAGAATTCTGGTAAAGTATACATTGACATATTGTTTACTTAAATACTTATCGTAAACAAACATTTTTGATAAGGATCCCTTTAAAGTGGTTGTTGGGGAATTTTAGCAAAAACTGAATGAGACATTTTACTGTACTAAACTCTATAGTGGACAAAGTAAGCAATGGTGTCACTGTTATATGATAATGTAATATAATATGCATTAGATTTATCAGTCAACAGTCACTTTTAATGCCACCAAAGCTGTTATTACCCTGTGGGGTGAAAGAGATATCCCACTTATGTGATGAAGTGTAGATGTCACTGTCGTCTCTCGTATGACATATAATGTCCACTTTGCTCTTGTTGCAGTCTCAGCGGAATGCCTGTAAATGTTCCAGTTGGCAGTTTTGGGATTAATCCTATGGATATTTTTGCTGCTGTGGAGGAATAATACCAAGACGGTAGCAATGCCTGTGAAAAGAGAGGAATTTCCGTCTGGCTGCGGTCCACCTGCAGCCGAGGAGGACATGCCCGCTGCACAATCCCCTCATCCAGAGGAACATTCCCTGTCAACGGTTCCTACTATCTCAACACACAATGAGGACAACAGTCCTCAGGCCAGCAGTGCCTCTGCGGGTCTTGAAGTTAAAACAGTGGACACTGAGGTTTTGCAGGCGTCCTCTGAGATACATTCAGAAAAGTCATCATTTCGAACGAACACCCAGAAACCACCCAAAACCAAGGTGCCAATGCTGAGCTCAGAGCCCGAGGCGAGGGCACGCCTTAAGTTCATTCTCGGAGCATCGGAGGACAACTCTTCAGACGAGGAACCTTTGGTCACTAAACCTCCAAGCGGTGCAGCTCTGCCACCAACCTACGCCCCCAAGCCTTCTCCTCAGCAGGCGTCCTCTGCAGTGCCACGGACCAGCTCCTCAGGCATGAAGTAAGACCTTGTTTCTATAGAATTGATTTAATGTCAGCTCTCTAGGGTCAAGCATGTTTTCATCATAACACAAAGGTGAACAACCTCGTCTAGAAGTTGTAACTCTGGCATGTGACATAAACATGGAAGCATCTCTCTCACACTTTGTCTGAGGGACTTAGTGTATATGAACTGACTTGTTTTTTAAGGTCTGGCAGAGGATGTATTTTCTTAATATGTGGGTCAAACACGTGGCCACGTTGGTGAAGTGCTGTTATCTTCCTACTTGCCTGTCTCCACAAGCTGTGCCTTATCACCTGACTGGGTGGCGTTGACCTGTGCTGTACGCCAAACAGCTCCGGCTCTATTATTGGAACAAGATTCTGCACCAAATGACTTTGAAAGCTGTGGTGTGACTCTAGGTTACAACACAGCAAACAAAAGACACTTAAACATTTCTTTCACTTTTTTTACTGTCTGCATAGTGGAGAGTTATTTTTACTAAGATTCTGTGAATCTTATGTAAAAGTTGGTTCAGAGAGGTTGTTTGGTGCACACAGCTACATTCTCAGCTCAGGTTGGATTGATTTACCTTAAAGCTTGAAGCTATGTGTGCTAGCAGGACTTGTGGGAAGCATCATGAAGGAGAACAAGGTAAGAGATTTTCCTCCCCCAAATCTAATCCTTAGAATCATCTTCCTGCAGTTCAGAGGAATAGTTTTGTCGCAGAAGAAGATGCACTTGTGAAAAATGTTTACTGGAAAACAAATCCTTTTGTACATGTGTGTGTGTGTGTGTGTACAAAGGTTTCACCCTTTTTATGTCCAAAAACTTTGGCTACAGACTTTTCTTGGATAGTAGTTGCTTTCTTTTATAAATGAAGTAGAAGGAACACTTCTGTCCTGATCTCGGCCTTGCCTCTTTGTATATTTAGAAGAAGCAGCCTGTGATCTGTTACAAGAATCTGTAGATTATTTTGCTGCAAATTTGGGTGGGGAGAAGGGAGGGAGCACATGAGAGGAAGCACTTTGTAGAGGGCTCTTTGTTTTTGTCTTAGATTTTAAATTCTAGTTTCACTACTAAAAGGCATTAAAGTGTACCGTATAATGGAGGGAAACGGCTGTCAGGGTCTCAGCTTGTTCCCATGTCTCTGAAGGTAAGGTGCTATTTAAAGTTGGATTCCGTTCTGTGTAATTTGATGCTTGTGCTGCATAGTTTATTATGTACATGTATCACGTGCTTTACGATGCAGCTTCAGAAACAATGGAAACATGCATAATGACTTTGTACGACAGTAGAATAGATACGGGAGTCACTTTGTGAACAGGGAGGATCACTCGTGTGGTCTTACTGTTGTTATGTAACTGAACAGAGCTTGTCTTGGCACACATAAGTTTGAGGAAATAGAAGAAAAAAAACGCTCCGACAATGTGTACCCTCGAGGAGGGAAGTGTAAAAAAGACCACAGTAACTGTGAAGCAGGAAAGAAATATGCCAACAAGACTCAGTCATGTTTGCAAATAGATATTCCTTGGAAAGTACGTATGTAAATAAACTTCTGCCTCATATTCCGGAAAAAGATTAGAAAGTGGATACACATGGGAACATTGCGAGACACAGAGCTGCAGAAGTTGATCAAAAAAACTAGATAAATAGAGGTGCGATCTCTATTTACCGAACAGTAGCGGAGTTAAGTTTAAAATTCATATCGGCTGAGACAAAGTTGCACTTCAACTTCACAACATCGCTCACTGATGCAACACAGGTGTTTCTCAGTGATATCTCAACGTGGGACAGACATCCTGTGAGATGGCTTGCGGTGCAATTGCAATGAGACTTTGGAATGAACAAGGTTCGAGCCAGCTGATAATCGTGGTACGTAACATTATCTTAAGTTATTGCAAAACATGGTAAAGTTGCTTCGCATTTGTTTTCTTAAACTAAGCAGTGTTCAAAATGTCTCTTATTGTGTGTGCTGTAATACAGGTGTTGTTTAAATTCTAAAGGTTTTCCAACAATGAAACTAACAGGTCAGAGTCTTACGGAAACTACACTTTTGAATTTCGCAAGAATCTGAAGTCAAACATGTCTACATGTCAGTAAACCAGAGGAAATGATCCACTTTTATAAAAATGTAGCGTGTGATCGTAAAACCCAAATGCTTAAGCTGTTTTTTTTATGTGATTAGATGATTACATTGACAGCCAGATAACAAAGTGGCACAATTCATTGGTCATGGAGTCTGCAAGGAAACACTTATAGACTCAAGTGAACTCTATTGATAATTATTATCACTATGCAGAAATAACCCAATAGTCCTTCTTGAATATAGTCCTCTGTTAAAACTGCAGTAAACAAGAAGGCTATTGGTCAACTTCACTTAAAGTAATATCAGATATGTATACAAAATGGAAGCTCAGGTTCATGTCAACATACTTACATGAACTGCCAGGTATCACTAAAACTAGCTCGGCTGTTGATTTGTGATCTTTTTGAATATTTCTGAATACATGTTTTATCAGTCATTACTTCTGCTTTTGGACCCAGCCTTGTACATCTGTTGCATCTTGTTTATGAATGCATCAGACTGATGACACATTTACCTTTTTATTGTCTCTTATTGCTGGTGAACATCACATAAAAAGGGGCAACGGCGTGGACCTATTTTCTGTCATAAATAGTTCGTTTTTTCCATGACTTGTTTCTTATTAAGAACAGTTGTACAGTGTTGATTTGAAGATAAGGTCTTAAATAAATCAACTGGTACACAGTCTCTTTGCTTGTAGAGGAGAGAGAGTACACTTTGACTTGGGTTTTTGACTTTCAGTGCTGCTGCTCCCTTGTTGTTGCTGCTGTATAGTTTGTTTTCAGGTTCCTGGATTATTTGTTTAATCTTTTATATGGAACAGAATACACCCAGGTTATTGTGTTTTGCTGTGTACTTGAAAGATGACGACTAACCATGACCTTTCTACTCCAGGCCTAGCATGTCTGGCCTTCACTTGGTGAAAAAAGGACGTAAACACAGAAAGATGGACCTACAGAGGGACTTCACCGTGGCCTCTCCTGCTGAGTTTGTTACCCGATTTGGTGGCAACCGTGTCATTGAAAAAGTAAGAGTGAGAGTCCTCCCTGTTTATTTGTATCTCTGTATTTCATGGCTCGGTGACCATTGCGGCTTCTCTGTCTTCCTTAAGGCTACACAAGTGCTTTCTGATTCTGTTGCAGGTGCTGATCGCTAACAACGGCATAGCTGCAGTCAAATGTATGCGTTCGATCCGCCGCTGGTCCTACGAAATGTTTCGTAATGAAAGGACCATCCGCTTTGTTGTCATGGTTACCCCTGAAGACTTGAAAGCTAATGCAGGTCATTGTGAACACGATACTTATTATTATTATTATTATTATTATTATTATTATTATTATATAGCAGAAGATATCCCCAATCATATCATAATCATATTATATTACGTTGCTTGTTTCTCTTATAGAATACATTAAAATGGCAGACCACTATGTGCCTGTACCCGGTGGGCCCAACAACAACAACTACGCCAACGTAGAGCTGATCGTTGACATTGCTAAAAGAATCCCAGTGCAGGTACTCTTTGACCTTTTCGTTCTTTCTGGTCTGTAACTTCTTTGACCCTTGACTTTGCCTACTTGTTAATATAATCTGATGAATGACATGTCTGTGTGTATCTATTAACAGGCTGTCTGGGCTGGTTGGGGTCATGCCTCAGAAAATCCCAAACTGCCTGAGCTGTTGGACAAAGCAGGAATATGGTTCTTAGGTAAAAAATCCAGTTTGAAACCACAGAAGGTTCACATTAATTTAATTGTGTTTATTTGTACCTGTCTCATTGTTAACTGACTGTATTTCTCTCAGGCCCGCCCAGTAAGGCCATGTGGGCTCTAGGGGACAAGGTGGCTTCTTCCATTGTGGCTCAAAGTGCTGACATTCCCACATTGCCATGGAGCGGATCAGGTGATGATTTTCCTCCTGCACTGTCTCAGTTCACATAATGTATAGTAAGACAAACTCTACTCTGTGTTTGTCAGTGTATTCATGTTCTTTGCATGTGTGTTGCTCCAGGTCTGAGAGTAGACTGGGAAGAGGCCGACCAGTTTCTGGGCAATGTCATCAGTGTTCCTCCGGGGGTCTACTCAAAGGGCTGTGTTCTTGATGTAGACGATGGACTGGCAGTAAGTATATTTAGCAAAGTCATCATAATAATATCTTTAATGTAATATTTTTTTACCCAAATTATGATTCCCTTCACGGAAGAATCTTTTTGCTAACTTACATTTTATGTGGTGTTTCTTTGCAGGAGGCTGAAAGAATTGGTTATCCGGTTGTCATCAAGGCCTCTGAAGGGGGGGGTGGAAAGGGTATTCGGAAAGTAGAAAGTTCTGAGGATTTCCCAAGCCTCTTTAGACAGGTTTGATTTGATTTATACCCCCTTTTTGTCACAGTTGAATTTGATTTCATTCTGACAGCTATGTTGATGTTTTGTTATTTTGAGTGCAGGTTCAGACAGAGGTACCCGGCTCACCTATCTTCATCATGCAGCTGGCTCAGCATGCCAGGCACCTTGAGGTTCAGATACTGGCTGACAAGTACGGGAATGCCATCTCTCTCTTCGGACGAGACTGCTCCATCCAGAGAAGGCACCAGAAGATCATAGAGGAAGCTCCTGCCACCATAGCTGCTTCCTCAACATTCGAGCAAATGGAAAAGGTTAGTTTACATCACTGCATGTCTAATTTTCACCCCCGTAATTAATTTGTCTGGTTAAAACTTGACATTCGGTCTCTTCTTTCTGGCCCAGTATGCTGTGCGATTGGCCAAGATGGTGGGCTACGTGAGTGCAGGTACTGTGGAATATCTTTACTCTGAAGACGGAAGTTTCCATTTCCTGGAGCTGAATCCTCGCCTGCAGGTAGAACACCCCTGTACAGAGATGATCGGAGATGTAAACCTGCCAGCTGCCCAGCTTCAGGTAAAAGAAAAAGAAGAATCATACCATAGGAACAAAATACGTAATTATCTTGCAAATGAGACGATAGCCAGAGTTCCAGTTCTTCCGTTTTTTAACAGTTTTTTTCATCTACCATAGATTGCGATGGGCATCCCCCTTGATAGAATTAAGGACATCCGCTTGCTTTACGGAGAAACTCCGTGGGGTGACACCATTATTAACTTTGAGAATCCAGAATGCATGCCAAGTCCAAGAGGGCACGTCATAGCTGCACGGATCACCAGTGAGAACCCTGATGAGGTAGAGCGCAATTTCACCAACACTTTGTTTTGTTATGTTCTTTTGATTTGCAACACTGACTCGTCACCCTTGTGCTCTCTCACAGGGGTTCAAGCCCAGTTCTGGCACCGTGCAGGAGCTGAACTTCCGCAGCAGTAAAAACGTCTGGGGTTATTTCAGCGTGGGGGCAACTGGAGGCCTGCATGAATTTGCAGACTCCCAGTTTGGCCACTGTTTCTCCTGGGGAGAGAACCGCGAAGAAGCCATCTCGTAAGCCTTTCTTTTAGTTCTTCTGATTTTGAGATCTCTAATCTTTAACAATAAAAGCTTTCTGGTGTCGCCTTTAGGTCAACGGCCAGTATCGCCCTAATGTTGTAACTGATGTAATACAACAATGTGGAAACTGCAGTGACTTACCAATAGTATAATGAAATCTTAGAAGACATCTATGCAATATACTTTTACAAAAATCTCAATCTCATAGGATAGATGTGTTTATCAGTTGTCATATTTGCCATGTGCTTCAGGAACATGGTGGTGGCTTTGAAGGAGCTGTCCATTAGAGGTGACTTCAGGACCACAGTTGAATATCTCATTAAGTTACTAGAGACGGAAAGCTTCAGAAACAATGATATCGACACCAGCTGGCTGGATCATCTCATTGCAGAGAAAGTGCAGGTAGGAGACTGATGACCTTGTGCCATAGATCGTTACACGGCTAAGTAGTCGGTCACTGAATTTGTGGTCATTTGTTTGTTTCATGAAGCCACATGCTCTTCCTACAGGCGGAGAGACCAGATACCATGCTGGGTATTGTTTGTGGGGCTTTGCATGTTGCTGATGCAAGCTTCCAAAAGAGCATGTCTGATTACCTGCATTCACTTGAAAGGTCAGTCGACACAGTCCAATCGTATTATTGTCTCACTGCAGTTCTCACTGTATCTTTATGTATTTGACCTATTAAAAACTACTGCATCCATAGAGGCCAAGTGCTGCCTGCAGCCAGTCTCCTCAACTCTGTCAATGTGGACTTAATATATGAAGGAGTCAAGTTCTGCCTCAAGGTATCTGCTTTATTCCCATCACACGTTCCTTGTTTGACTCTTCCCTGTTTTAATCAATACGTTATCACTTCTGCTGCCTGCAGGTTGCTCGCGAATCCCCAACAACTTTTGTCATCATGATGAACGACTCCAACATTGAGATAGACGTCCACAGGCTGAATGATGGGGGCCTCCTGCTGTCCTATGACGGCAGCAGCCATATCACCTACATGAAGGAGGAAGTGGACAGGCAAGTGCTCTTGAATCCGTAGATTTAGTTTCATCTATTTGTTTGTTTGACTAATTTTCTGAATTACTTCATCCCCCACAGCTATCGCATCACTGTTGGCAACAAGACTTGTGTATTTGACAAGGAGAAGGATCCCACGGTGCTGAGGTCGCCCACTGCTGGTAAACTGCTGCAGTACGTGGTAGACGATGGAGGCCACGTTTTTTCAGGAGTGATCTATGCAGAGATTGAGGTAAATGTGACAGATGTTGGTGAAATAGATTTCTTTAGGCTTTCGGTATTTTTGTTCACTGGCTGTTTGCGCTGTGGTTTCAGGTGATGAAGATGGTGATGACGTTGACAGTGCAGCAGTCTGGTTGCGTCCACTTTGTCAAGAGACCTGGAGCTGTTCTGGAGCCTGGCTGCGTGGTGGCACGTGTAGACCTGGATGACCCCAGCAGTATACATCGGGTACATTAATGGAAAATTATATTACACCATATGCACATAGTGCATAAGGTGTTCTCTTAATTGTGCCTTGTAATTCCTACCACTTTATAACGTTATTGTGATGTTCAGGTCTTGGCTAAAAAGTGTAAGATTTTAGCCTTGTATCTGAAAATGTTTATTGTAACTTTTGCCTGGTAAACAAATAATTATATTCTGTGTCCCATGTTTCATTTTTAAACTGTTTCCTGCTTTCACTTCCTGTCATAGGTGGAGCTCAACACGGCCATATTGCCACCGCAGCAACCACTACCCATTGTTGGTGAAAAGCTTCACCAGGTGTTTCACTGTGTGCTGGAAAACTTGGTGAAAGTCATGGCCGGCTACTGCCTTGAAGAGCCTTTCTTTAGCAACAAGGTACACAGCAGGCGTTCTGCCTCTACAGATTCTTAAATGATGTCATTGGTGTTAATCATATGTACATGTTCATGTCTGCAGCTGAAACAGTGGGTGGCTACCCTGATGAAGACCCTAAGGGACCCCTCGCTGCCACTGTTGGAACTCCAGGAGATCATGACGAGCTTGGCGAGTCGCATTCCTCCCAGTGTGGAGAAAAATATCCGTAAAGTCATGGCTCAGTACGCGAGCAACATCACCTCTGTCCTCTGCCAGTTCCCGAGCCAAAGGGTGAGTGACGCTGATGCACGGAGACATATTGCTGCTTGCAGTTGTGCACGTTCTTAATGTAATCTGATGATGTTTCTTTTTGTTTATTCCAGATTGCAAATATTCTAGACAGCCATGCAGCAACCCTGCAGAGGAAGCCTGACCGAGAGGTGTTCTTCATGAACACTCAGAGTATTGTTCAGCTGGTACAGAGGTTAGTTTTTTCCTTTTTTTGTCAGATCCAGGTTATACAGCACTAATACATAATGTATGGAAAAATATCCCATTTATTGACACGTGTCTGAATGTGGCTGGTCCAGGTACCGCAGTGGCATTCGGGGTTACATGAAGTCTGTGGTTCTCGATCTGCTGAAGCGATACCTGCAAGTAGAGATACAGTTTCAACAAGGTGAAGTTAATACATTAAACTCTAGATGAGTAATTTTCTTTAATAATCAAGGATTGTTTGTCATAGCTAATGTCATTGTACTCTTGTTCTCACAAACAGCTCACTATGACAAGTGTGTTATCAACTTGCGAGAGCAGCACAAACCGGACATGAGCCCTGTGCTGGAGTACATCTTCTCTCATGCCCAGGTTTCCAAGAAGAACATCCTAGTCACAATGCTCATAGTAAGGCCTCAAAACTGCCACGCATAAGTGACACAATCCTCAACACTAAAGTTTTAATGAAAGACACTTTGTGCCCTGTGTAGGACCAACTGTGTGGAAGGGATTCCATGCTAGCAGATGAGCTTATGGCCATTCTGAACGAGCTCACGCAGCTTGGCAAGATGGAGAACTCAAAGGTGGCCTTAAGAGCCAGACAGGTAACGTCTAAAACCGCCTGTTAAGTGTTACTATGTTTGTTTTAAATGTGTTTAATCAAGCTAAAAGACTGGATACCTCAAGTTGGATACTTTGTGAGACCCTCACCTTTATAAGACCAGGTTATTCCATCTGTATGGATTTGATATTATATTTGTAAATGTGTCATAGGTCTTGATTGCATCCCATTTACCATCATATGAACTGAGGCACAACCAAGTGGAGTCCATCTTCCTGTCAGCCATTGACATGTACGGCCACCAGTTTTGTCCAGAAAACTTGAAGGTCAGTCTCCTTGTGTGGAGATATTTCATTGTAATCATCAGTTCTTTCAGCAGCTTGAATATCAAATTAATATTTATTTTCTTTTGCACAGAAACTCATTCTCTCTGAAACCTCCATTTTTGATGTTTTGCCCAATTTCTTCTATCACTCCAACCAAGTTGTCTGCATGGCTGCCTTGGAGGTACTGTCATGGTATTAACACTTTTCTTTCTTATGCATTTTTATTTCTTAAGTAGTGATAATCTCTTGTTTTGTCTTGACTCTCAGGTGTATGTGCGCAGAGGTTACATCGCCTATGAGCTGAATAGCATCCAGCATCACCAGCTGCAGGATGGAACATGCGCTGTAGACTTCCAGTTTATGCTGCCATCATCACATCCAAACAGGTAAAACAAATCCTTCACTGTACTACACTTAAAAGACTCTTTAAATAACACATTGTTGCCTGAATTACTGGCGATTCACTACCACTTCCAAAACTGGACAGCTTTTGTAGAATAATACCTCACTTTGTGGCTGTTTATAGATGAATCCAGGCTTTACAAAATATTATTTTACTGTTCTTCAGCCATCCCGTCTTCATTATGACATTGACCTGAAAGATCAATAAACATAAATTGAATAGTTATCCTGTTCAGTGGTGCAGGTGGAGAGCCTATAAACTGCTGCTGTAACTGCTTATGGCTAACAGTGAATGCAGAACGCTTTTACCCACAGGACATGAATGTGATTGTGCACAGCACATCTTGTTTAGTGCTTTAATCTAATCATAATGCCTTGAGGTAGTGGCATAGTTTGATCAGCCACTGCTAATATTCACCTGTCAATCATCTGATTTCAGAGGGAGAAACCCTACTCTCAACAGGTAGAGTAAAGCTCCTCCCAACCAGCCAAACCACCTGATCGTGTGTATGTCTCACAGCAATGCATGCAGAATGTGCTGTGTCGCTTCTTTCCTTCTGTCCTGTGAAACCAGAAACATTTGCTTAAGGACTCCTCTAACAAGTCCTTCTTAATTCACTTTTTAGCGGAGCTTCTTCATATGTTTTTTTGTTGCTTCGCAATACTGAACTTTTTGTTCCGTGTTCCTCTTCGAAACTTCAAGCCTGAGATTATGTTGACTGCTGCTGAATGGAGAGCCTGTACTCTCAGGCATCAGACTTTGATTCTTAAATTTGCAACTCCCAATCAGATACAGTAACAATTGCTCTGGATAGCAACCATTCATAATTCCTTTCAATTCAATACATGAAATATGCCCATCAAATGTGTGTAGTTATAACTCGATATGAGGGTGGTCATACTTGAATTGCTCTCTGTATGCATATTTGTAATCTTGGCTGTTCGGTGTTTTTTTTTTTTTGCTTAAGCGAACCTTTCAATGTGGTCATTCAGTGGTTCAGTCTTGCTGTTACCGTCTGTTTGTCTCTTTTTCAGGGTTCCCATGCCAGTGAGTGGATCAAGCCACTTTAAAATGAGGCGGCAGAGCAGTGAACTCTTCATGGAGGGAGCCTTTTCTCCCCCCTGCCAGCGCATGGGTGCCATGGTGGCTTTCCAGTGTTTTGACGACTTCAAAAGGTCACTTTTAACTTGCTTATAATTTTCCTTTCTCTCCTCTGTATTAGTAGAAAAGATGTGTAGATCAAAGCATAAGTAGCATGTTGATGTGTTTGTTTCTTTTGCAGGAATTTTGATGAAGTTCTCTCCAGCTTTGCAGAACCACTCTTGGAGAGTGCTCCGTTCTCAGAGTCCTGCTCCGGTCTGTTTGAGGAGGAGAACTTCAAGGTGAGCGCTGTGGGTGTGTAAGAGTCACCGTCTTATCACTAAAAAGGCTGTTTTCATCTGTATCACTACAGCCACCGAGTTCTCCCTCACCCCCTACAGAACACGAGGGAAAACCCGATCCACATCATTAACGTGTCCATAAAAACAGCAGACACAGAAGACGATGACTCCCTGGTTACAGCCTTCACCGCCTTTGCCCAGTCAAAGGTCAGCTAGCTTCTTCTACCTTCTACCTTCCAAACAAGGCAGATTCTTCTGAATATGAGATATTGTTTCAGTTTTATTAATATTTATTCAAAAAATTGTGGTGGTGTTTTCTTACAGCGAGCTGTTCTCTTTGAATATGGAATCAGGCGAATCACATTTTTGATTGCACAGAAGGTAAATGCACACAATTTAGTTGGTACTGTGATTTAACTGAGTCATTAATTAATAGTATAGAAGAGCAAAGACGTGGCTAATATTCATCTTTAATACTAGAATTTTTTTTTAAAATATATATATATATGTTGTTACCCCCATTGCATTCATGATTCTGGCTACTCCGTTAACAAAAATGTAACTTAATATGTAACATGTAGATACTCTCATGTGGATCCTTGTATTGTCTATAAACTAGAGGTAATGCCGCATTGTGCTGCAGTTCAAACCTTTTTATCCAAATATATGACCATAGCTGCACTCAGTGTGTTCAGTAAAGCTCCCAGTACAACTGCTTTCAACATGTACACATTTACTGTGTAAATACACTTGGTTGTTATCTGATTATTTTAATTTTAATATGTCAAATCAACAGAGAGAATTTCCCAAGTTCTTCACTTTCAGAGCTAGAGATGGGGTAAGTTTTTCTTCATAAAACCTGTAATTGTAGAATTGATAATCAGTTAGTTGATGAGCTGAAATGCTGCTGTCTGAGGAGATGATGATGTGCATCTCTCCTCAGTTCCAGGAGGATCGTATTTACCGTAATCTGGAGCCGGCGTTAGCGTTTCAGCTGGAGCTCAACCGCATGAGGAACTTTGACCTGACAGCCGTTCCCTGTGCCAACCACAAGATGCAGCTGTACCTCGGTGCTGCTCGTGTTCAGGAGGGAGCTGAAGTCACAGACTACCGCTTCTTCATACGAGCTATTATCCGCCACTCTGATCTCATTACAAAGGTTAGTGGAGCAGCTGGAAATCACAGCTTATTGACTCTTTGAAAAATAAGTACTTGTGTTTTTTAGATTTACTTTTTTTCCCCAATGTGAAAGGCTTATAATTGCCTGATTAAAGAAAATATTGGTAATATTTGGTTAGTGGTCATTTTTTGAGAGATTTGAATCTCTTTTTATACACAACCAGGAAGCCTCCTTTGAATACCTTCAAAATGAGGGAGAACGTCTACTGTTGGAGGCCATGGATGAGTTGGAGGTGGCCTTCAGTAACACCAGTGTTCGCACAGACTGCAACCACATCTTCCTCAACTTCGTCCCCACTGTCATTATGGACCCCTCTAAAGTCAGTGTCTAGCACGTATATGCTACCACTACGAGTATTGCTAATTATGGCTGCATGTCTTTTTAGGATTACTTAGGCATTTATATGATTTCTTTGTGTATACCAGTTTTATCGCTCAGTGGTCTTTGTCCTCTTCTTGGGACCCTCAGATAGAGGAGTCTGTTCGCTCCATGGTGATGCGCTATGGCAGCCGTCTTTGGAAGCTGCGGGTCCTGCAGGCTGAGCTGAAGATCAACATCCGTCTGACACCCACCGGGAATGCCATTCCTGTGCGCCTGTTTCTCACTAATGAGTCTGGCTATTACTTGGACATCAGCCTGTACAAGGAGGTCACCAACCCAAGTTCTGGACAGGTGAGGACAGTGGACTGTGGTATATGGCAGGAGATTTGTTTTATGGTTGCATGTTTATGGTCAAATGAATCACTTAATTTCCCTTTCCAGATCATGTTCCAGTCATATGGCGATAAGCAGGGTCCTCTGCATGGCATGCTGATCAACACTCCGTATATGACCAAAGATCTGCTGCAGGCCAAACGCTTCCAGGCTCAAACTCTCGGGACTACATACGTCTATGACTTCCCTGAGATGTTCAGACAGGTACTGCTTACTCACTGAATTAGGTTTATTTAATTTTTTTGTTGTTCTTAAGATGTCTGACTCATACTTAAAATAATCCTGTAGGCACTGTTTAAGCTGTGGGGTCCAGGGGACAAATACCCTAAAGACGTCCTAATGTGCACCGAGCTGGTTCTGGACCCTCAAGGTCGACTCGTGCAGATGAACCGCCTGCCTGGAGACAATGATGTAGGACGCTTTTTAAAGCATTCATGTTAGTTCTATGCTTTCTCTGTGGGCCGATGCTGATGATCACTAAAAACCTCTTCTTCACTAGGTGGGAATGGTTGCCTTCAGGATGAAGATGAAGACTCCAGAGTACCCAGAGGGCAGAGATATCATTGTCATCTGCAATGACATCACTCACATGATCGGCTCATTTGGTCCTCAAGAGGATGAGCTGTTCCTCAGGGCGTCTGAGTTGGCTCGGGCCGAGGGCATTCCCCGCATTTACGTTGCAGCCAACAGTGGAGCACGCATCGGCCTCGCTGAAGAGATCAAACACATGTTCCAGGTGGCCTGGATTGACCCCACGGACCTATACAAGGTGACCCCTGAAATGTGTTTCTACTAATATTTACATTGTACAAGTCGAGGCACTGAGCACAGGAAATAGTGTAGCAATATGTATGTGTGGTTTTACATTTCTTATCATAAGTTATATCCATTTCCCTGCAGGGCTTCAAGTACCTCTACCTGACACCACAGGACTACACTCGCATCAGCTCCACCAACGCTGTTCACTGTCACCATGTAGAGGAAGGGGGAGAGTCCAGGTACGACAAATCATCGGTTGTTCTCATAAAGTAGAAACTTTTTTCTGGTTTAAATATCACTGACACCCTTAACTTATATCTGTGAGATAATAGAGATTTGGTCCTTTAATGGTTTTCATCACTGTGTACAGGTACATCATCACTGACGTCATCGGGAAGGACGACGGTCTCGGGGTTGAGAACCTGCGAGGTTCTGGCACCATAGCTGGAGAATCCTCTCAGGCATATGATGAGATTATTACAATTAGTATGGTGAGAATGTGAATGTGATTTCTCTGAGTAAGAAGAACATAAGTGGTCTTCTGGGACGTTGTCACGTGAGTCACTTTTTCTGCTCTTACAGGTGACTTGTCGCGCTATTGGAATTGGAGCCTATCTGGTCCGTTTGGGACAGAGAGTGATTCAGGTGGAAAACTCTCACATTATCCTGACTGGGGCAGGTGCTCTGAACAAGGTTAGTTTGGTTAACAAATAGAATGAATAGAACATATTCAAAGTGTATAAAGAGAACTGGATACAGCATTGGAGGGGATCTCATTCATTTGTATGAAGGTTGCTCAGTGGTTCATGAAGCAAAAAAAAGTTTGACTGAGTATAAAATTCCCAGGATCTTCCACACTAGCGTTTCTTTTAACCCCGCCTTCCAGTCTCTCGTTCTCAGGCTTATTCACGTGAACTGAGGAAGGAAAATAATTTGTCTTTTTGTGCATTTTACAACTTTTAGAACCTAATGATTTAGATAAGACTCTATAAGTGTTCTTACTGTGAAGTTGATTAATCTAAAAAAAATATATCCGCTGACAGCTACAGATGTCTCTTTCCCAATGTGAATCTATGGGGAAAAGATTTTTTTACCCCCAATTGCATCAGGTGAATGACCTGGAAGTTCCACATCTCTTCCATTATGTGAAATTATTTTCAAAGGCCCAGCCCTCTTTGCGATGGCATGGGTCCGTCAATGTTTGCTCCTGAAATTGTGTAAAGACGTTTTTGCCAGAAAAATGCTTTCCCGGGACATTAAAAGATATTTTGTGATACATGCCATCTGGTGGTTTGAGCAATTACTGTATTTGCCAAAAACTTAAGTATTTTAAATAGTTTGTATCTGCCTACTGGCAAAAAGTAGGCTAAATGATGCTGTAGACAGAGCCAATCAAAGGAGAGATCACTTTGTTGGTATCTGCTGTGGGCTGAATGGATACTGGTGACTTCAGGTATGGGGGTGTTCAAAGGGGCAACTTGAGGAACAGAAGCTGGTGAACACCTGAGAGCGAGAAGAAGACACGAAAAAACTACACTGTATCTGCATATTATTATTCATTTAACACTTCAGTAATAAATGAAATGTTGCAGGCCCACTGACGTGAACTTACCCATTTGTGGTCAGTTTAAAAAAAGTTAATCATTAAAGTTAAAGTTTCTGTTTCTGTGCAGGTTTTGGGCAGAGAGGTCTATACATCCAACAACCAGCTGGGAGGGATCCAGATCATGCACAATAATGGAGTCACGCACACCACCGTGCCAGATGACTTTGAGGGCGTCTTCACCATCCTCCAGTGGCTCTCCTACATGCCAAAGGTTTCGCTGAACATGTGAAAGTTCATGTAGTGTGACTTTTAGGTCTATAAAAGTATCCGACCAACCCTTCAGATCACCAACTATAGTTCCTCTTCTCCTTACAGAACAAACACTCCCCTGTGCCCGTCATATCATCTACAGATCCAGTAGACAGAGAGATTGAATATATTCCTACTAAAGCACCGTACAACCCCCGCTGGATGCTGGCTGGGAGACCTCACCCCAGTAAGTGTCAATATGTGATATAAACTCTGACTTTTTCAGTAATCAGCCTGGTTAATTTTTTTCTTTGTCTGCGTTAATGTTATTAGCGGTGAGAGGTTCCTGGCAGAGTGGATTCTTCGACCATGGCTCTTTCATGGAGATAATGGAGTCTTGGGCTCAGACGGTGGTAGTGGGCAGGGCACGGTAAACCTGTTTACACTCAGTGTACACGCTTATATAATATTATGTGTTTTTTTTTTTTTAAAACCTTACACTTAAACTGTTTAATAACTTTGTTGAATAAAAACAGGTTAGGAGGAATCCCTCTTGGTGTCATCGCCGTTGAAACACGCACAGTTGAGTTCACTGTCCCAGCTGATCCAGCAAACCTGGATTCAGAATCTAAAGTGAGTAACTGTCACCACATGTTTATGATTTAAACGGGTTACGTCACAGTACTTCACCTATACTTATGTTTTTGTGTGTTCGTGTCAGGTTCTGCAGCAGGCGGGCCAGGTGTGGTTTCCAGATTCAGCCTTTAAAACGGCTCAGGCCATTTGTGACTTCAACCGTGAACATCTTCCTCTCATGGTGTTTGCCAACTGGAGGGGCTTCTCTGGTGGAATGAAAGGTAACAGATGAATACTGAACTTTGCAGAGAGACTGCATTACATTCAGGAGGTTTTTTTTATTAAATAAAAAATCTGTTTATGCCCATTTTGCTCCCAGATATGTATGACCAGATACTGAAGTTTGGCGCCTACATCGTGGACGCCCTGCGTGGTTTTCATCAGCCGGTGCTGGTGTACATCCCACCACATGCTGAGCTGAGAGGAGGATCGTGGGTGGTGATAGACCCCACCATCAACCCACTGTGTATGGAGCTCTATGCAGACAGGGAGAGCAGGTACATAAAGCAATCATGCTTTTTTAAATGGTTACTCTATTGAGTTCCCAATCTAAGCAACAGGTGTGTTTGTGAGAATAACCAGCCTTTTTTGTCTCCCTGTTGCTGTTGTGCTTTCTGTGTCCAGAGGTGGTGTGCTGGAGGCTGAGGGTACAGTAGAGATCAAATACAGGAGGAAGGACCTACTGAAGACCATGAGAAGACTAGATTCAGTCTATGCTAGTCTGGTTGAGCAGCTTGGTAAAGGCTATTTCTTTCTCAACCCACTAAACCTCTTCACTTGATTTTCCTTTTAATTTCCATATGCCTGGGATTTTCATAACCTTACTGGCAAGTCTTTGAGTAGCTCAATCGTATGAAGGTAGATTTGTGTCTTTATTACGCAAACAAAAAAATATGTTTTGAAAGCAAATTTCTCGCACTGCAATCAAAAATCGAGTTTGTAAGTGAAAATATATAAACTGAGAATAAATTATTTGTTAGTTTTGCTTATGAAACTATAATTTTTGGTTGCAAAACAAAAACCTTTGCTTTCAAAACAAAAACCTTTGCTTTCAAAACGAAAAGCTACGGTTTCAAAACCAAAAGCTACGGTTTCAAAACCAAAAGCTACAGTTTCAAAACGAAAACCAAAACGTAAAGCTACGAGCTGAGTTTGGACGTAGTGGGCGGGGCATACGCTGCTGAATGAGCCAGGAGTTTCTATTGGTGGGTTCGACTTACGTTACATGCACGCAGAAAGTGAAGCTTCATGTCAACAACACCTCATGTCGTTCTTTAAAAAAAGAGACTCTACGACACTAACAACATGAAAACAAAGTGAAGTGCTAACAGAGCAATATAATGTCAACTTACCTCCATGCCGCTCATCACAGTAACCTCTACAGTGGAAGTAGATGCCGGGATCCAAGTCGAACCCACCAATAGAAACTCCTGGCTCATTCAGCAGCGTATGCCCCGCCCACTACGTCCAAACTCAACTCGTAGCTTTACGTTTTGGTTTTGAAACGTAGCTTTTGGTTTTGAAACCGTAGCTTTTCGTTTTGAAACTGTAGCTTTTCGTTTTGAAAGCAAAGGTTTTTGTTTTGCAACCAAAAATTATAGTTTCATAAGCAAAACTAACAAATAATTTATTCTCAGTTTATATATTTTCACTTACAAACTTGATTTTTGATTGCAGTGCGAGAAATTTGCTTTCAAAACATATTTTTTTGTTTGCGTAATAAAGACACAAATCTACCTTCATAAATCGCTCACTTCTGTTTCCATCAGCTTCCCCAGAGCTGTCTGACAAACAGTGCAGAGAGCTGGAGTCAAAGCTCAAAGCCAGGGAGGAATTCCTGTTGCCCATCTACCACCAGGTGGCAGTGCAGTTTGTAGATCTCCATGACACCCCGGGGAGGATGCAGGAGAAGGGTGTCATCAATGTGAGTGTGCACTTCATGTACACTGATGTTGTGACATTAGATGCAGAAAATAAACTTGTGTAAAACGACTTATTGGCGGAGGCATACAACTGTGAGGCAGTAATTCTAGTTAAACTCTTGACAGGATATTTTGGATTGGAAGAACGTGCGGACCTTCTTCTACTGGCGTCTGCGGCGGCTCTTGTTGGAGCAGGTGGTGAAGCGTGAGATTCTGCAGGCCAACAAGGACCTCAGTGATGGACACATGCAGTCCATGCTTCGACGCTGGTTTGTTGAAACGGAAGGAACAGTCAAGGTATGTTATGACAGTTAGACAGCTGTAGGGCTAATGGGTTGAATTATAGGCATATATATATATATATATATATATATATATATATATATATATATATATATATATATATATATATAGGCATGGGAGAATTTTTGCGTAGCATTATAGTTGTCAAGTAATGCTACTTTTTCCCCTTGTTAATTACTGTGAACATTATTAACACTTGCGTACTGTAAGTTTTTAAAAGCTAATACAACTATTCAGTAGTAGTTTTTGCCTGCGGTCCGCAAATATGTGGTTGCTTTTGTTTTTGAGTGCTTTATTGTTAAAACTGAACAAAGATTTAAAGGTGCTTCTGTCTGCTGTTCCAGGCCTACCTCTGGGATAATAACAAAGTAGTCGTTGAGTGGCTCGAGAAGCATTTAACCAAGGAGGATGGCATACGATCAGGCATCCGAGAGAACATCAAGTACCTGAAAAGGGAAAACACTTTGAAACACATCCGCAGGTATGCAGACACACTCACAGATTTTTGTGACTTATTGATGTGGGCTTATTTTCATTACAATAATCTTATCAATGCGAAAAAGCTACACGTCACATCTTAATGAATCTTAAAATGATTTTAGCTGTGGAATGTTAAATTACAGAGCTACATTGTGGACATAAATGATTAAAGTACTAGCCAATAGAGTCACAATCATGTGTGGTCATGTTTAGCTCACATGGCCTGAAGAAGATAACACTACAGCTACACTGACCAGATAGCTTAATCTTAAATCCTTTATGGCAAACAAACCGAAGAGATTCACATATTTTAGCTGTTGAGTCCATCCTATATTTGAGACCTCACTGAGATACATGCAAGTCATATTTTTTCACTATCAATGCATTTTCTGCGCTTACGATGATTTACTCCAGCATGTTCCTCTTGTGTTCCAGCCTGGTGCAGGCCAACCCTGACGTAGCCATGGACTGCATCATCCACATGAGCCAGAATATCACTCCGTCCCAGAGGGCCAAGCTCTCACATCTGCTTGCAACTATGGACAGCACCAGCACCAATTAATCTGCGGAGCTTCCACAGGTTATATTATTAATAAGAACAAAAAAAACGATGCTCTAGTTGATTGTACGGTTTTGGTAAAGAGGTAGAAAATTAGCATTTTTTGGGGGTATATTTAGGGCACAAAGTGACTTATTCCTCAGCGATCACATAACCACTACAGTGCTCTGTCTGTCGTAAACATTGCTGTTGAATGGCATCTTTGCAGGGATGTCATGATCTTCTTCTTTCTTGACTGACAGGCAGACAAAGAGACAGTCTTTTACATTTGTGAGGTCAGTCATTTCAGATGCTCGGTCCAGGAACTTTCTGGTTCACTAACTACAACTGCAACGCACATTTCATTGGACTGTATTTGCACATAATAGTGTGACAATGTAACTAGGTCTGTTCAGTCTATTGAGGCCAGAGTTGCACAAGCTTCATGAAGTAGGAGACTCCATATTTAGGTGATGGTTGTCATATTCAGTTAAATGTATTAAACAGAGAATTTTTGTTAAACTTTGAATGTAGCTCGGTACAGTAAAACTATCACAAAAAAAAAGTATTTTTGCATTTACTAAAAATAAAATGTTTGCCAGTATTGTAATGCAGAAATGCAAATTAAGAACAGATTAAGATTTTTTCTAAAAATTGTATTATGGACTCAGTCGTCCAACTCAGCCGTCCATTGTCACTTTCAGCCTGTTTATGTGTATCTATGCTGTAGTGTTTTGTGTTCTAAGACAATGGTATGAATGATAGGTGATACTGCGACACTTTATCTGATACTTCTGAGCTTTTCTTTCATTTGTGTTGGTGTATCTCTGATATAATGCAGTAATTCTTAAGACTCAGGTTGGACAATAATCGCCAAAGTGGTTGCCCAAGTGATGGCCTAATTTGCTTGAAACAGTGACATTTAATTTAAATGTATATAAACTCTGTCCTGTGTCTTGTATTCTACTGAAGACTGTTTGTTAATAAATGTCATTGATATATTTTTCGCAAAACAAACTTCTTTTATTCACCCTTTTGATTTTTATTATGATCAAATTAATGAACATAATATACATCTGACTGAGGCATGTTAATCACATTGTGTAAAAGCATAATGTGTAAAATCTGGATTATTCAAAGTGTTGGCAAACATCTGCATTTTGGAATGAAGTGGGTAAATACAGTCGAAACAAAGCTTTTCTGTGGCGATAGCAATTTGAAACATTCAAATATATACAGCAAAAGATTGATAGAGTCATCACCTTCTCCAGCTGCCTTTTCATAAATATAAATAAAACATCACAGCAATAATGTCTAGCACAATACAACAGACAAGAGACAGGGAGCTACAGTATGGTAGGGCCTTTAAACGCAGAGTGAACAGTAGAAAAACTGGCGGATGCTAACTTACACGTACATCTCCATATAGTCTTTGTACTCATACAGGCTTTGAGTCTTTGCTCGGCAAAGCTAGATATTATGAGTCTGACACACTTTTTACACATCAGCAGTTTTAGTTCTTATGGAGCAATTTTCTTGTAGACCGCAAGTGAAATGATGTTCACACATCCTTCTCCAAGTAGTTCCCAGCTGACTGTAGAAGAGCTCTGGGATTTGTACGTTTCGAAACACAATAGAAACCAGAAATCAGACTTTGACCTCAGTTTTCTTTAGTTGACTTCCACAGATATCCACTGACAGCTGAAGGAATCAGGTTGAATCTGCAGGAGACGGTTCAGCTGCTTTATATCAGGGCGATGGGCTTGCTGTTGGCTGGCGCGCCCATGTACTGAGAAGACAGGTGGTCCTGGGAGGTGTAGGAAGTGTAAAGGCCCGTCACCTGCACATCTGACATCTGCAGGTTTGCTCCATTGGAGACAGGAGTCAGGTTGGCTGTTCCCAAGTCACAGTCTGATAGTCGGAGGGGTGAGTTACTGAAGGTACCCAAAGCATCCAGGTTAAAGCTGTCGTCCTTCATTTCTTCCCACAGATTACCTGGGCAGATCAATAGAGAGGTTAGTGTACTGATGGAACAACACTTTGATTATATGGCAAACCAAAAACACGTAAAAAATAGATTTACCTTGAAGGGCAAAGTCCATGATGCTCGGGTCCAGCGCATCCACCTCTGTGTGTGTATCCCCATGCACACTGTAGAAATCGTCCGGCGGCTTGCTGGGGTGCTGGGTGAGTGGACTGTGGGCCAGGTCAGGGACCGTGTGGAGCGGAGGTGTCTGCGCCGGGGCAGGGGACATGGGGGACAGGCGGGCCTGAGCGTGGAGCTGGGCCTGAAGCTGGTGGTGGTGGTGGTGGTGCATGGGTAAACAGGGCAGGGACAGCGTGACTATCGGCTGAGGCTGCATCTGGGCTGAGACGGGCAGCGTGAGGCCAGTGGGACAGCTGGGCAGACGGGTCATGCCGGGCTCTAAAGCCTTACGTCTGCAGTTCTCTGGGCGGTCTGTGATCAGTTTGTCCAACTCATCTGCAGGAAAAACAAAAATGTTCAGTCTAAGTTAAAATGTGATGTCAGATTTGGAAGACTAACCCTAACCCTTTTTTAGGAGTAGACCCTGAACAAAATTCATTTCTAACCAGGGTTGGCCATGCTGCGGCGGATGGCTGGGAGGTCCTTGCGTTTCCACTTCTGCATCTCTTCCTCCATCTTGTCAATTTTGGCAGGGTTCAGTGCCCACAGACAGCCCTTACGGGATGAGCTGCTCGTCTTGTTCTCCACTTTCTCAAAGCATTTGTTTAAGGACAGGTTGTGTCTGACTGAGTTCTTCCATCCATCAGGTGCGGTCTGCAAGGAGAGAAGTGGTGTGTAATGAGTCACACTCTTTATCTACATACACCTTCTCTTTTAGTCCTTCTCTGTCATGTTTATAGAGTATCATACCTTGAAATAAGGGAAGTGTTCCTTCATAAAGCTATAGATCTCACTGACGGGGAGGCTGCCAGTTTTGCTGTTCTTCAGAGCCATGGCAATCAAACAGCTGAAAAGAAATCACCAAAAAATATATCTTTATCTGAGAGTAATTCAAAGCAGAGAAGGAGAAACACACTAAAGATAATTCAGAAGATTTTGCGGGTATTATTATCTTTTATCTACATAAGCGAGGTCTGACCTGTAGGAATAAATTGGTTTGGGAAAAGACTTGGGCTGCAGCTCCTGGTCTTGTGGAGCCAGACGAGGTTGCGTGAAAAGACTTTGGTTGTTGAAAGAGACATTGCTATACAGCCCACCAGTTGAACACTATAAAAAAACAAAGAAAATAATAAGGAACTTTATCATTTGCATTTATTCATTTTGACCAATTTACCAACAAAAATAAGGGCACAGTACTTTATTAGCTGAGCGTTTGGTACCTGTTGTCCAGTTTGGGTGAGAGAGTACACCTGCTGGGGTGAAGGCTGGTAGACTGAGGTAGGGCACTGGTATCCTGGAGAGGGCATTCCATTCATGGAGAATGGAGACATCTGTGAAGCAGATCAAATTTGTCAATCAACCCTATAAATCATAACACGTACACTTTGTTTCTTTGCATTGCTGTTAAAACTCACACTTCCGCTGTGGGTGTTGATGATGCTGATTCCCAGAGGGCTGTGCTGCATGTTGCTCTGGAGGTGGAGCATGGAGCCTTGACCCGCTGTCATCGCAGACATGTTACTCAGCTGAGCTGTGAGGAGGAGCAGCCAGATTACTGTTAGATTCACTGAAAACTTCATCAGATCTTTTTTCTCTTTTTTTCTCCAGTGCTTTCTATTCATCCAGAGAGTTATGGTGTGATATCTTGGGTTTGAAAATGTTGGCTGTACTGTAGAGTAGGCCTAATGTGTAATTGGTTAAAATACCATGTATAAGAAGCTTACCATTTACAGACTTTAACATTTCTTTCTTCACAGAGACAGAATTGAAAGTGGTTTGGAATTAAGTTCAGTATGTGGTCTTTGGATTGTCTTGTAAGAAACACTTTCATTATGTTATGCCGTTTTTTTTAAATCTCTTGAGCACAATAGGTGAGCAAAAGCTCATAGGTCAATCTCCCCACCAAAAACTATCCAAATTGATTAATCTCTGAGGTTAACTGTGCTATGTTTTAGTGAAGAACATCAATATTGTATCGGCCATTGGTCATTATCTTTTGCTATAAAACTGTGTTTTTATCTGCAGAGGCCAGAAATCCAGAAGAATCCAGGCAGTGCTGATTTATCCAATCAGAGAGATGATGCGGTTTTTGAATGTTGCACTGTCCCCTCCCTGTCCTCTCACCTGTCTGTTGCTCCAACAAGCTGCCCTGGGATTGCCCGTTACTGTGGCCTCGGCTATCAGCCATCTGCTGTAGTCGGGGCACATCCACAGAGGTGAGCCATGACAGAGACTGCAGGTCCCCAGGGAGGTCCTCCTCCCTCAGCTGGGAGGGGTCCGTGGTCAGAAGCCTTCAAGAGAGGAGGAGGAGGAGGAGGAGGAGGAGGAGGGGGAAGTTAACATGGCTGTCAGCTCAGACACACAGACCACAAGTGGAATTTAAATCTAAACACTTGATAGAACATTTTGTCCTTCAAAGTCAAAACCACTGTAATGAGTCTGAATGTGGGCAAACAGAGATGAAAGCTGCTCAGTGAAGCCGCGTATTAGCCATACCATCCAGGATTTACCATAAGTAGATTAACTACAAGTGTTATTTAGCAGTGACAGTTGTAATCAACAATGAGGGAGTTAAACAAGCTTTCCATTCACAGTAAATCGTCTGTTGAGATTGTTTTTTTTCTTCTAGGTGTGACACTTTGTTTTTCCCATAGTTAATACTTGTCTGCTTTATTGATCACGATGAACACACTTTTTTTTAATAAAATAAATGCAAAATAACAATTTGATCTTTTGTAGCATTTTATTTTTCACCTAAGAATATTTTTTAAAACCCATAATTTCATGAATGCTGTGCTATAAATTAGATTATTATGTAGAATTTCTGTTTAACCAGTGCACTGCCAGTACCAATCAGCTTTCAGTCATTACATCTTTTATGTGGCGAGTCTCAAAGAGAAAGAAAAGAAAAGAAAAGAGAGGAATCCTCTTGAATCCTCTCCAGTCTCCTCTGCACACACACACTTACTCTGCAAGGGTTTAGTAATTGGGGTCGCTATGACAACACATGCTATTCAGTTAGGGTCTGTGGACAGTGTAGGAGCTCACCCCCCCCCCCTCATACACACAAACCAAATCTCCTAATAAAAAAAATCAACCCTGTGTCAGGTGACCACAGTCTCGCCTTTCACCATTGGCTGAATCATAAGTAAACAACGCATGAGATCGTTTGAAACATGGGACAGCAGCACATGTTGCCTGCAACAGTTGGCCTTGTCTATTGAAAAATGATCACCTATTGTGTCCCAAACGACAAATCTGCCCAGTGGCACGTGGCTCTATTGTCTTCCCCAGACCCTTCCTTGATTGTCTCTGTCGTTTCTTTTCTTTACACAGCCCTTGCATTAATCTGTTGGAATGACAGCCCTCACATAAGAGGGACAAATAGGATGCCATCTGCTTCCCTGTCCCTTTCCAGCCTCTATCCTCACCCCAACCCCCCACCATCACCCCCCTCCCGGGCCAGAGGGGGGTGCAAATGTAGTTTGAGGTCAGGGCTCTGTGTCTGCCGTCTGAATAAGTGACATCATTGCAGCCAGAAATCAGCAGCACACGTCCTGGAACACCTTGCATGCGCCAGCAAATGATTTAGAGTGATCATCCTTTTTGCAGCAGGTTGCATTGTGAAGTTTAACACCCTGCATGTCAGTGTGACAATATCTCAGCTGGAGCTGTGAAGTTTAGTGTACCTTTTGTGAGACTCTCATTCTTTTTCTTTTTCTCCGCCTTGCTGCTGGCAGTTTTCTTTCACTTCTGACAAACTGTAGAAAATAATGTTGAAGTCTTTGACTGATTGAATGTTGAAGCGACTTTTTTCCCCTTTTTTTGTATTTTAACAAAAACTCAAAGTACAATAACTATTTACAATATTTGATATGGCTGTTCTTTCACTCTTTGTTTCGCAAATCTACTAAAGGTTGTAATTTTCCATAAAAAATTCCCAATACAATAGAAACAAATAGATGTTACATGGGGGGTATTCCCACCTCCCCTCCTCATACCAGCAGCATAGAAATTGCTCACTGATGCAAAACATGTTGAGCTGGTGTCTCCATGTATCCTCCAAGCCTTCCCAGAGGTTCAACAACACTAAATATTGCACCTCCTCCTCTTCCCTCCCTCCCTTCCTGCTTCGCTCCTTTTCTAATTGGGAGCCACTTGTGCATACTGGTGACCCAGAGCACCCGTCTCCCCCCAAGCCGGCAGGCCAAGAGGCTCAGGCTCTCCGTGTGCCGACAGCGGGAGTGTAAACAGAGCTGATGGTTTCTGACAGATCCATTCAGACTGAAAATCATTTATTCTTCAGGATTTTTTCTCTCTCTGTCCTTTTTCATGAAACCCCCCATGCACAAAAAGAGCTGTCCATCTACCTTTTCAAACATAGTGGGGTTAGACAGCTTGTACCATGACCATTTGGGAAACACCTTAGAAGGTTTTGTTTAATAAAAAATATGCTTTTTTATCTATTGAGGTATCACATGTTTGATCCTGAGTGTTTTTGACAATATGCAACAAAAATAATTAGTTGTTTAGCGCTAGAAGCCCTAATGTAACGGAACATATTTTAAATCACGAGTCTTACCTGTAGTCCTGTGGAGACGGATGATGCCCAGCATTCTCAATTATTCCTGACATCCTGGATGTAATTCCACCTTCTATCATTTCCTGGGATATGTGGTACCACTGCAATAAAATAACTGAAATTAACACACTTTAGGTCATCTCCCCAGTGAGTCTTCAAACTGAGATAAACAAGCTATGTAGAATAAATTATCACAATACTAATAGTTCTATTCAAATTGTGGATAAACATGATGAAACAGCATGTTCATTTTCCAAAATACACAAAAAGCAAACATGTTCAACTCAAATGTAAGTCTCAATGAACATTAAACACAGTAATAGATATACTCAAAAACAATCAGTGTGCCTTTGTTAATGCTGAAGCCCATTTTACAGTTTGAATGTTTTTTGATCCCCTAATTGAATTTCATAGAAATACATAGAATGATATAGCTTGTATTTAATAAGCATTCATTCTAAATTTTTACATAACAGTTTAGTCACATTAGCTTAGGTTTAAATGTAATTTAGCCTGCCTACAGAGAAATTATTTTGTTAGTAAAATAAATCCTTAAAATGTCAATATTTTCATAAAAAAAACAACAATCCTACAAAGACTATGATGCGGAAAGACAGACATAATAATAAAGAATCACCTGTTTTGGATGATATTGAAGAATGTTTGAACCGGTCGCGAGCCCCCGTACTGTATTTCGCTGTGTTGCACTTGATTCTCCAAAAACCGTTTTTAAATTTCCCTCTCTGGAGCTGTCCAGCGCTCAGACATGCGCAGTGGAGACTTCAACAGAGCTCCCAGTCGCTCGGGGAGCAGGAGGATCCCATGAGTTTGACAGCTGCAGTTAATGCATAGCCTGTCAACAGTAGCGACAACATCCACACCTCCCACAGCAAGTGCAGAAGTAGAGATTTTATTTTTCTCTCAGTTCTGGGCGGACTTTGTATCAAGGTGCGATCGTGGTGCTCTCCTCCAACAAGTGTGTTGCTGCATTCAAAGTCAGGGCGTACTCCATCCAGACTTTGTAGTCCTTTTATTATAAGATGATTAAAGAGATGATATTATAAAAGGAGGCCCCCTGTCTGTTTTACAGTCATGTGTATCTCCAGTGGCACACAGACAACTTAATAAGACACAAAATACACGAGCTCAGGCCTAAATCCTGTTGATTCTATTTAGACACGGCAGAAAGGAAAAAAAGTATTTAAAAAAAAAGTTGAACCAGATTACGCGCAATAAAAGCAACAGAAAAGCACCTGTGTTAAACAAAAAAAGCAAGAATCAACATTAAGTATCCATGTTGCTCCACTATATCCTCCTGTCAGGTTATTCCCAGTAAGCTCCCTCGATCAGGTCTAAAACGATGTGAGTCGCTACTTGTGGTGGCATCTGTGTATGTGAGTGTGAACTTTTTTTTTTTTTTTTTTCAAGGGAAGTGCTTGTAGATAATTTGCTTCCCGCCGCTGTGGCCGCGTCCTGCTCCTCTCAGCAGTGGGAAAAAGAGCCGGGGAGGCGCGTATAGGGAGGGCAGGGGGCCGGGTGGGCTGCAGCGGGAGGCGGCAAAGGCACAACACTTGTGTGTGTGTGCGTGTGTGTGTGTGTGTGTGTGTGTGTGTGCGTGTGTGCGTGTGCGTGTGCGTGTGCGTGTGCGTGTGCGTGTGTGTGTGTGTGTGTATGTGCGTGTGTGTGTCTGTGTGTCGCGTTTCAGTACAAGTAGACTACCAATCCAGAAAATACGAAATTATTCTTCCTCCTCACTGAAGATTAAGTGTAAGAAAAACATTTCACTGAGTTGTATACATAATGGCAAATAGCTTGTTTTACACAAAGCATCTCTGATAGGTGACATTTTAAGGACACTATAGTTGACTTACCCCCCCATGGCCGTAGGTGGAGGATTCATCTTTGTATGCAAACAGACGATACGTGTTGAAAAGTAGCTCTCGGCGTTTGTATTTGTTTGTTTAATTACTTATTCCATGATTTCTGAGAGAAATACATTAGTAGGCCAATCTGATCGCAGGCATTCATGGACCCCAGGGGTCCTCATGGGAACTCCAGGGGTCCACTCCCCACAAAGGAGAAGTTACAGTTTTAGATTGTTTGATTAACGAAACATTTAATGGGTTGTCTTCCAATTTAAATATGTCACTTTAATCTGTCTTATGATTCGATAGGACATTAGAAATGACATACATCTTTCTGGAGTCGACAAGTGAAAATGTCTGAAGTTCTGAATGAGATGAAACAAGAAGACCTTTTTTTTATATAGCAGACTGTTGGAGATTTAAATTTGCACCCGGAAATTAAAGGGGAATTCCTAGAAGTCTGTAGGGAGACTGCAGTGACAGCAGCAGTATCAGCCCCATGGGACCCTACAGATGGTAAATCGGCCTGTCACAATAGGCACAATCAATGATTACATGCATGAACGTAACGGACAAAAACAAGACCATCCTCAGAGAGCAGATCCTGAAGGTCCTAAAGCCCGCAGAGTTGTGAACTGTGTGCGCATACTGTGTGTGGAAGGCAACAACAGGTCAACAGTAGGATGATGATGGTATAATTGCAGTAGCAGGATGAACGTTGCACAGCCTAAAAATGCTACAGGTTCACTTCAGCCAGATGTTCCTTCAACAGTTCATCCATATATTAATCTGAGTAAGTGCCAGCTGCAGGGGTTGGACAAAAAAAAACAGAAACATCCAACTGGCTGACACAATTAGTTGATTGACAATTGACTATTCTGATTAATATTTTCAGTATTGTTTTAAGCAACAATGCAAAACTTTCCCTTTAGTCAGAGCATCTCATTTGTGAGGATGTGCTTTGTTTTATGTGAATTGAATGTCTTTGGGTTTAAGAGTGTTGGTCTGAAAAAACAAGCAATATGATGAAAGGAAAGTCAGGAAAGTTTGATTTAAAAAAACAATTCCTAGACAATCATGGATCAATTGATTAATGGCGAAAATTTGTGAAAAAATGTATCAATGCAGCCCTCTTGGAAATACAATATAACAGCACTAATCAAAAGCAAGTTTGAAAATCTGTCTTTGGTAAGACTACGTAGTAGACTTAGTGGATTGTCAATCAACTTAATTTAGTTTTTGTAGTGTTAACCAAATATCATGTTGCATTACCGTCCGGTGTTTGTCTATTGTATCGTTACTAGTATTCACCTCTGTAAATACAGTTTAATGGATAAGATTAGATCAGTCTTCACTCCACACCACTTTACATAGCTCTGGACACACTGTGAGACCTTTAACTGTCACTCCCTGACAGCTAAAGGTCTAACAGGAAATGTTGATGAAGATTTACTCTACTTGTGTCAACTGTTTCCCTTTGCCAGTGAAGGTTTCTTGTGTTTCCCTCTTACTGCTTTACATAATTTGTTATGCAATGGAAAAGCCACATTATGAGCTTCTGAAAACTACTGTATATCTTTTATTGTCAGGTGTTTTTATTATTCTGTCCCTGTGCACCTATGCATGCATTTAGTCAATATTAGCATAATGGTGATATTAAAAAGTAAGGTGCTATTTATTTATCTATTTATTTGGCTATTTGTTTTAGGACTATTAAGTCAATGGCAATGACTCCGAGAGCTTGTGTGATGCATTCAGGAACGAGCACGAGGACTCACTGCAGCTCAGGAACACACAGTGAAGACCCTCCTCACTCATGCCTGTTCAGGAGTAATGTGGAAACAATGGGCTCACCGCCTGAGGGTTGGCCTGTGTTTTTGTCTTGCACCAAGTGTTTACTAAAAACACATCAGCCCCCCTGAGAACGAGGTCAGCTCGCTCCCTCTAATCTCCTCTGCAGGCAGAGACACAGTGTCCCCCAGAACAAGGTGTCACCCAGAGTGACCCTCTGGCCACACAGTGGAAACTGCTGTCAGCCATGCTTAGCCAAGGTGCAGCATCAGCGTCCTGCCAAAGGCTCCGATGAGGCCGGAGCAGACTGTCAGGCCTCCAGTTGTCCTGTCAAAGGTCAGTCAGTCTGAGACGGCTTACATCAGGTCTTGGTGTATTTACACCTTCACAGAGGGAAGACATGACAAAACAATGATCAAATATCACAACAACAAAGTTTTTATATCATCTTTTAACTCTATAGTCAATAAGGGATTAGATTTTTTTCTATACAGTATTATAAAAGCATGCTAACAGAAGTTGAAATGGAACAGTTAAATCCTTTAAGTGCAGCTCAACACTGTTATAGTTATGATATAATAAACTTGTATTAAAGGGTCAGTTCCACCAAATCACAAAGCAAAACAAGAAGCAACATGTAATCCCTTGCAATATAAAGCCATGTAGATAGTTTTTGTTTTATTTGTTGAAATTTTTAGATGTCCACTTAATGCACTAAATTGAATGCAGTTTACACTCGTTATTGTATTGTTACTCAGAACAAGTGGAATGGGGGTGAACTTGTGAGTATTTCCATTTCATTCTACCTTATAGTTCTCCACTGCAACTCAAAGGGAAATCTTACTTTTACAGATTAAGATTTTAAATACAAAATGTATGATCAGTTTATACGATATGATACATTGTTATAGATTATTCTGTCCAATAATATATATATATATAATGGTATGTTTTGCAACTAATTCTTATTCATTTTTACTTAAGTATGCAGGATTTTTAATTCAAATGGACTATTTTCACTGTATTATTACAAGTTTTACTTAAGTAAAAGTTATAAATATGTCTTTATCCACTGCCAGACTTCAAAACCATGAGTTTTCAGAGTATTGGCCAATATTTGTCAAGCTTAAACGCCCCTCCAAGTCCCATCATACCATTCTCTCTCCTATACAGCAGGTGACCTCTCCGGACAGACTGCTGGACTTCACACTCCCTATTGTCCTGCAGGATCACAGAAGAACATATCTTGAAGGTTTAGAGAGGTCAATGGTGTTGACCTTTGAGTGACCTGTGTCAACACCAAAGCCTCTGGTCTGAGGCGAGGTCAGTCCTTTTAAGTGCCCTAAAGGGTAAAGATGGAGCAAAAGTCCTCTTCTTTTTCCACACCCGATTGAGTTTAAAAGAGCCTCATTTCCAAAAGAGCTCTTAGTAACTTTTTTATGTGTCACAGCAGGCACATGGTGTCCCCTAAGGATGGCACTCAGACACCCCTAAGTCAAGTTGTCTGAATTACTGTGCATTTAGTTTCTGCAATGACCTTTCAGGGGTTATTTGAGATGACAAATATTTTATTCCTGGCGCGTAAGCATGTGATGGGTGAAGAAAATGGTCAAATCAAGTGTAATGCAGTCCATTATTTAAAAGGTACAGTACATCAAAATGGGACATAATAAGAACTTACAATGACATAATGATGTTGCATATCCTTCTCGTCTATTAACCAAGACATAAATAATATATAAGTAAAAAGAAATGTCCAATTTTGGGTATGAAGTAACCTCACTGACACCCGCGTTTTGGGTCTGAAATGATGACGGGGCCCGGGCTTCGTTACGGTGCTCTGAAAAATTTGAATAATGGACTATGAAAGAAGGATAGATCCAAAGAAAGGGACAGGGGAAGAAAGAAGGTCTTTGGAAAAAGAGGAATTAGATAGGAAGAGAGGGAGAAATAAAGGGAGGGAAACAGTGAAATGGAGACAAAATGAGAAGGAGAGAAGAGAGAGAGAGGGGGCAGTAGTGGTTTGATGTGAGTGTTATCATCAGCTCTCATTCTCAGCATGGAATCTATAATGGGAAAATCAACCTCTCTGACTCCTGTGTAATTGGATTTGCCGGGTCTCGTGCTGAATCAGAGCCCAGTGGGTAGCACAAAGCTTGTTAAGATTGGACAAGCATTGCTGGGCCGCTGGTCCAGGGGGAGAGGTGGGGCAATGGCAGAGGTAACCTTGACAACTTTTCTGGAGTGAAGAGTGAATAATTCAAAAGTGTTGATGAACACTCAACTGGTCACCCATCATAGACAATTGACTGAAAGCTTTCCAAGCATTAATTAATCCATACATTGAGTGAAGCCTGATCTCTTCTCACATTTAGGTCACCAGAGCAGAGAAAATAGACACCTGTGTTACCTTGAGGGCTGTTTTGTAATGGTTACCAGCTAACAGAAGTAAACACTCCCACCCTCTTCACAAGGCACAGCTATTTTAAGACAACGCTTCACAAGAAATTTGAATTCATGTACCAAATCCTCCAATTAAATAAATGATTATCCATTTATGTCTTATTGTTATCTATACGAATAGCATGAAAACAAAGTCTAGGCTCAGCACTTTCAGCAAGTGAGTCAGTGAGTCAGCAGATTAAGAAAATTACGGTTGCCTTCAGGCAACTTCAAAAAGCAAAAGGCCCTCTCTAGAGCCAGTGTTTGGTTTGTCCGTTCTGGGCTACTGTAGAAACATGGCGGTGCAACATGTCGGATGCCACGAGGATGACCTGCCCCCCAATGTACATATGAAGGACTCATTCTAAGCTGATGAAAACACAACAATTGTTAGTTTCAGTTGATTATGCATTAATGAAAACATAGTTATGAATATTATAATCAATTTCTGCCAATAATTCCCCCTAAATCCTACACTAAACCTTTAGGGGAACGCTGGGTTAAAGGTGCTGACCCCAAATCGCCCTGGTCAAGGACCAAGGACCTTTGATACCAGACATTTCCCATCTTTCTTTCCCGTTATTTCCTGTCACTTCTTCATCGTCGAACAAAAATGATTCATAGACATTTCAATGCTATTGGATGAACTTGAATTAAAGGTGCTGTTAGTTGATAATTAGTCTCGCATAGCCATACCAATCTCCACAGCACTGTGTTAGTACTAAAGAAAGGTCTGGCTCTACACATTATCATTCCAGTATGGAGAGAAAAAGGTATTTCTTTAAACCAATCACAATCGTCTTAGGCGCCGCTAAGCACAGGATGCAACGACGGCCTTGTGCAGATAGCCAAAGGGGAGGAGAGTGCCAGCAAAAATAGGCAGCCAACAGCATGCTTATACCTACAGTCTAAATTTGGTGAGTAGTACTAGTTGATAATTGTTTCCACCCAAGCAAAACATGTGGTAATTGCATTTGGGCATCAACCCAGTAGCATTGTACAGAAGCTCTTAGCATTGGCAGCTCAGTCTGCCGCTCAAAACAATGGTGCTCCCCCTGACCAGCATTGTTATACTGAGTAATGAAGCAGTTGGTGATCAGCCTGTAATGTATCCATCTAATCAAAGATCAGTAACCAGATCTGGACTGTGTCAGCAGGGAAGAAGGAGACTGGGGGGGGGGTTACACTGTTGCAGTGATGTAATGGAGCTAGAGAGAGAAGAAGGAGAGAGGGAAAGGGGGATGGTTGGACTGGTGTGGTTTGGATCTTGTTTCTGTATTGTCATGTTACACTCAGTAGAGCAGTAGATACCCAGGTAAGCACTGAGTTAGACCTCCCTGTCCATCCACCTCCCATGGTATGAATCATTAAGCACCGGCCCACAGTGCACTGAGCCTGGGTCAGGATGGTGTGGAAGAGCATGTGCACACGGGCCTCCATGCAGCATCACCAACACTATTTTGACTGCACCATACTGGATGAATGAGCTGCTAAAAACCAGGGGAGAAGACATTAAATGTGTTTTTTAATAGTATTATAGAAGCTGGACTTTTGCCAACTAACTGTCAACAATCCAGTGCTTACAGGTTCACTGATTGGCTTCATGCAAGCAGACACAGGAGGACACGCTGTTCACTCTGGAAGGATTTTTTTTACAGTTTGGATTCTTTTTGAAAATCTGCATCTGACAGCAGAATAATACAACTTCAGAAATGCAGGTTGGAGTTTTCTTTTGTGCTGTAATGTGTTCATTTTGTCATCAGCTTTGTTTCATTTTTTATTGTTTGCTGCAGTTTAGTTGTCACTACTATAAGTGCTGTCAAAGAGTTTCAAAGTTGATACAGGACGTTTGACAGTTCAGTGTGAACTTATGTTCTTTGAGTTGTGGGTTAATACCCAGTTCCCGAAAGCTAAAACGATATGTATCCCATTGTAAGTCACACTCCATGGCTTAAAGTTAGATGAGAAGATTTATACCTCTGTCATAATAAGTTAAATATGAAACTACAGCAAGCAGCCAGTTAGCTTAGCTTAGCACAAAGATTGGAAACAAGGGGAAGCCGCTAGCCTGGATTGGTTTGAAGTTAACAAAATCCACCTACCAGCACCTCTAATGCTCAATGCCAATTAACACATTTTATCTTGTTTGTTTCATCCTTTCAAAACTAAGTGTAAATGTAAAAATGGCAAACCAAATTTAAAAACAGTCTCTCTCATAATCCCATCACAATAGTGACTGTAAAAAAGTTTCAGTTATAAGGCTCTAAAAATGGAAATATGACCAACACATCAGGCATTCAGACAGCGATAAACGTTCCTGTTACTTTGTTGGTAAACTGCAGTGTCCTATAGCAGTAGCTCCCCCCGCCCTCGACTGAAGCTATCTCTACTTCTCCCGCAGATGAGGTCACCCTGTCTCAGGCAACACTGACACTCTAGACCAAGATGAGGGACCATCTCTTAATTAAAATACAATTGGTTGTGCTTTGAGGTAGCAAACCAATTCACCTGATCTGACAATGGCTTAGTGGATTCATTGCATAATCATTCTTACCGCTGTGCATGTGATTGGGCCGACGATTGTTTAATTAACTACAATTACAACCCAGTGCACTTGATTTGTATAATATAAAGCTACAAATAACATATGAACAAGGATACGTTTTTTTCGAGAGTCAAGTGCTTTCTTTAACTCTTTTTTTCTTGTCCTTCACGACTGAGAACGCCCATTCAATGTTCAGCCTTTCCAGCACAGTGTCATTCGAAACACTTGTGCATGCTGCAGACAGCTTCCTTAAAAAGAAATACCTGCAGAACATCAAAGGCAACTTGAATGGAAAACAGCAGACGTTTAGATTTTGTCAGTGCACTGAATGAAAACCTTAAACATTAGCATTGTCATCACCTCTGAATTCAATAATCCTCCTCTTGACAGGAGCTTATCTGTTCATGTTATTACTTGTAATACTGTATGGCAGATCCCTAAGTCACGCTGTCCCAGCATATTGTCTGCTTGTGCTGCCCTGAGAGAAGTTTGTTCCCATGAAGAAAGGGGGTGTCACAGATACCCCACACCAGCACCACTACCATCACATCGCCAGATTGATTCTGACGTCCAAAAAAGGGTTCCTTCAATGATATTGTTCACCTGTCTCATTGGCTTAAAGTGGGTGGCTGGGAGGGGGGAGGGCTGTGGGAAGGGGGTCGGGTGAGGGTTATTGGTGGGGACACGGGGTGAGGGGTATTGTTGAGGAGAGGGGCGAGAGCATTGGGTGCGGGGCTGACAGGTGGAAAAAAAACACTCTCATCTGACTAGCCTCCTCTATCCTACCATGGGGCCCCGTGTGAGCAAAGTAATGAAGTCCAAATTACAACACAGGATTGCTAAGAACAAGCCTCTATTGTTCGCCCTCAGGGCACACTAAATGAGTGTCACAGCAAGCAGCGGGGCACAGACCGTTACTGCACTATTTAGTCTGTCCCGTTGTCTCAAGACGGCCCCGTTTCAGAGGTTCTCAGATCAGACAAATACTGCTCCCCTCCTCCCCCCTCCTTCGCCTTCCCCCTTCCTCTGTACAGCCAACCCCTCCCCAACTCCTCACCCCAAAATAGGCCAAATCTCCTCTATTGTGTTTCGACTGCCTAGTGTGAAATTCACTGTGACGTTAAATGTTTTCTAATGAATAATTACTGAATGGATATGCAGGGGGAATATGTGTAATGGATTGTAGACTGCATTTTAAAGACGTCTTTTTTGTCTCTGCTCCGTGGTATTTACAGGACAAAAACACTTGGCCTTTCTCAGAAGAAATGAGGGCCATAGGCGGAGGATAGAGGCAGGGGGAGGAGAGGGGACGGAGGGCTTTGTGTCAATTAGATCCAATGGATTATCTTTTTTAATGTTTTTACAGAGAGAGTTGAGAATCAAAGGACTTCTGCGTCCAAAGAAGAGAGAGAGAAAAATACAAAACCAACAAAAGCTGTGAAAACCTTTGGTCTAAGTGTTGGTGCTGAGAATGCAAAACAGATTGGTGGAATTTTTCCCACTATGCCTCTTAAATGTGCTGCTGTTTTGGGCTCCCCGAGTCCATTTGCACAGTGTGCTGTGTTTGGTTGGTGTGTCAGCTCTAGTGAACGGCGGGCTGCCGGCCAAGGTCCCTGTGTGCTGTGTAGCGATCATTAGCTTCTGTCTGTTCGTCTGCACAATCACAGAGCTTTGCTTCAAAGACACATAGGACCTCCAGACCTCTTATTTCAATAGAACTTACAGGGACCATGTTTGTGCTTTTTCTGGTGCTGTTTTTCAGCTTCGTCCTCCCCATGGAGGCATTTATACAAACACGCATTCAGTTGCATTTGTCAAAAAAAATGGCTGAGAATCTTGAATATCATTGCTATGCATGTAAAATGTGTTACACTTGTTGTTATTACTTGGCAGAGTTTGTGTCCTCTAAAGTTAAAAGTTAATTTAACGAATAAAGAGACTAAGTTATTAAGTACTGCGAAGTATTGAATGTATAAAATGTTAAATAGAGAAATCCTCAGTTTATGATGCTAAACACCAGATATATTCCCACTGTTATTAGGTTGTGCATCTGGCTACCTTATGGTTAATACAACTTGTTGCACAGGCTCAGCTGGACATGGAGGGCGCCCTGACTGCCAGGGATCGGGTTGGAATCCAGGATTTTGTGCTTTTGGATGAAACCACCGAGGCGGCCTTCCTCAGCAACCTCAAAAAACGCTTCAGCAAAGATCTCATCTATGTGAGTGTCGGAAAGGACGTTAAAATCCTGCTGTCCACGAATGTGTGTGCATCTCAACAAATAAAATGAACATTTTAATTCTATTAGACCTACATTGGCACATTGCTAGTGTCTGTGAATCCCTACAAAGAACTGGACATCTACAATAACAAACAGATGGATCTCTACATGGGGGTCAACTTTTTTGAGCTTCCACCACACATGTGAGTATAAAAACTATGAATATTTGTGCATGTGTGTGTGGTAAGTTTTCTTAGGGTTTGTATGTGAAATATTCAGATCGCTCTGCATCATTACAGCTACGCTTTGGCAGACAACGCCTACCACACCATGCTGTCAGAGTTTAACAATCACTTCATCCTCATCTCTGGAGAGAGTGGAGCGGGGAAGACAGAAGCCTCCAAGAAGATTTTGCAGTATTACGCTGTCAGCTGTCCGAGCACCACTCTGCTCAACACCGTCAGGGACAAAATGCTCATGTCCAACCCTGTCCTGGAGGTCTGGTGGTAACATTTGATATATCATTGTAATGACATACCAAACAGCAGGTTGTGCTCACAGTTATGATTCTGTATGGTATGGTGTTCCCCCACAGGCTTTCGGCAATGCCAAAACATTGAAAAATGACAACTCAAGTCGATTTGGGAAGTATATGGACATTCAGTTTGACAGCCAGGTAAGAATCAAGGGACAGATTCACAGAAGTGCTTTCAATATATACATTAATACATTTTAATTAAGAAGGTTTCTGAGAAGTCCTTTAAGTATAGTTCCCTTTTTTTAAAATAAGCATTACTCTCAAAAAGTCTGTATAGGTTTATACTCCAGCACCACTTGTAGTATAAAGAACAACTTTACACACTTAATCAGAGCCTGATGAAGAACACAAGCTGAAATACATTGGTCTTTGTTTTATTTTTGGACCTAAGGATCAGTTTTTTCATCCAAAAACATTTTAGATTAGAGAAGAAAGTTAACATTCCTTTAATAATACTGGAAAAAAAGCATTTAATAAGAAGATATTTTATCCCAAGAGGATTTTTAAAATCTGTTCAGTGGACCATAGGCTATGTTTTTTCTGCAAGTTGTAGAGCTGTTGTCTTTAGGATCATGATGCCCATAGGGGGATGCTGTCGGAGGCCATATCCTGAACTACCTGCTGGAGAAGTCGAGAGTCGTACATCAGAATCACGGGGAGAGAAACTTCCACATCTTCTACCAGCTAGTGGAGGGAGGAGAGCAGGACCTACTGCACCAGCTGGGCCTGGAGAGAGACTGCCAGCATTATAACTATCTAACCCAAGTATGTTTAACTCAGTGACCCTGTGTTGATAAAATAGACAATGATAATCATTGACAATGTGCTGCTATGTTTGCTGTTTCTGACAGGGAGAGTGTGCCATTGTGTCTTCCATTAATGACAGAAATGACTGGAAAACGGTCAAAAATGCACTTCAAATCATCAACATTGATGAGATTAACACTAACGTAAGTTAGATACTGATTTATTCACTCACTCTTTCCTTCTAACTTGACATTGATTTACACATTTTTCATTCTGTGCAGCACTTGTTTGGGACCGTTGCGAGTGTTCTCCACTTGGGAAATGTTCAGTTTGACTCCGACAGTAAAGGCCGCGCCCTCCTGAACAACAACAATGCGGAGCTGCGTTGGGTCTCAAATGTAAGAAAATAGAAATGAAATGCCTTTAGATATCCATGATTATAACAAACAGTGAAAGTATGAACTCAATGCCATTTTTCCCTGTAGCTACTAGGAGTTGATGCTCACAGTCTCCAAGAGGGACTCACATACAGGAAGATTGAAGCCAAAAAAGATCAGGTGCATGCACGTTAAAATGTGCTTTAGTTTTATTTATGATAAGGTTGTGTTTCTATTTCAACTTTCCCATAGTGTTTAGAATTTAGCTATGATTTTGTCTCACTGTAAAGGTCCTCAGTCCATTCACAATCGATCATGCCATCTATGCCAGAGATGCCTTGGCCAAAGCCATCTATGGACAGACCTTCACCTGGCTGGTCAACAGGATCAACGAGTCCATGGAGAACAAGGTGGGGAGGAAAAGAGCGAGCGTGTGACAAATGACAAGTCCCAGACAGTGAGGATGAGCATTAACTGACTTTATACTTTTGTTTGCCAGGACCTTTCAAGGAAGAATGTAATAGGGCTTTTGGACATATATGGATTTGAAGTTTTCTATGTGAACAGGTGGGCAGAAATATTTCCTATTCTAAGATTGTGGCACTGATTTGATGTTTGATACCCTGATGAAGGCTGTTATGTAACATCTGAAATATGACCTATTTCCTCAGTTTTGAGCAGTTCTGTATAAACTACTGCAACGAGAAGCTGCAGCAGCTCTTCATCCAGTTGACACTCAAGGCTGAGCAGGAAGAATATGAAGCGGAAGATATTGAGGTAAACCTGGGAGGTATAATGAATCAATGACTATGATAGATAGAGTGTGTTCACACTGACTGGTGTTGAATGGATTTCCATTTATAATCTGTTTTTATGTTTCTCCCCTCCAGTGGGAGCCAGTTCAATTCTTCAACAACAAGATCATCTGTGACCTGGTGGAGGAGAAACACAGAGGGATCATATCTATACTGGTGTGTATTCACTGGGAGAGAACAGTTTATTGAACAAACACTGAAGCTGACGTACTGTCATGTGATGATGATAATCTTGCAGGATGAGGAGTGTCTCAGGCCAGGAGATGCCACAGATCTCACCTTCCTGGAGAGACTGGAAGATAAGATGTCAAATCACCCTCACTTTGTCACGTGAGTTTAAAACTAACCTCAACATGGCACACACACCTGCAGGATATTTCAAAAGTAGGGAGGTTTACTGACCAGTGTTGCACATTTGGTTATAAAACCTTTGTTTTAATTATATATGAAGTCACTCTAAATGATACTGTTTAATTCAAAGCTTCTCCTCAACACTAAAGTGTAACTCCGTTCATAAAAAGTTCTGCTGACTGGTCTCTCGTGATGGAGGATTAGGATCGGTCTGTAAAGCCTCTCGCTCTTCATCCCTCTGTCTCTCTCCACCTCTTTGACTGCAGGCACAAACTGGCTGACAAAATGACACGTAAGACTCTGGAGAGGGGAGATTTCCGTCTCTTGCATTATGCCGGGGAGGTCACCTACTGCGTTGTGGGTAAAAGAAACCACAATGTCAAGCCCTGTTACTCAAACATCTAAACCTTCTTTTTCATCTGGCTAACAGCTTTTTTTTTTTTTACATTTTAGGTTTCCTGGACAAAAACAACGACCTATTATACAAAAACATAAAAGATGTAAGTCTGTTATTTAACATTTTGTATTATTTGAGGCAAGGAGTGGTACTATGTATGGGAACTTAATTAGTACCTTGGTTATTATCAGTAGTGTAGAGCTTTGCGCTAAAGTTCCCAAACTTTTTTTACAATACATTTTCTTGATAGCTCTGCTAGCATAGTGCTGCACTCTATTTCTTTATTGTCATCACATGAATCATATTCATAGATCTTTCACAGCAGATATATTGACATGTCATAGTAGAAATTGAACAAAGGAACCTAATCGCATTTATGACAGCTCCGTTCCAACAGTTATTGCAATGCAGCAATTAACAGAGTTATTTGTTACATCTGTGTTTGACAAGTGTAGAAAACTACACTTTAGTTTCTGCTCTTGTGTGATTTTCTGCTGAAAATCACACAAGAGCTGTTGGCAAACAATGTTTGAGTATCACACGATATGTAGAATTGGTGTGTTTTAATCTATGTGTGTGTTATCTCAACTTCTCATAGCTGATTTGTCAGTCTAAAAATGCCATAGTCAGAGAGTGCTTCTCCACAGTGGATTCAGACAGCAGGCGAAGACCAGAAACAGTGAGTCCATGTTTGACCCTCCACATCTTCTCAGCTGTATCACTGATGAAGCGGATGCTATATATTATCAGCAGTACTGAGTTACAAGTCATATACAAGCATTCATTTTCTGGTCATTATGTAAAGTGGGAACAGAGAATTGTTTTTGCACCATGTAATTCACAAGTGGTTCTCAACCTTATTGAGTCACGACACCCCAGAACATTCAGGTTGGTGGTCGCGACTGGCGCCCATTTTGATTGCTCTAATAAATATTGACAATAAATAATGCTTTGTTTTTTAATACAGTTTTGTTTGGTTTTAAAAGATTGCACTGAAGCTTTGTCCAATGAGCTCCAGGCACTGTGGATTTTGATGGTACTGGTGATAAGTGTTCTCTACATAGATTTAAGTGTGTAGATATCTATTCTACCAGATGGTACTGGTGATGAATTTTATTTTTAAAAAGTACATTATTTAATTTTTTTCTTCCTCAACCATCTGGACCCCCCAGAAATTATTTTACAACCCCCTTGTGGGTCACGATCCCCAGGTTGAGAACCACTGGTCTAAATAGAGTGACCACTGAGACAAAGACAAGTCATTTCTTTCTCTGTCAATGGCAGTCAGACTGTGTCATCATTTAGCCATATGTATGTGACAGATGAACTGTTGGGGATTATGACCCTCATGTTGTGTCTGTAGGTGGCGACCCAGTTTAAGAGCAGCCTGCTGAAGCTGACAGAGATCCTCATGGCTAAAGAGGCCTGGTACATACGCTGCCTAAAATCCAATGAGTCCAAGCAGCCAGGTACTTGAATTGGTAGAACATACGTACATTAAACTATTTTGTTAACAGGATGGACATGTTTGATTCATGTCTCTCTCTCACACAAACACAGGTCAATTTGATGAAGCTCTGGTCAGACACCAGGTGAAGTACCTGGGTCTGATGGAGCACCTCAGAGTCAGGAGAGCTGGTTTTGCGTACAGACGCAAATATGAGGTCTTCTTAAAAAGGTATGAAGGACCACAGAGCTTGGGCCTCATGCTTGATTTTTAAATTAAAACCCTCGATTTAAGTAGTTACTCTCCAGGGCATGTTTTGAGTGGGTTGTATGCTGCATCTTGCAGATATAAACCCCTGTGCCCAGCCACCTGGCCTCACTGGAGAGGACTGCCTGCTGATGGAGTGGAAGTGCTGGTTCAACATCTGGGCTACTTGCCAGATGAGTACAAAATGGGACGGTGAGGACAGCACTAACTAAATACAACAGAGAGAACACATTCTATGAGTAACCAAAAAGATTTAGTTATGTTTTCCTTTGTTTAAGAACCAAAATATTCATCCGTCATCCAAGGACACTTTATGCCACAGAGGATGCATTTGAGAAATGCAAACACGAACTGGGTGAGTGCAAATCTGGTGTGATTAAGTGTCAGTCATTACTAGTTGTGCACGGTGATCTAATATTATGCTCTGAATTTGCAGCGACGAGGCTCCAGGCCAAATACAAAGGATACAAAGCAAAGGGAGAGTTCAAAAAACAGAAAGAAGCTGGTAAATGCTACAATGCATGATGTTATGTTATGTGAGTAAAGGAAACTTATTCCGTCTCTCTTATATTTCCTTTTATTCAGCCACTAAGATTGAAACGTGCTGGAGAGGAGCGCAGGCTAGGAAGGAGAGAGAGAAGAGAGCCTGGGCTGTAAAAGTCATCAAGAAGTAAGAAAGGAGATGAAACATCATTACACAGCTCCTCTCAATCTTAATGTCAAATGTTCACTGATACAATATTTTACAATCGCTTTTAGATTCATCAAAGGTTACATGACCAGAGGACAAGCAAAAAACACAGATAACTCAGAGTACCTGGCCTTTGTGAGACAAAACTACTTGAACAGGCTCAAAGGCAACCTGCCAAAGACGGTTTTGGATAAAACCACCTGGCAAACTCCACCAGCAGTGTTGACAGAGGTACACCGATTAATCAGCTGTGTTGTAAAACCGATTACATTCAAGCTTAGCTTTTATTTTGACTCTGTGCATGTTTTTGTTCTTGCCAGACATCAGAGATACTGCGTAAGCTTCACTACCGTCTCATGGTGCGGAGGTATGTGAGAGGAATCACTCCCCAGAAAAAAGCCCAGGTAACATACATGTAAACACATTATCTAAGACTACATCTTCATATTATGTTTTTGGAGTGATTAACTTTGTACTTTTTGTCCCTTCAGTTTCAACTGAAGCTTCTAACCAGCTCCATCTTCAAGGGCAAAAAGGACAGTTATCCACAGAGTGTCGCTCCACCTTTTGTGGACACCAGAATCAGTAAGTAAAGGACACATTCACGTTACGCCCTTTTCCTGTTGATCCTTTTTACATCATTTGATATCTCTAGGTGAACAAGACATTAACATGAGGGTTCTCCAGATGATTCGCAATGAGCACATTAAGGTAATAAAATGTCTTTATGCGCCCGGAGTAAATACAGCCTCACATCAAACACAACTCACTGTGTTGTGTTCTGTGGTTCTGTACAGTACAGTGTCCCGGTGATTAAATATGATAGGAACGGTTTCAAACCAAGGCCACGACAGCTCATCCTCACCCAGACAGCTGCTTATGTGATAGAGGAAGCCAAGATCAAACAGAGAGTGCTGTACACGTCTCTCAAAGGTAAGGACAATGTGAAATTAAACATTTCATCGTTAGGGATGTTTTCATATCAGGCTTAAAGTTTCTGTAATCTACTCATTGCAGGTATTTCGGTCAGTAACTTGACGGACAGCATCATCGTATTCCACATAACATGTGAGGACCCTAAACAGAAGGTATGTGGACATATGTAATATATATGGAGATATTTGGGCTTGCCTTTTTCTTTTTACTTGGGCCACTAATATAGCACTGGGAAAGTTTGTGGAAATTGGAAAGAACTAATAAAGTGGAACAAATGAAACGTGTTTGATATTCTGACTCGAGTACAAATGAACAGAGATCAAGAGTGCACTTTCTTCAGTGTTAAAGCAGCGTTACTCTACTGAATATTATTGAAAGGAAGCATACAAAGCTGAGTAAATTGTTGAGTCATACAGCTCATTTACACAGATGTTTAGGTAGAAGTTCCTTAAATCCAATAGAACATTGCAGTTTGTATATTGGTTCCATTTGTCTGATTGTGTATTGTTTTGTGATTGTTTCAGGGGGATCTTGTAATGCAGTGCGACACATTGTTTGAGTTTATGACCAAACTCAGTGTCATTGCTAACAAACAGAATGCAATCAAAGTGGTTCAGGGCAGGTGAGTCCGTGCTTAAGAAAGAATCACACAGGTTGGATTTGATATGTGCTTCAATCTAAAACTCTTGTGCATCGACTCTCAGCATCAAGATTGAAATCCAGGCAGGTAAAGAGAGTGCGGTGGACTTCAGCACCGGACAGGAGCCCATGGTATACAAGGCGAAGAACGGACACCTCATGGTGGTGAGAGGAGTGCTGTTATGATGATATATGAGATATATATATATATATATATATATATATATATATATATATGATATATGATATATATACAAATATGATGCTCTGCTCAAAATAGAGGATACAACATGAATCAAGCTGTTTGCCACCGCAGGTTTCCACTCGGGCTAGGACCCGGTAACATGTGTGGGGTTGAGACGACACACAAGAAGCCCCTGCATATTTCATCAGGAGACCCCTGAGGGGAGATCAACATGTCTAAAGGAAACACACCTGACCAGAAGCACTTTAGAAACCCTGGATGAGCTTGCTTTGTTGTACAGCAAGTTTCTTATCAGTACATATTAGTCGATGATGAATTTGCCTTTTCCACAAAAGAATATTAAACCGTCAAGTTTTAACATAATTCGGTGTCTGGACTGTAAATCAAACAAAACTACTTTAATGTACTAAACTCATAAAATGCTTTAAAGAATGTGCATTTCTGATACGCAAAATTAAGCCATATGTGTTATAGTTTTGTATTTCCACTGACAATGGGAATAAGCAAATTAAAAACAGAAAAAAATAATATTTGTAGAAATTTATTTGTGATAAAGTATGTATAAATATAAAACATACATATATGTTCACTTCTGTACAACAGACCTACAAAGTACTGTGATTGTTAGACATATTTAAACTAAAACCTATCGTGTGCAAACAATACATTCTCCGATGAATGCGGGGATGAAGGACAGGTCTAATTTCTCTCCCTGTTAGAAGCTTGTAGACAGGATTCCCTTCCTGCTCGGGAGATCTCCTGTTACAGTCATTCACTTCAACCTCAGCATCCATCATTCAATCACCCCAGTACATTTAACACCTCAGGTCACAGCTCAAGTTCCCTCCACTGAAAATAATAATGATCATTTATGGGAGTGAAGGGAAAATGCATACATGTTAAAACTAAATATGGCAGAAGCACTACAGTGAAATGTTGTACCCACCTGTGATATCTTAACTATCAAAAATTAATACAATTCAAAAAAATGTACTTGCTATAATCCACAGGCTACAAAAATAGCCATGGTAACATATTCTAAGAGTAAAGTAGTGCCCCCATGTGGCCCCATTGTGTACAACATCTGGTTAATCCACTGATGACCTTACAGTGGACCCGTCAGAACCATGGTAAGGAGAGGCAAACATTATGTACATTAATCTTTAGCTGCTAACATGATATCATTCTTGTTCTCCTGGTTGTAATGTAGTAAAGACCTCAAATAACTGATGTATACCGACAATACTCTTTGTTGTCACACGATCAGGTAAAACTGTGGTCACCTGCAGTTTTGAATGCAAACACTCAGGTCTATGGGTTCCTGCACACTAGCAGAAAACAGTGATAGAAGTCATCATGGCCAACAAACAGAACAAAACACTACAGCCTGTCAGAGCACACAACGAAGATGACACATACAAACAAACAACAATCACGTCACCACGACACACTGTTGTATGACACGCATCTCATCGTAGTCTCCTGGAGAAACAGCTGGTAAAATAAGAGTGGGAGTGAGATAGAAAGGCGCTGGGTGATGTAAGGCACAAGCGTGGTGCAAACACTGTCCAGGGTCAGAGACACGGGCTGGCGGGTCGAAGGAGAAAGGTCACTGGTGGTGGTGTGTGCGGTCATCGGGTCGTTTGATGTGAATCCTACGAACTCGCTCAATTCGGTCTCGCTCCTCGTCCTCATCCAGATGATGAGAACGTCCTGCAGCGCCGCCTGTTGCCTCCAGCAGGGCATTGTCCGGACCCCTCCCGTCATGGGACTCGTACAGGAGGATGTTGAGGGTCTCCTCATAGATTCGTGCCTCAGGGAACTCCACCTAGCAGAGTAGTAGAGTGTTACACAACACATTAGAGATATTTAAACAACATACTGTGGCTCTATATTGACAAAAGACCAAAGAACTGTTCTGGGTGGTCATATAACAAAACACATTGTTATATTATATACCTTTGTCTGCTTCTTTTCTGTGGCATAAACAATGGAGGTGCAGCACACTTCAGCAATCTTACGCCCCTGGCCATAAAACGACCAACAACAGATCTCATCCCCGATCACATCTTTGATGAAGAGTACTCGACCGTTGAACCGCAGTGACAGCTTGTCAAACAGCTCAATATTTTTCAGCATGTTGTCATCAGAATTACTGGTGGGAAAAAAAAGTGTTACAGGACGGTCATCTATTTAACCAACTTTTATGATTTCCCCACATTATGTTTTTTCTTAATTAGACATCCTGATATCAGATGAAAAGAACTCACCTGGTATATGAATATTTGTTGTTGCTTCGGTTATACAGCAGTTTGACAGTAGGCTGCGAAGACAGAAAAATTACTCATTTTTAATTACAACTTCTCTTGATATTGAACATGAGAAATTCAGCATGTTGCGTAAAAAACCCCCAATAACCTACCTTATTTGAGGTTGCAATCAGCTTCTGCTCCTCCTTAGATGATGTCATCAGAGGCACTTTACAAAGGGGTTCATAGCTTTCTTTGTTCTGTACAAGAAAATAAAGTTTTTATTTTTTCCATTACAAAAATTCCACCTGCAAAACTGGAACATTCAGAATATAACAGGAGAAACGAGGCCACCTGGTGGAACAGAATAACAAAAAAGAATGAAGGATATGAAACTGACCCTCTATGATTTTTAGACTTTCTATGCAGATTGGTTTGAAACTATTTTCATACAGATTTTATGTTCTTCATAATAGTAGAAAAATAAATACAACAATAATAAGTTTCACCTATATTTTGGTACATTGGATGTTTCTTAACCATGGATAAATGTTTAATATCAAAATAAACAGATAAATTGATCTTTATATATATATATATATATATATATATATATATATATATATATATATATATATATATATATATATATATATATTATATCCTGTATTAATATACAGTGCAGTTCACTGGATTTAAACCTTTAAAACGTATTTAATTAACACTTAAATGAAAACTCTACATTTTAGGTGGAAAGAAATAGGACTTAGTAATAATTGTAGTAATTGTTCTGTGGAGTTCATTTTACAAAAATTCTGAAGTTTTAATATATTGCTCAGCCTAGCTAACAGCCCTATGTGGTGAAGGTACCTGCAGGGCAGCTGTGCATTCATCAGCGAGGCCTTGGACAAGATAATACTTGGCCTCAGCGAGCAGTTCCTCAGTTTCCCGTCGGCTGTCTGGGAGTGGCACTGCCCCGTCTCTAAGGTAGTTCAGGATTGTGCCGAAATGTTTCCCACAGCGATCAATCAAAATCCAACCTTTGGATATAAAATGGTGAAACATTAGTTAGTAAAAGATTGTGGCCAGAGCAGGGCTGACATAAGCCCTGCATATAATTTAAACATTTCCCCCCCAACAGCTCACCTTCACTGTCTGTGAGGACCTCCATCCTGCCACTGAACATGGCTTTGAGCATCGTGTCCTGTTTGGTTAGTGTCTGCATTGTAGTGTAGTACAGTGCCCCACCCACATTCAATTTCACATATTTAGAGCTGGGGCTGGATCCCTTGAAGGATGTAGTCCGGGTTGTAGCTGCTGGCACTGCCGAGCTCACCACGCTCTCTCCTGACATCTCTTCCTGGGAAAGAAAAAGGTAAAATATAGTGACACCTGAATCAGGGCTAGTGTGCCACTGGATTAGCTTGGTACAGGGCACTGAGTGGAAACAGACTCTTAACACACAGGTCTATATTAATGTAGATAGCTATTCTAATCTGCTAAATGATTCCAATAAATGTAACAATTTCTGACTCGAGTTTTATTGCCGACGATGGACTCTGAAACTTCAGGGCTTCAAGACATTGTCGATAGTAAATAAATGTCATCAAGGCTGGGGCAATACTTTTATTACTGGAAATATGTTTCGCACGAAAGATCTATAAAACAACGTGTTTTTCCATCAAATAATTACAGAAGTTTATTCGCAATATGTCAATAATAAACAAAACAACTGTAGCTATATGTCCTGGTGTCTTTCAAACTTGTAAGAAACATTTTTCTTTTCGTTTGTACTTATGTTCATGCTGCGAAAAAGCTTTAAAAGTAAAGAGAAAATTCAAAGACAGCATTAACGTTACAGTCTACAGACTTTTACTATGCGGCTGGTACCCTTTATCAAAACGCAAATAACAAGCGTTATTACGGTTGAACGACTGTTCACGGCTTTTCCCCTCTGTGTACCGTAAAACACTGAACCGCATCCCTAAATCTAGTAACACTAAGTAGTAATTAGATTTTAGCTAGCACTGCTAATGAGCTAGCTAACTAGTTAGCATCAACTGAAGTTATCAATAGTATCACAAATCTGGCAAAACATACAGATATTATGATACTGACTGTTTGGACATCTCTACGTAACGTTATTAACTGGCTTGTATTTTGATTATTATAAAAACAGAAGAACATTTACCATAGAACCCGCAGCAGACTTTATAACTGTAGCTTGCTAACGTCAGTCAGCTAACACCCACTTCCTTCCGGTCCGACGCTGCGCAGTTATAAAGAATGACGTCCACGTTCCCCTGCCCTGTTTAAAGGGACAGTTAACATTATGTTGTTAAACGTTACAGAGTGTTCAAGCAGAGGTGAAATAAGACGCCATGAAACACTCCACGTGAGCCCACTTTTTGTCACACTACCTTTAATTAACATATTGAAGAACATCGCTTTAATTATATTAGTCTCCACATTTCCGCTGTTAAAGGAGTAACAGTGATAACAGTCCCCCCGCCACTCACTCAGCTGCTGGGACGAGACCTTTATCCAATAGCGACATTACAAAGTTGTTTTGTAACAACACGAACAAAGATAGCTTGCTTTAAATGAGACCTTCTATTGATAAACACTCTCATATAACGATTTATAAATCAAGACAAACACTACCCGGACGCATTTAGTGCGACACAAGGGATTAATGGCCGCAGTCAATGTACGGACCTCCTCTCATTGTTTACATTTCGAAACAGTATGTCCACCGTGTTTTTCAGGTTGTCATTGATACAAACTCAACCCTAACACCACCATGACGATAAATATCGCTGAATGGATGTGAAAAGATTATCCGTGGGAGAGTATCAAGTCGACCAGCGGCGAACTAGCCCTGTGTGCTAACTAACCCAGCTCCATCTTTCCCGTGTCGTCCACTGCTCCAAAGATGGCAAGTTAGTCTTCATCTTTCGTTTTGCTTTCGTCCTGCTCGGATCTCAAACACAACCAAATGACTGAAGAGGTATAGCGCCAGTTGAGCCTACAGGCCAGACAAAATTTCCATTTGAGGAAAATCGCACGTAAGTTCACTCAAAATGCGATGATGTTCAGTTGTTGGGATGCTACATGATCACAGTCATACTATTTATAAAGCGCAGATATGTACTCTGTCACTACAATCAATACAGTCGTGCGGATGATCAGTGTATGGACATTTTGTTAAATGCTTCTTTTCCAGGGTGCACAATGTTTAGTGTACCGCAAAGCTCCAAGTCCGAGTTTCTGGACAAAGCCAGGCAGGCCAGGGAGGAAAGGAAAGGACAGAAGGACAAGGAGAAATCAGCAACCCACATCCAAGCCCTGGTCAGGAGATTTCTCTGTCGCTGCAGACTCCAGAAGCAAATACGGTAGTCTCTAATCTTATTTCTTGCAGATTTACTAGTCACCTATGTTTGCCATGACCATCATTAGTAAAATAATAAATATTTGGTTTCATCATGTTCATGCAATTGTTGGCTCAATAATAATAATGTCTGTTGTCTCACCAGGAAAGAGGTTGATGACTATTTTCAAGCTTCTGAAACCGGGACATCAAAAAGAAATGCACTTTCAATTTTCAAAATTGCTAGGAAATTACTTTTCGTGTATCGCCAAGAGGATAAGATGGTGAGTTGCAGCTCTGCTGTTGAGGCCAATACGTTAAAAACAATCAATAGTACACAAGAAGTACAAGTTAGTTCACTTTCATAATAATGTTGTTTGCTTACCTTTGTGGAGACTACATAGAACATAACAGTTTAAACTCTTTTTCACATTGTACAGAGGTTCGAGAAGCTCTGTCGTGCAATCCTTGCCAGCATGGAGGTTGAAAATGAACCTAAAGTGAGTGTGCATATACTTTTACCAACCACATACCAAACAGTCTTTAAAACAGATGTTTTGTCTCAGCGACTGATCTCACATTTGGCCCCCAGGTCTGGTATGTTTCCTTGGCTCTCACCAAAGACCTCACCATTCCCTGGCTCAAACAGATTAAAGATGTGCTGTGGACCTGCTGTCAACTACTGAAACATTTAAAGGTTAGTCTGGATTTGACATGTGTTAATATTAGTTTTTCCTGACTTTAATTGTACATTTTACTGTCTGTTTTGTTGTACGCAGCCTGACATTCTTCAGGACAATAAGTTGGTAATGCTTTACCTCTCCGTGCTGGTGACCTTCACGGACACTTCCACCTGGCGGATAGTCAGAGGGAAAGGTGAGTCTTAAGTCAAGCTGATGTCGTTATTATAAACATATCTTTTGTTATTGCAGGACATGCTTTCTGCAATAAAACACAATACTTCCCCCTCATTATTTCAGGAGAAGCTCTCAGACCCGCTTTGACGAGGATTTGTGAAAATATCATGGGCCATCTAAATCAAAAGGGATTCTATTCAATACTGCAGGTTCAGTTGTAAAGCTCATACCTTTTCAGTTTCATCAAGAGATTCAATGAAGAATTGTGACACCTTCTTTCTTCTTATCGTATTAATACAAATGCACATTGTATCTCATCTTCACTTTTCTGTTTTAGATCTTGCTGACTAATGGCTTGGCTCGTTCTAAACCATCTCTCTCCAAAGGCACTCTAACAGCTGTCTTCTCTTTGTCATTAAGGTGAGCTGGGAGCTGGTAATTTGGTGGTTATAATTGCTATTCAAAAGGAAATTGATATTCCATTTTTAATACATGAAGTGGAGGAGACGTGTTGTCTCCAATTCTGTTACATCCAGTTAGCTTTGTGTTTTCTGTGTTTTTATTTTCCAGGCCAGTCATTGCTGCTCACTTCTCTGATAACCTACTAAGATCATTCCTACTTCACATCATGTCGGTTCCAGCCGTCGTATCCCACCTCAGCGTGCTTACTCCAGAGGTAAAAGCCCCGTCGCATAGCACGTGTTGTTGTTGCATAATACTAATTTGTACTGTTAGAGAGTAGGTTAGAATATCTGGTCTTTCTCAACAGTGTATGGCGTCCATTCAGACGCATGACTTGCTGCGCAAGTTCATTCTGTTTCTCAGCCGGGAAGAACAATGTTTGGACATCTGCGTGTGTCTCGAGGGAAGCCACACACTCTGCTTACTTGGTAAATATGTGCATTGATGCGATCTAGTTGTGCACGGAGAGAATCATTGTGTGTCCAGTGGACTGTTCATTTTACCATTGCCAACTACATCTTTTTCCTGTTTGATAGGCAACCTGATTCACTTGGGCTACCTTACTGAGAAAGTCCTTGAAGAGGAGGCCAATCATTTTGTGAAGGACCTGATTGACATGCTGTCTTACTGCCAGAGATATGTATCCCAAAAGAAGTCCAACCTTACCCACTGGCACCCTGTCCTGGGCTGGTTCTCCCAAACTGTAGACTACGGGTCAGTGAAATACTTGATATAGAAAAGGGGTTCCCAGGAGACCCAAAATATACAATCAGAGGAAAGGTCTGAAGCCCTTTAAATGCAAAAGTTAACGTTTGAATTTAATTCAATGCCAGGTATTTCTCTCTGAATTTGTCTCCTCTCTCTGCCGTTCTCTGTAGTCTGAATGAGTCAATGCCGCTGGTCACTAAACAGCTTCAGTACCTGTGGGGTGTTTCTGTCATTCGGACGCTCTTCAGTGACGTCCTCTCTAAAAAGCTGGAGAGTCAGGAGCCCACTCCTCCACCACCGCAGCCTAGCACCTCACAAAACAATCTACCAGTTAAAAGTGAGTTATTAACTCAACCCTATTCTAACATTTCAAGAACATTTTAAAAGGTTTAAAGAGGTCCTTGACGGTCCTTTGCATCCCCGGTATGTTGTGTCTGTTTTCTGACAGACCTCTTCAAGCGTGCATTTCAGAAGTCGGCTTCTGTACGGAACATCCTGAAACCAGTCGGCGGGAAGCGAGTCGACTCAGCTGAGGTTCAGAAGGTGTGCAGCATCTGTGTGCTCTACCAGACTGCTCTGTCTACACTAACGCAGATACGACTCCAGATACTCACCGGTCAGTTCCAGAATCTTACATCTTTTATGTCATACAAACATACAGTATTTTGGAAGCATCCAGGAAAGTTCATGAGGAAGTCTAACATTCTCTGCAGGTCTGACACATCTGGATGACCTTTTGCCCAAACTTTGGGCCTTCATCTGTGAGCTCGGTCCTCAGGGAGGCCTCAAACTCTTCATGGAGTGTCTGAACAACGACACAGAAGAGTCCAAGCAGCTCCTGGCTATGCTCATGCTCTTCTGTGACTGCTCACGGCACCTCATCACGTAATTTTATAATTTCATTTTTTTTTATTGTGGTGTACATGAACTACTTCATGTAGGAGCAACTTTTTTTACACACTGTTAATGTGTTACAGAATCCTGGATGACATTGAAGTATATGAAGAACAAACATCTTTCAAGATCGAAGAACTCATCACCATCTCTTCATTTCTGAACACATTTGTGTACAAGATGGTGTGGGATGGCATCTTAGGTGAGTGTGTGACGTCACTGAATCTTGACAGTTATGATGAATGGGTTTTACTGAAAAAAGCTGTTTTGTATCTAATAGAAAATGCAAAGGGAGAGAAACTGGAGTTGTTCCACAGTGTTCATGGCTGGTTGATGGTGCTTTATGAGCGAGACTGCAGGAGACGATTCTCTCCGGATGACCACTGGCTACGCAAGTAAATACAAACACTGAATAGTTGTTCATAACCTAAACACTTCTGTTTAAGCTTAGTGATCACAGTTAAAGCTCACCTTTACATCTCTGTGGTGTTGCGTTCAGGGACCTGAAGCCCAGCCTGTTGTTCCAAGAGCTGGAGAAAGGCAAGAAAAGAGCCCAGCTTTTACTGCAGTACATCCCACATGTGATCCCACACAAAAACGTGAGTAAAAAGGACATTTTGCATTGTGTCATTTTTTGTATTTTCAGTTCTATAATTACATTTCCTCTCCTTTTAGAGGGTGCTGCTGTTCAGGAACATCGTTACAAAGGAGAAAGAAAGTTTAGGATTGGTAGAAACAAGCTCTGCTTCACCACATGTCACCCATATTACCATTCGTCGCTCACGGATGTTGGAGGTATGGAGTCATCAGCTCAGATAGATTTAAAAAAAAAATAAAAATTTAAGGAGAGCAAAAATGTCCATGCGAGTTCTTCTGTAATAACACGTTTTATTTCTCTGTCCAAGGATGGATATGACCAGCTCCGCAGATTACCGCCAAATTCCATTAAAGGCGTCATTCGTGTCAAGTTTGTCAACGATCTGGGAGTAGACGAGGCTGGTATCGATCAGGATGGTGTGTTCAAAGAGTTTCTAGAGGAGATCATTAAGAAAGTGTTCAATCCTGCTCTCAACCTTTTCAAGGTAAGCCAGGCAGATATAAAGCTTTTTTTTTTTAAGCATCACACCACTGCTGCGCACATTGATTTTACTGCTCTGTATGATTTTTATGCTCTGTAGACTACGAGTGGAAATGAACGGCTGTATCCTTCACCAACATCTTACATCCATGAGAACCATTTGCAGCTGTTTGAGTTTGTGGGGAAGATGCTCGGGAAAGCCATATATGAGGTATGTTTGTTGATTCATTTGTGGTTCTTACTCTGATCACTGTTTTGGGTAATCTTCGGCTAATGTGTAACTTCTGTATGCTCAGGGCATCGTTGTGGACGTCCCTTTTGCCACCTTCTTCCTCAGTCAAGTCTTGGGTCACCATCACAGCACTTTCTACAGCTCCATCGACGAGCTGCCCTCGCTGGACTCTGAGTTCTACAAGAACCTCACTTCCATCAAGGTCGGCTAGAATTACACTTGGAGAAATTGTTTGTCATTAATTTATCCCATTTTAATATTTATCTCACATCCTTCATTTTTATTTGTTTTTTCTTCAGCGCTACGATGGAGATGTAGGGGATCTAGGACTGTCGTTATCCTATGATGAGGATGTTATGGGCCAGGTATGAACAGACAGTGTGGAAGACATGATACAGTGTAGTTAAATACATGAAATTCATAAGCTACTTTGTATGTTCCCGTACAGCTTGTCTGTCATGAGTTGATACCTGGGGGGAAAACCATGCAAGTCACCAACGAAAACAAGTATGTAAATTCATATCCATTCCAAGAAATAACTGACTCTTTTAAAATTTTAAATGTTTCTGATTGTTGTGTACTCTATACTGTCTAATGCTGACCTAAACTCTTCCATTTCCTGCAGGATCAGCTACATCCACCTCATGGCTCACTTCCGGATGCACACGCAGATTAAGGAGCAAACTGCCGCTTTCATCCGGGGCTTCCGCAGCATTATTAACCCGGAGTGGCTGCACATGTTTTCCACGCCTGAGGTTCAACGTCTTGTGTCGGGAGACAATGCAGAGATTGATCTCGATGACCTCAAGTAGGTGACATTTCAGACATCTTTAATGAGCAGACTAAATTCTTCTTCTTTACTTGCTGTGCCACTACAACAGTCTCCTCAGAAAACGTGTCCCAAATTTAGCAGAACTGTTCTGTTAATTAAGAAGTTTCCTCAATCCAAACACTTTGTTAGAGGTGCTTTTTCCTTCATCTCTGCTTCCTGTGCACAGAGATGCTCATCATTGTTGTCTTCGCTGCTCTTTCTCAGGAAGCATACGGTCTACTACGGAGGTTTTCACAGCAGCCATCGTGTCATCATCTGGCTGTGGGACATCCTGTCCAGTGACTTCACTGCTGACGAGAGGGCTATGTTCCTTAAAGTAAAGTGTTTCCTCTGAGGCAGATTTGTGATTTTCTGCTATGCAAATTGAATTGAATTGTAAATCTCACAGCCAAAAGCTGTTAATTTCTACCCACAAGTGCTTTACTATTGTCTCATTTAGTCCTGTGTGTTTTACAGTTTGTTACCAGCTGCTCCAGGCCGCCTCTTCTAGGTTTTGCCTACCTCAAACCACCTTTCTCCATCCGTTGTGTGGAAGTTTCGGATGATCAGGTAGGAATAGGAAAGGAGCAAATGGATGAGGCTTAAAAGCTGTGAGGCATCCATGTGTTACGTTTGTACTAATGGAGCATTTCCTGTGTCTAGGACACCGGAGACACCCTTGGCAGTGTTCTTAGGGGCTTTTTCACAATCCGCAAGAAGGAGCCTGGTGGTCGACTTCCCACTTCATCAACATGCTTTAACCTGCTCAAGTTGCCCAATTACAGCAAGAAGAGCATCTTGCGTGACAAGCTGCGCTACGCTATCAGTATGAACACAGGTTTTGAGCTCTCCTAACTCAAATGCATCAGGACAATCTTCGCAGGAGGCTTGTGTTCAGCAGCCTGAGCCGAGCAAGAGGCTCGACATACCTGGACTGGAGCCTGTCAAGTCAAAGGGGGATCACCGAAACAAAAGGGGAACAATGAAGGACCTACAAGGACTCTCCTTTTGGTGTCTTTTTAAAACTGGACGAGCTCTGCTCTACGTCAGCCCACTCTCCTAAATCAAAGGGGATGCTGTTTCTGCAGCACAATCCAATTTTTAGCATCTCCCTTTTGCCACTCCCAAAAATTCAATATGTTGTGTATTTAACTTGATGAAATACAGATATACAGTGGCTAGAACTCTCATTCTCAGGCTTAACAGAATCACGCTCGGATCTAACACTCCCATTTTAAGCAAACTGGAAAGCAATACAGATGCAATGCAAACCATTATACACGTGGTGGACTCAAGCGATGGGTTGTTAATATACTTACAAGCTTGGACCCCATTATCCAAGCAACTTTTAGCTGATATTGGATGAGTCTTAAAATGTTCTGCTGAACATAATGCATCTTTTATAAATGGAAGACAAATCAATGTCTTGTGTTCAACCTCCATGAAGGAGTGGCTCACAGCAGTGATCCTGTGTTGATTACATTATGTCCCATTTTGAGGAAAATCATTTTGACCTCACTCCATTTCTCCCCACTAAAAGACGCTGCAGTCACCTGAGGGAGATGCTGGTTTTACTCATTTAAAAAATCTGCCTCAGTTCTGGTGAAGCAGCAGTGGTTCTTGACAAGAAAAATAAAATGTTCTTGCTGTTGTTTGATTTAGAAAAGATGTCCTTGCAGTAGCTTTTTTTAAATTTTATTTATTTTTTTTAAATTTTTTTTAACTTTTGAGTAAAAAAGGAACTGGAAAGGTTCGGGCACTAGATTGTACCTGCCCAGTAATCAGACACAGCAGTTCATTGTCACACATCTGTGCTTGACCTTGTCACTCCAAAAAATGAAAAGTAAAGTTAATCAATGATGTTAGTCTTCATACTTAATACTAGTAAAACTGAAGATTTCTCACAACACCTTTTGAATAACGCTGAGTGCCTCATATATTGCCACCCCACTTTGCTCTCACATGTAACCAATAACCACGTATATCGGAAACAAGCCATAGAAACGGGGGCTATGTACCTGGACTTATTCTCTACTTCTACCAACAAAAAAAGCGCAGAAACCCAACCACTACCATTGCAACAACAACAACATCAACAACCGAGGAGGGTTTAATACGATGCCCTCCGATCTCTGTGGACTTTTTGAGCCATGTGGAAAACGAATTTGGGGTTTAAAAACCTCTCAACATGATGTCATGGACTGGTTTCTTGCTTGATTTTATGTTCCCTTGGATAGAAATGTTGCAGAAAGGGACACAAGGGGGAATGTTACCTTATCAGCTTAAATATTACTTAACACAGGGTTCAATTAGATCATATAGTCAAGGAAGTGAGTCATTTACCAGAAAGAGGACTGCAACTTCCAAAGAAAGGGTTAAATAGTAAAAATCAAATCTTTAACAAGTTCTTTATTATGCAAAAAAATGTTTTCTGTCATGAATGAGTATGGATACTTGTTAATAAGTAACACAAGCTATAGGGCAAACTGGTCATTATTGCCATGATTCTAACTAGTAATCTCATGGCAATTAACTTGTGATGAAATGATATGTAACACTGGTCGTATTGAATTTACCTGCAGAATACTAATGAGATCAAACTAATTTCTGATCAGACAAATCAGTCAGGAAGATCTTGCTCCAGCTCTCCTCCTCCTAATTTATTCCAGCAAGAAGTGGAAACACTGCAGATGGATTTAAACGATGCTACACTTGAGTGTGTGTTAGTGTGCAAGAGAGATGAAAGTTACCTCAAAAGCTTGTCTGTCCCGTGATGAGGTCGCTCATCTGATTTTAAAATGATGTCAAGAGTAGGCTAGACTTTAAGTGTACCGGTGGACTGCTGATGCTGACCGTTGACTATCCGCTCTTTTAGTACAAAACTAATAAAAATGACCCTGAAAATGTTCCCACTCTTCCTGTGAAAGTTTTCATCTTTTCTTCAAGTGTCTTTGAGACTGGCTGCACTACAGTATGGAGTGTGTTGTCAAAAAAAGAGATTCCCATGTAAGATTTGTCCATGTGTAAGATACTTTTTGCCTATGTAATGATCATGTATACCAGTATTATATAAATCATTTGCTTTGAATCATGTGTGTTTTTTCCCTCTCAAGCACTGGCTGACAGTGTTTTTAGGGATGCTCCGTATTGGATGTCGGGCGACACTGACTCAAATAACTGGATCAGGTGTTGGTGACAATGGGGCCGATCTGTTAAATTCAATTCTATGTTTATATTTCCATTATATTCTGGAATTTGAATTCATTGTAAGTTTTGACAAATTTGTTGCTCCATTTTAATGTTCACACTTGGATTGCAATTTATGTTCATTTTAAAGATTGTTTTTTTCCCCCCTGGTGTAAGATTTATTATTTTAATAATAAATAATAATTCAGTACATTTATATCTATGTATTTAATTGTCGCATTTTGTTTACAGAGTTAGGAAAGTAAGGTTTAAATTAAGCCCGATGTTTCCTTACACATACAGGAATGATCCCAGTCACTTCCACACCGTAAACATACAGAGTATTCATTTAATACACTTATTAAATTATAGTTTATTACAAACACCTGCGGGGTCTGGAACCCCACTATGGAATGGATCTTCTGCGCATGACTGAAGTGTATTGTTGACAGTCTGGTGATTGACAGCAGACCCCGTTTGAGGCTGTGGGATTGAGAATGTGTCATAACGCCACATTTTCTGGTTTCCTCGTACCGCGCATGGCGGGTTATGTCGTGAATGCGCGCGTCTGACTCGCACTCTCCATTGTGCTCGGTCCCTGCACTGCGTGACCCTTCTTGAGAGGTGAGCGGTGCTGTTGGGAGGTCTTTCACAACGCTCCAGCTGAAGCTGCAGAACAGCCATGAGCAGTCCGCCGAGCCCTTCTCCGTCCCGATGGTTCAAAGCGCTGCGAAGGTAACGTTACATACTAGGTTTACATTATCGGTGTTTTCACTTGGTCATGAGTGTAGATTCCCTCAGTGGGTTAGAAAGGCCTACCGCTAGGCCCACATGATGCCTTGGAGTGGCTGGGTTCAAGATTATCAATACATCACCTGATTGGCTGGACTTGTTAGTAGGATTTTCACAATACTCCCTGCTAGTGGGGCTTTTACTTAACTGGTGCATTGGCTTAATTGCACACTAACTCCATTCAGAAAAGGTCCAGCAGTGGAGAATTCTTGACTCTTAACATGAGTGTTAAAACAAGGGCGTGCTATGCTTGTCAGAGGAATGGCCGGTTAACCTGCAGAAGGTATGGTGATAAACTATGGATTGAGGATGTGTTTAATTGCCTTGTGGTGTTTAAAAACTAGTTGACTGCTGTTTCAGGACCAGGCTGGGGGAGCCGTGTCTGAAGACGTACCCTCTTGAGTGTGTGGATGTGCTGAGGAGGGCGAGAGTCGCCTTTCGAGCGGGACGGACCATCAAGGAGGTCTTCAGACTGGCTCAGCTGGAAGCTGTGGTGCGGATGCTTGAGGAACACGAGTGTGACTTTGTGGATGCTCTTGGAAGGGACCTCCATAAGGTGAGGGGTGAAGCACTCAGCCGGAGTCAAATCAAAAACAGGAGACGATGACAATTGACATAATGGTCCAATTAGTAATTGATTTATTTTTTCAACCAGCCCAGGTTTGAGGCAGTTGTGTCAGAATTGATTCTGGTCAAGAATGAAGCACTTCATGCCATCAACAACCTGAAGAAGTGGATGCAGCCGCAGCATGTGGAAAAGAACCTGGTGAGTGTGTTGCCGCTTTTTTTCCAATAACGTCTTCATAATATTATTTAGATTATTCGTGATTTTCACAATCTTTTTCGAGAGAACATTCTGTCTCGCTGCCACAAAGAAAGCATTATGCCGGCACTGCCAAAGCAGATTAAAACTTCAGTTGCCTTGCCCTTTCTGTAAGACCGAGGTGGGCTCATGTCTTTCTGTTAGTTTCTGATAGTCAAACTGTGCACTGGTAAACCTTCACTCTGAGAGTTCTCTTTCACTTGTAACTTAATTTTGAGCTTGTCTGATTGATGTAGTCCACCACGTTGGATGAGTGTCTTATATTGAGTGAGCCGCTGGGGGTGGTGTTTATCATGGGGACCTGGTGCAGTCCAGTCCAAACGTGTCTGGTGCCGCTGGTAGGGGCCATCGCAGCAGGTGCAGAGACTCAAGACACTCATTTAATCAGTTTAATTCTAGTATTATTTGTCCTTACTCAGGCTTACTGATTATTTTTTATAAATTTGTGCAGGAAACTGTGCAATCATCAGCCCCTGTGAGTGCACCGCTCACACAGCAGAGCTTCTTCATCGTCTCATCCCCTTCTACTTGGACAATGTGAGTAATTACATGGCAGGAGAATGGAAAGTTTTCAATTTGCAAGTTACAGCGGACCTTTTTTGTCTTTAAGTCTTACAAAGGGTGACTTTTTGTGGGTCTTTTAGCTCAAATATTGAGCGGTTGAGTAAATGCTTAGTTTATCTCTCATTTGAGCCTAATGACTCATTTGTATGGATCCACTTTGAGAAGTAGGAAGTTGGTCTGTGTGCTTTTAAAAAATGCATTAGTTCGCTGACTCAAATGAGCGGTTTTAGTGTGACACAAGACTTTAAAGAGGTAAGATGTGGTCAAATCTGGGAGTGTAGAGAGAGACATCCAAGACCGACGCAAAAGTTGACTCTCAAACTTTGATTTTGAAGATGTAGGCCCACTGTGTAGTGATTAGCAGTAAAAATGTTATCTGATCTAAAATTCTTGTTTTCCTCAAGGAATGTTTCCATGGGATTCTGGCTGGCACGAATGACTTGCCTGAAGTTGTGGAACTTAAATTCGACCATGTCTTCTTTACAGGTAAAGCTACATTTTTTGTGATTATACATTGAATTATACATTAAGGATGTCTATCAATCCCTAGGCAACAGGGAGGAGGGAAGCAGAATTGCTCAGGCAGCAGCTCGCACACTCACACCAGCCACCCTGATTTTGGGTGGCAAGAACCCGTGTTATGTGGACCAACACTGTGACATTTCCACCACCGCACAACGCATCACTTGGGCACGTTTTCACAACGCTGGACAGAGCTTGGTGGCTCCTGACTACATCCTGTGCCACACGGATGTCCAAGCACGGCTGGTGCAGGCCCTGAAGTGCTGCTTGATGCAGTTCTACGGCTCTGATCCCAGAGAGTCCCGCAGTTATGGCCGCATGGTCAATCTAGAGATCTTCAACCGTACAAGAGACATGCTGTGGAGATCTGGCAAGGTGGCTGTGGGTGGCCAAGTGATAGAAGCAGAGAAATATATCGGTATAAATAGTACATAAAAACATAGCAAACAGTGTCACATGCATTACATTTAATACTGTTGTTAACTTCTTTTTTTCTGTCTGAAGCCCCAACGATTTTGACAGGGGTGGCAGAATCAGATCCCATCATGCAGCAGGACATTTTTGGCCCAATTCTTCCTGTTCTGACTGTAAACAATATGGAGGAAGCAATTGCCTTAATTAATAAGCAAGAGAAACCCCTCTGTGTGTATGCATATTCCAGCAACAGCAAGGTACATGACAGACTCAAGTTAAGACACTGTATTAATTGTACGAGCCTAGTGCAGCCGATGTGTTTTCTGATCGAGAGTTGCCCTTTCTGACAATGCAGGTCATCTCAAGGCTAATGAGTGAGACCTCTAGTGGAAGCTTCTGCTCCAATGACAGCATCCTGCAGAGTCTGATGGTGGCTCTGCCATTCGGTGGAGTTGGTAAGTAGGTGGCAGCAGAGTACAAATTATGCAAAAAATAGTTGTGGAACAATTCTACTCATGGTATATCAACTCTCCCAACACTTTTTGAAAAGGTTCCAGTGGAATGGGTTCCTATCATGGCCACCACAGCTTTGATACCTTCTCTCACAGGAAGTCATGCCTGCTAAGAGGCACGCGGTTTGAGTGTGTAACCTATCTGCGTTATCCACCCTATGAGGACCGCAATCTGTCTCTAATGACATGGGCCAGTACCCTGTCCCAGAAGAGCCAGGGCTGGTGCCAGATCCTGTGACGGTGTGGGAGGATGATAACAGAGCCATGTTGGAAGAAAGCCGAGTGTCCCTCAAGTCCTGACGTGCAAATTTATTGTATTAAAAATTCACGAGAACAAAACCTAATGGGGTGCAGCCACATCTAACAGATGGAGAGCAATATAAATAGTGGTTGTTCAATCCATGGGTGATGACAATTGTAAAAACCAACAAGATCAAGAGATATTCTGCAGTATTTGAAGATCTCAGCTGCAGTACAACCAACTCAACTCAAAGTGTGCCTGTTTGATGAATTATTATGTATTGGCTGAATGGTTTAAGATTTTGCCACAGTGAAGTTTATCACTGCCTTTATTGTCACATTATGCTAAGAAGAAAGTTGTATCAAAATAAGAACAATTTTGGACCACATGATTTTATTGATATATTTACAATAAAAGTTAAATCTCTGCGACACCGACTATCCCCAGAAGAAAATTAGATATTTGTCTTATTCTTCAAGTGGGATCTGGTCATTCGGGTCTTTTGTAGATTGTCTCCTCGTTGCCTTCTTTCATTGCTGCATATCTGGCCGCGGTGAACAAGTAGTCGCTTAATCTGAGTAAAAATGTTGGGACATTTATCAAATGTGCAATAGAGAAACCATGTTCTCATATACATTTTTAAGCACCCTACTGACCTGTTCAAAAACTTGGCAATTTCCGGATCGGCCTCGCCTGTTCTTACAATTGGAGCAACACTATAACAAGGACAAAGATCTATCAGAACCTGCTGAGCCACAAAAGCAAGACAAAGGGGGTAATTTTATGGAATTCAAGGGAGGGGACATGCTGCAACTGACCTGCGTTCTGCCCTCCGACACACTGTCCGAGCCAAGTGCAAAGCGGCGCTGCCCTTCCCTCCTGACTGTGAAAAGCAAAAGTATCAGTGCAGCAGGAAAACCTGGGCTCTCATTAGACCTGTATCTCACAGATGCACAAATGGGCTTACAGGTAAAATGAAGTTGGTCAGTGGAGGGAGTTCTTCTGTAAATGTATCAATCCAGTTTTCCAGGTCTGCAATTGGCTGTGCAGTAAATGTAGTTCTCTCTTACAAAAACAGAACAGAAACAAATAAACTCATGAGATCTTCAAGAAGACAAGACAATATTGTACTGCATTAGACAAGCCAGCAAGCACATACTTATGTGACTTTCTCTTGCAGATGATCGAGGAGTGGCAATATTGGAGCCCACATCTTGTAAAATGCACTGTATCTGCAATGAAAAAAGCAAAATACTGTCGCAAATCTTATATCTGGCCCATGTACAATGTCTGCAATAAAGGAAGTTAATAAATGCAACATGAAAATCAAACCTTGTCCAGCTGATATGTGAATGTGTGACCTTTGTCGAGGCAGAATTCTCTGGCCAAGCTGTAATGTCCAATTCAACACGGTCACTTCAGGTGAGGCAGATAATAGAATAAGTTTTGAAGTCAACTGTGACAGGTGAAAAGTAGAAATGTTACCCTATAGCTGATGACAGCTCATCTGTACTTCCTAAGGCTTCAAAAATATGATCTTCTTTTGGCCTCCTTTCTCCTGTAAATGTGCTTGAGAAACCTTTTGGGGGACACAGCAGGTACTGAGTCAACTTTTGTAAGAACGTTGCATGGTAACAGTGCTGGAACATGTGTTGTTTTCCTAGTTAAGATGAAGTACAACCTTTGTCTCCAGTTTTGGTGTATATTTTAGGTACCCTGTTGTCTCCTTCAGTGGCATACCTGTAGGGGAAAAGGAAGACCGGAAGATACAAGAGGGATTTAGATGAAAGTCATTTTGAAATAAGATCCCAACAGATAACCATGCATGTACTGAATATAACGCTGCATTTTTTGTTTCACTGGGTCTTTAACGTTTCAGATACTTAAACAATACTCCAGCTCTATATGACTTTAGCTACTGAGCTAAAATTGCCTTTATTTCATAGAGTACCCTGGGTAGCAGCTGCCTAACGTTAGCAGTTAACGTTACATAGACAGTTGCAACACGAGTGAATGTGCACGCCTCCTTTGTGGGATGTATAACTACCTTCTGCCTGCATACAGTGTGTTTCTTGTCCAGTGCTCGTTGATGAGCCTGCTTGTCCTTACAACACAACGGAGGTAAGCAGGTTTGGTAATGAACGAAGCCATGTTAAAGCTAAAGGATAGCTGCTAAAGGTGAACGATGGTTGGAAATGTCTCTTGTCCCTCCGTTGTATCCGTAGTTTGTGGGCGTTTCATTTTCATCGCATGATTGGTTCACTCACCATGTGGTTTGAGAGTTCTGGTCGCTGATTGGACAAAATAACATGTGTTCAACTAGCTGTGGCGCCGATTGGATATTGAAGATCAAACCCATGTTCGTCCCTCCTCTCGTGTGTCGTCCGTGTTTCTAATATGTTTTCGTCACGCTGCGTTGAAGAGAGTCTGTGCTCGGAGCTGGTTCATGATATTTGACCTAAATTGCTTTGTTAAACTCTCTATATGTGTCGAGTCTTCATGACAAACGCAGAGCCGTCGGGCACAGCTGTCAACTGCTTGCTGCTGCTTCAGAGGATTAACATTTGCTAAAGGTGGCTAAGCTAGCTAATAATAACACTGCCACTGACAAGTTTACGTGAAAGCTGACAAGTTCTGGACACATTTTTGCACTCTGGAAACTGTTACAGAAATGCAAGTCAAGGACTTATTGGTTTCTGCTCCAGGGAAGGCAATCCTCCACGGAGAGCATGCAGTTGTGCACGGAAAGGTAACTTGAAAGACCCGAGAGCTCACTGATATGATGCCGAGTGTATGAGATTTAAAAGTGAAGCTGGGTGGCGATACGATAACCCATTAAAGGACAACTTTGCACATCTAGACAGTTTTCTACAAAAAAACGTGTTCATTCTTTTTTTAATTCGATTTTCCAACTCTCCCATCACTAGTTTCATTTAAGTAACTTACATCTCTGCAAATGATTTTCTTACTGTGCTGTAAATAAATAGAAACCACCAATAACCTGGAAGGTAGTAAAAATAAAGAAGCCACATTCAATAGACAATAAGCTGTATTATGCCGTAAAACATTATTTGAAGTAATGTGGACTGAATGGACTAAACGTTTGACCATTTAATCACAATTTGTTCTCTGCTCCATTACAGGTTGCTCTTGCTGTGAGTTTGAACCTGAGAACATATTTATGTTTGAAAGGCACCACTGCTGGCAATGTTTGCATCAACCTCCCAAATATTGACACATTCCTCTGCTGGGACCTGTCTGAACTGAAGCAGCTTATTCCTTATTGCTGTGGTAAGGGATGGTGCAGCACATTGCATACACTGTGATTTTTTTTACTGTTGGATTGGCATCAGGCTTCTCATAGTCCAGTACACGCAGTGACATTTCAGTTTTGAGACTTTTTATTCAATGTCTACAAAACTGTTTATTAATGAGCATTTAACTCCAATCATATAAGTTACTACAGATTTAAAATAATGTCTATTTAGGTTCTAATTCAGCAACAATCTCCGTCTTCCGCGTATTGTCTCTTGACTTTGTTATTGCATCAGTCTTTGGACATACCATTAACTGTGACAACTTATCCTTTGGCCAGATTAATACATTTTGCAGTATTTCTCATACGCTATCATATATGTGTCTTTTCCATACAGATGAAAGTGTGTGTTGTTGTAACATTATTCTAGTGATCCTGATGATTGCTGTGTTAACAGGTAAGAGGGAGGAGGTGAAACGTCTGGATGCTGAACTTGTGAAGAGACTGCGTGAATTTGTTGGTGTCACCAATGGAAACTTGGATACTTGCAACATGGCCACCCTAGCCTTCCTCTACATCTACCTCTCAGTGTTTGGCTCAGGGTGAGACAGTTCTTACCAGAATTTGTTAATTTTATTATTATGGCTAGTTGGCTCTGAGGGCCTCAAAAATCACATTACACCGTATAGATATTATTGATACGAGAGAAAACCAGAGACCAGGCCCAGAAAATGTCATCCTGTTGCCGAGCTGCAGCACCAGTTGTTTCAAGCCAACAGGGCACCTTTTACAAGAAAAAGAACAGCAGCAACACTGCAATGCAGATGTAGACATGTCCATGTGCTCCATCTACAGGCATGGAAAGCAATAGAGTCTGCGCACATCTGGCTCTGCAGATTTAGCACCATCACCCCCTGCGTGCAATGACTGTTGCAGCTTCATCTCTTTTTGTTTGGTGTAAAATATTACATTTTTGTCAGGCTGAGCATTTTCTGGTGAATGCTGGGAAGTGTGCACTCTGCTCATTTCATCATGAGTCCTCTGCTCTCCAGAATTGTCTTCTTGTGTGTTTTGGTGAGAGGAGAGGGAGGGGAGTCCTTACAAGATTTGAGACTCACTTGTCCGATGGTTAAGTCCTAGAATAATGTCTAATTTCCTTAAATTATTTTTATTTTAGCTAATAGGTAGCACACGTGTGAAATGTAAAACCTCAAAATCACACGTAAAAAAAATAAAATAAAAAATACAGCAGCTGTGACACTCATTGCCTGAAGGTGATGCAACTGTTAATATTTCAGCAACGATTACTTTCTGTGCCCATAGCTGACACACGCAAAGTGTTTAAATAACGTTATAATGGCAAAACACTTTGTGAGTTTGTTTGTCAGCTACAAGGCAGTTTGAATTAAATTTAAATTGGACTGATTTATGTCATATATCACATGTAGCATGATATACTGTAATTGTACTTCAGTGTATCAAGGTTGGGCTAATTTGATTACCACATGTTGCATTGAGACTACAGCACATGCTTACTAAGAAATTCAATGATACTGAATTGTTCCGCTCTTGTATAAAAAAAAACAAAAACTGGTTGATTAGTCATAAGCAGAAGTAATTCAATCCCTTTTGGAAATGTATTCACTATTTATGTAGATGAGTGGAGTGTGATTTTTTTTTTTTTTTTTTTCCTGCATCTGAAAAATTCCCTCCACCTAGAAATAAATATAGTAAATTAAGACAGACGGAAAAGCAGGATGTTAGTTTAGCAGCTGCGAGCACGGAAGATGCTCAGGAACATTAGAGCCGCAGGTTGTCGGGAGCTTTAATCGGTGCTGACACGGTGCTGCCGCGTCTGAAAGAGGTGATGGGTTCTGACAGGATGGCCACTAATGAGAGTTTGGCACTGGGCCTCACTGCAGCCTTTAACAAGTCTGGATGTGTTTTTCCCTCGAGAGAAGAGTCGGACAATTAGTTTAGAGAATTCGCCTGTCTTCCCAAAATTAGCTTCCCTGACAGACATTGATGACAGTTCAAGCTAGTTTCTGTTGCATGAAGTAGTGTATGGATTACTTAACATTAAACACTCCTTATAGTTATGTGTATATTGTAACCGTACCAGTAATATAATATAATAATAAGTAAAGTAAAGAAGGGGAATAATACTTATTTACTTTATTATTAAGTAAGTCATAGATATAGCATTTAAGTGTTTCTATACAAACATGGGCTCAGTTTGTGTGTTTATTTCCTCAGTGAGCTGCCCAGCTTGACGGTGACTGTGTGGTCTGAGCTGCCAACTGGAGCAGGACTGGGCTCAAGTGCTGCGTACTCTGTGTGTTTAAGTGCAGCTCTGCTCTGTGCAAGTGGGTCCATCCCCGCTCCTCTCAAAGAGTGGGATCACACTGCCAGGTAACGACATCATATTAAGGGAAAGTCTCTTTTGTGGGCTGTGTATGCAGTTTACGTAGACCATTGTGAGCATAGACAGACTTCTTAGTCCTGGTGATGAATGTCTTCTAAAAAAAAAAAAAAAAAAAGAGGTGAGTTCTCACATGTCTCATTCTGTGCAAACAGTTTCACTAAAAGTTATTATTTTTAAGTTTACAGAGAATAGAAAAAATCTTGAAATACAACATTATACTTCTCAAATAGAATAAACTGATACATGTTTGAGATCAACACTACAGCATGAATGCCTGTGCAGTATAATGCAATCCAAAACAGTGGTCTGCAATGCTAAAAATACCATTTTGAGAATCTTATGATTTTAGTTATGATGAATTTTATTTTTTATTTAACTAGATTAGTTCTTCAACTGTTGTAGCCAAATGACTGGATAAGTATGCCGCAGAAAGCAGCACAGAACAACTTACAGAGAAAAAGATTCTATTTTTATCAAAATACTATACTGTCCTATTACTGCCCGTTCTCTGTCCATAATTTTAAAAGTTCATATATTGGTGACCTGAAAACTTTTATTGTGCTTTAGAACTGATTTCAAGCACATACACTCAAGCTGCCCACATAAATGGTCTTTATTAACCGTATTCACCGTTGAGACAGATGAGAGCTGGAAGTCCTGACAGCTGTTGTATGTAAACTCTATTGTAATTTCTAAGTCCATAGTTTGTGGTGTTTTCATTCTTTATTCTCCTCTATTGAGGAACTCAACACTCAAAACAAACAACACTAAGAAACAGGGTATAAACAAACAAGAACATCACAAACAACACACGTCTGTCACAGTGTGCCCAGGCTGTTTAAGGCAGTAATAGGCGGAGGACACAAAACAATTGTTTGTTGCAGAGTAGTTGTCTATATCTATATCTGCAGCCAGAGGGGAGAAGGGTGAAGGAGTAGGGTGGGTGTTTTATGTGAGACTGCATTATGTTTGAGAAACATTAATCACAAGCAGCTTCTGTATAATCATTCATTGAACATCTATACCTGTGTACCAGTGTTTGGTTTGTAGGTAGTTAGAGGTTAGGTCTGTCGGGTCTGTTGGGATACTACCTTCTCCTTTAATTTACAAATAATTGCAGGTGGTGTCAGGAGGACCTGGAGCGGATCAACAGCTGGGCTTTCCAAGGGGAGATGATCATCCATGGGAATCCTTCTGGAGTAGACAACGCTGTAGGAACGTGGGGTGAGGTCTGATATTATCTCAGTACATATGGTGGTATAAGTCCCGTAGTCTCCGTGGACTCAGAGCACTCTTTAATGGAGCCACCACTGTTCATTATCATTTGATGATTATCTATTTAATTGTTTTGATTTCCCTGTATGAAGGTGGCATGCTGAGATTCTTGGCCGGGAAGATAATACCACTGAGCAGGTAATGACACTGATTAACTTTTTTTAATTTCATTTAATTTAAAAAGAGTTCACAGTGAATTAATACATTCATAGTGTACTCATAAAAGAAAACAAACATTATCTGAGTAAAGTGAATGCGGGTCTGTCTGCTTTACTTTGCAGGGTGCCGTTATTAAGAATCCTCCTCACTAACACCAAAGTACCACGTAGCACCAAGGTACTTGTTGCCAGGGTGAAGGACAAGATTAACAAGGTACTAAATGGTTTCTTCCTCCCCCGTGTGTTACTTGCCGACACTGTAATTAATATAATAGGTGGTGCTTTTGCATGGCAGATACTCCAGAGCCTGTCGTTGAGTGCCTTCATAAAATATTGAAATTAAACTCTTAGCCAGCGTCCCTGTGTGCTGTTGCCTTGGTGACACCAGCAGGTGTGCAGATTGCTCCCTCAGACGTGGATCAGTCTGCCATTTAACAATCTGTATTTGTACAAAGCTGTTTCTCAAACATATGCACAAAGGAGTTTGTAGTTTTCACTTAATCTGCAGTGATGACTTTTTGTAGAGTTGCTGTGATGTTGGGGATGTTGATTTTCTGTTTTTGTTTTCATCCCCTCTAGTTTCCCTCTATCATGAACCCGGTGCTTGACTCAGTTGATGCCATTTCCTGCACTTGTGAGAAAGTCCTCTCAGAGATGACCTGTGAGCCCATCACTGGAGAGCACTACAATATTCTAGAGGTACAAGATATTAATAGATTGTATGAAGCATCTTACGTCACAAAGAGTCATTGAGACGTTATGTCAGTAAAATATAATTGTACAACTTCTACTGATAAAAAACAGCATCTTCCTTTTTTTAATGTAAAATGTCTTAAACCAGAAATCCCATATTCACATGATCCACATGACTAATTCTCTGCCAATAGTGACATGTATTTACAGCAGCTATGTGATATCATTTGCAGGAGCTCATTGACATTAACCAGCACCATCTGAATGTGATGGGTGTGGGTCACCCGTCCCTGGACACAATGTGCCGGGTCACGTTGACTAAAGGGCTCCATAGCAAGCTAACCGGCGCAGGGGGAGGAGGCTGTGGCATCACTCTTCTGAGACCAGGTACTGTTGCCTCTGTATGTCACAACAGTGTGCTTTTTAAATGTTTGAAAAAAACGTTAAAGGTCTGTTGCAACATGCAACTAGTAACAACGAACAATATACTTACAGGCCGTTTTTTAAGATTACGTCTAAACTTCTCATCTTCTACTGACTTTGTCAAAATCAAATTAAAGTGTGAACAAATTGGAGTTAGAGGGCACCCTTCAAAGGTGATTAATGATATCTTTCAACGTGCCAAAATAAATGAAAAAGAAGATTTGCGCCACGAAACAAAATGAACCGCAGGCAGGCATGATTTGTCAAACACTGCTCTGCCGAAATTAGAAACATCATCAGGAAACATGGACACATCCTGTGTGCTTCAGGAGATCACTAAACAGCCTCCTCTATTCTCGTATGGAAGGTCTGAAAGGTAACTCTAGACGTGCACAATGTAATAATACTTACTAGTGTAACAGCGGCAAACACCGTAACTTTTTCTATTGTTTCTATTATAAACTGCCACTCTACAAATTTGGTCTATATGGTGACCTGCTCTTCTGTGAAGGCCTATATAGGACAAACTAAGAGCTCTTAAAGTTGGTATTTCTGACCATAAAACACCTTTACATGGAGGCAAAACATGGCTGACCTTCCTCTGTGTGATTGACTGGCCATGAAAAAGTGAATCTTATTAGAGGGAGAGATATAACGTATATATAAACTGTATTAATAGTTTTACTTTGAAACATTGAATGCATGATACAGTAGTTCTCTAAATGATGTTGTCTAAACTAGTTTGTATTTTGTTAGAGTTACTAAGCCTTTGATTTAAAATGAATATCTCATTTTGTCGAGTCCTCCAATGGATTTGCCCTAAAGTGGATTGAATTTGAGAAGGGAAGTGTGATGAGTCAAACTGTCGGACTCCTGCTGAAAACAAATGTTCTGCTTTCCTCAAACGCTTCCTCACTCTTCCTCTCTGAAACAACGATTTGAGTGGCAGGAAATGATGAGAAGGCTGCACAAGAGGGGTCCTTTGGTGTGGGGTACTACTGTGGAATTGGTTATAAGGAAACTATATCATCCTCCCTCTGACAAAACAAACAAGCAGCGAGTTCAGTCTTTGTTGATGCCTGCAGCCTGTAGCAGACTGAATTTGTATACGTGTAAATTCCTCTAAATATATTTTCAAATGCTCCTTATTTGTTTTTCTCAGCAAGCATTTCCATCTGCGTGAGTCGCAGCTATTTTCAAATAGATCATCTGGTTTCTGTCTACTCTAATGTTCTCAGAGAGGCAGTGTTAAAGCACTTTGAGCTAAGAAAGCACTAAGTTAAGTTCTCATTGCGTTAGAGTTGCTCTTGCATCTAAAGCTTTGAATTTGAGCTGGACGCGTGGTTAGCCTTTGTATTAAGTGGGCTTTGGACCGTTTCATTTGCAACAAACAGAAGGGAAATGCCAGACGTTTGGTGGGATCACACCATGCAGAGTCCTCATGTTTCTACATCTGTGAGGTCATTGACTTCGGTCAAGAGGTTTTGTGTGGCTTGTTGTCGTTCTGCTGTGAGTGACGGGTTCATCCCTGAAAGCCCCACTGCAGCCCGTTTAGTCATGTACACTAAACACATTAAACATCTGTCTCGTTAGCTTGTAATCCATTGTTCTTTTAATGTATAACTGTAGCCCACACTGACATCACTTTTTTTGACATGACTTTATTATGACTTGTTTGTTTTGTAGAAACGGACTCCTCTGTTGTCCAGACTACAGTGCAGGACTTGAAAGACTGCGGCTTTGACTGCTGGGAAACCAGTATTGGCGGGCCGGGTGTCCAGCAGCATTCTCCTCTCTCTGTTAAGGAGGAAGTTCTGGAGATTTTAAACCGTTACTGAGACTGTGGCTGAACAAAAGGACACTTTGTCTTCTTGTTGCTTTTACCTCAAGACCTGAGGTATGCTCAACTAATGAAGAGGGAAACTTCACACTGAGTGGAGCTGGACAGAGCTTCCTGAATTTTCCTGACATCAAACAATCTAATCCTTTTGAAACTAACAACAAGGCAATTGTGTCTCTAACAAATTTCTAATATTCATTTTGAAATGTGGGAAAATGACTGCTACTCAAGGGCACAGTTGTATGTATGTATTGAATGCTTTGTCCACTAGATGGCATCAGAATTGCACAAATGCTTTTTATGAACCCGAAACATTTTATGGTAAGAGACTCTGATAAATTGATAAATATATATAAGTGAAGCACTGGCAGAATTAGTTTATAGCTTCATCTAAATGTTAAACTCAAAGGGGCGAACACATCGTAATGGATCAGGTAATTGTCAATCATTAATTGCTCACTTTTGGCATTGTAACATGAGATGTTGGAAGATAACCGCCAGAGTGAAGGTGGTTATTTTACAGAAAATGATGATGGAGAAAACGTTTGATAAATTGAATTGTTTTTGGGTTCTTTAACAAAACCCAATGTTTAATTTTCAGATTTTGTCATTCTACAAAGAGGTTTATCAAAGTATGTAAGCTTTGATATTTCTCAGCGTCACAATCAATGTTGGTGAGACCAGGAAATGATAATGTCATAAATGTACTCTGAGGACTATTTGCTTATATAATGTAAAACCTTCTTATGAGTTATCATAAATACAGATGTATGCTGCTTTGAATCAACATTGAAGCTATTGTTTTATTTTGATTTACCTTTAACATAAAAGCAAATACAAAATAATGCTGAAAACAAACCATCTTATAGCCCTATAAAATAATATGAATTTTAGGGTTTGGTCATTTTTTTAAAATTTAAAAATAGTACATGCCACGGGCTGTTTGTTTCCGCAGTTAAAGACCAACTAGCTGTTTTGTTTTGCTAATGGAGGATGGGGAGAGGGGGACAGCAGGAGTGTGTGGCCTCTCTGGAGCCTCTGGATTAGTGCCACTAAAATGTGAATCAACAACCAGCGTCCTTCTGTGAGTCACACATTTGTGCTGACACATATGCACACACACACACACACACCAGCTTTCCTAAATTCTCCTCCACCTAATTGCTCATCCACCTAAGCATTACGGAATATTCTGCAAATGCCGCAGATACAGAAGAAGGATCTGTGTAGAATATCCCTGATTTGGGGAAAAGGTCATAGTGGGATTCAGTTGAGTTGAATATCCATTTCATTTTCTATTTTTTAAATGTCATGAAGATTGAGTAGTACGAATCTGGCAGTGTACGTGAGTACACAACATTTGTCACCCTCCCTCCTTTTCCGCCTGGCGCCCCCTCTGTCCTCTTGAATTGTGTCATCTTTATGTCAGGGCAGCCCCCCGTCAGTGCGCCGCACAGTTGCCCCTAACCCCTGCTGGAATTTAATTACCACTGCGCTTTTCAATTGAAATGGCATTGACGAGGGGGGACAAGAGGGAGACAACAGAGCCTGTTTCATTTGAAGCCCCTCTCTTTCTTTTCCGTCTCATTCTCTCTCACTCCTTTTACCCCTGCAAGGCACAGATGGTATTTTTTTTATTTTTTTTTATCAATGTCAGCGCCGGCTTCTTTCTGCTCTGATGAATAGAATCTAAAGAGGCCCTGAGATTATTTCAGATAACAGAGGGAGTGAAGAAAGAGGTCAAGGATAGAGGGAGAATGTTAGAATGAGAGAGAGATGCCGTCCGATCATTTAACATTTAACGTTGAGGGAGTTTTGTCTGGATGGATCAATGTGGCAGAATCAGGGATGTATAATTCATTTTGTCGCAGGAGGAATGAAATGTTAAATGTGAATTTGCTGAGTGGTCATGCTCAGTGTGGCACATTCCCTCTGGTCCCTCAGTCGACTGGTGAAATGCTTGTCAGGAGCCATTAAGTTTGAACACAGAATTAGACGTGACTGACAAGATATCGTGTTGCTGTTGGCTACTGGTTTTGCTAACAGGGAGTCGGTGTAAGACTTCCTATAGTGAGCATTTGCATTAACATATAGAGGCCTCTGGATCACAGTATGGTGTCTATTCTTATATTGAAAAATGACTTGTGTGTGTATATTATAATATATGTCAGGATACGTGTGAGGAAAGGGGATGTGCAATTGGCCTCAGCAGGGAAGATTTGTGTGACCGTTCTCCCAGCGTTTCTATCCGCTCACTGACTGAGGCAACATCAACATCATGAGCTCCTCTCAGTCATGATGGGCTGTATGATCCTCCTGGGGGTGTTTGTCCTTTCGGTAAGTGGGGGGTGGCGGACGGTGTTAGTTGCCGGGGTCCAATTAAGACAGAAGGGTACAAGAACGCTGCCAGAGGATTTAGTTTTAGGGAGGAACATTTGAATTGTTCCTTTAGTACAAGCTTTCCCTGAGTCAGGCATTAACCATCTTGGACCTCAAATTATTAGCATCATTAGTTGCATATGTTTACCAAAGTTATCCAGTAATTCATATATACACACAAAAACAAGACTATAGCCAAACTAGCAAACTGAAGTCAAGTGCGAGTATTACAATGCCTCAAGATTACAATGCTAGCATGCTGATGATTAGCAGGTATTCTGTTTTTTTTCTAACATTTGACCCTTCATCTTTTTGCGCCCCTATGTGGGGCTCCTGAACCCCGGATGGGGAACCTCTCCTTGAAGGGATAGTTTAAGTGTTTTAAAGTGGGGTTGTATGAGGTTCTTATCCATAGTCAGTGGATTACACCTACGACGGTCTACACGCCCCCAGTTTTGAGTAACAGACTGGAGAGCAAAGCACTGTACTGCTGTGGACGGGGGCAGCAGCAAAACCTATTTTAGACACCTTAAAGAAAGACCCATGTTAAAAATCAATATCAGTTTAAGTATACTCTATATTTAGAATATTTTCACCGCTCTATCTTGCGGTCAGACAGCCCATTCATACGGGGAACTGAACTGAAAGTGTAACCTATCTATATTGTTACAAATGGAGTCTGGTGACTTTGATTAGAGCATAGATACTTTTCACTTTAAGTTCAGTCCTAGATCAGACAATATTCTAATTATAGTGTACGCTTAAACTGATAGTGATTTTTAGGTGTCTAAAATACGTTTTGATGCTTCCCCCGTCCACAGCAGTACATTACTTTGCTCTCATGGTGGTACTCCGGTCAGTTTTTCCAAACTGGCGGCGTGCCGACCAACGTCTACACCGGTTATGGATAAGAACCTCATACAACTCCATTGCAAAACACCCGAACAATCCTTTTTACTCTCTGCCTCAGAAATTTTTTTTTCAAGTGAGGTTTGCACCTGGAGGATTGTTTGGTCTAGAACTGGGCTTCATTCATGTTTATATAATGGACCCGCAGTGTACAGACCTGCTTGAGGTGTATTATTGTAAACATCTGAAACACATGACACAGAGCGACTCCCCGTTCACGTCCCATTTTCCATCATGGAATTGACTGTATCATGTCATTGCATCGATCCTGTAATTGATTCTGTGAAGACGAGGGCACCGGCAACATACTCTGTCATCCCTCAGTGCCAGGAGCGCTCTTGTTTAATTGCAGGCTAAGGCGCTGTTTTTTCTTGTTGCCTTTGAAAAGCCTCATTGATTTTTATACCACCCTTCATCCTTGCTCGGCTCCGTTTTAACAGTAAATCCCTGGTGTCGAAGTTGCCCAGAATGTAGAAGTATGAAATCTGTCGGTGCTTTTCACGAGGTTTCCAGGTGCTATTCATACACGTTAGCTCTGATTGGTGAAACAGGCAGGCTTCTGTATTTTAAACTGAGGAAGGGAGAAAAGAGGCTGAGCTACATTGTGCCAGTCCCTGTCTCATATGAGACCAGTTGAATGTGAGGTTGTGTTGGAAACACCCTCATCAGACTGGGATGGTCAAAGTTCATCACTCTGCCTGTTTGGATTGTTTTTTGTTCAAATCTTAGGAGAAAAGATTTAACTCCAGTTTTGCAGTATTTTTGCAGTATTTTTCTGTTCAACAGCAAATCAGTTTAATTAATTTTGTTTTTGATGTGTATGAATTTCTCTTGGAGAAGAAATACATTATACTTTGACAATACATTGCATTTATTAAACTGATGCCAGTAATCCAAACAGGAATTGTAATAGATCCATTTTTGTCAGCCTATAAACTGCAGTTTAGAAATAGATACATCCAGTGCATTAGGGGTCTATATAGAACAAAAATATCCTAAATTTAATTTAATTTGCATTAATTTGAGAAGCAGCTTATCCAACATTCATACTTTGAACTTGCTTTGAATTAGAAATAGGTTCTCATCATTTCCCTGGGATTGCAGCCAATTTATTGGATTCAGTTTTTTTCTCTCTCTGAGGCTCAGGGAGGAGGATGATCTCAAAATGTTATCACATGACACCGTGTGATTGATGGACCATTAAAATGTCAGCCAGATGTACTTAAAACCACAGCTTTTAGGTTGATAAATTACAGCACAAATGGATACATAAAGCTGTTAGAAACAAATATTCCCATCTAGAGCTATTCTGCAGTCAGAAAGTAATGGATTTTCTATCTGCTTGTCTGTCTGTCTCTCTGTATGTATCTTTCTGCACATTTTCCCCTCTCCCAGTGTCTCATGACCACTGCAGTCATGTAATTACAATGGTACAGGTAGGAGTGTTCATATTTCATCTGCTGCATTCACGATAACATCTCATAATCCGAAAGCGTTGCAAAATTGGTATCTCGTTGCTCATGCATTATGAATGAGTCACTGATTGCTTTTTTGCATAGATTAGCAATCATTTCACAGAAATCGTTCGTATAAAAATGTGCCAGGAGGGTTCTATCTCTTTTTCTGAAGAGTTGAGGTGACACATCCCGCCGCTTCTTAAGATAAGACGGATCAGGTGATACCACTTTTCCCCCTTGCCCCTCTGCTCCTTCTTTTGCTCTCTGATTTATTTCTCTATGCATATCATCATGGGGTCGGGGATAAGTGTAATTTTCAGCCCACTTTGCAACTGATTGCTCACTTAGTGAATATATTCAGCATCTGCAGTGTTATTGTGTTTAGAGCCAAGTGGCTAAGTACCACTGAGATTCTTTGGCATCAAAGTAAACATTTGCTGACTCCAGAAGGGCACCGAGAGAAGCAAATCTTCATCAAAGCTCTGAGATTGTGCTCCCTGCGTATGGATTTCAGTGACCTCTGGTTGTCCCAACTTGAAGCCTCAGATTGGCATAACACATAAGGGGCTCACATGGTCTAGTGGTTAGGAAAATAGGCTGGTGACCAGGTTGCAGCGTAAAGTCCCAGCTGAAGTTTACATACCACTTTTTGTTTCCTGGTAGGCAAATAACCAGTTTCACGTGTTCTACGTCACCCAGTGACATGCCAAGTCAAATGTATTTCACAGAGCATGTAAAGAGTTTTATAAACAGTGTGAGCCGTGCAACTACGATTGTTTTATTGTTGCTGAGAGGAGTGTGTAGACCGAGTTATACTTAAAAGGACTCATACATAAAAGCTTTGTTGGAAATTTTAATTAAAGCTTTTGTTTGAACTTGGATTTCAGCACAGCCTTGCTGCCGATTGAATAACGAAGTAAAAGTGTCAACAGCAGGAGGTGTGTGGACGTTTGGATGCCTGCGTTGCGTCTCCCATTGTAACCCCTGGCCTTTGCCCCCCTCCCCCGCATGGGCAGACTCTCAGCCAAGGCCCTGTGGAGGTTGGTGCCCTCTGCCTGACAGCCTGTCACTGTGCTATGGTGGTGATTTTTTTCTGCAGGAGATGGTGTCTGATTGGGAGCAGTGTGTGAATAGCCCTGTCACACTCGATAAGCCAGCAAGACGACCTGTGACGGGGACATATGGCATGTTTGACAGGGAGAGAGGGTGCGAATCGCACTGAATGATAAAATGGTGTTTTTCCCCCTTCGGCAATGTCATGCTTTCAGGCAAGCGTGTGGACCATCGCTCACTCAAGCGGCTGACTCCGGCCTCCTTGTGACATCTCCTTCAAGGTCCTGGGTTTCTCTGCCTCGCGCCTGGCCAATTCTGACACTGCAAGCCGATGCTGCTCACAGCTGCTCCGTTAGCTTGTCGATGTTGGGAACATAATTGGATATCAGTTTAGTTTAGTGATGCAGACTGGGATATTCATTGTAAGAGCCCGTTTGTCAGAACTCCTTTTAAAGCTCAGTGGTGCTGCAGCTCTTCATCCTGGCTCTTTTCAGACTGTCACACGCCTCACACTGTTGATTAATACACACAGAGTCTCATCAGACGACTGTAATTGATGGGTTCAGCTTTCTCAGGACCCTGGTTTATTTAAAGGGCCATGGACACATGAAGAAAGGAGAAGAAAACGAAAGGAGGAAGAAGACAAACGGGCTTTGATTTAAGTGTGTAGGGGAAATAATTGAGTTGAACTGCACGCCTCTCATCCTTACTGTCAGCTGGGTCTTGACTTCTGGTGTTGCAGCCTCAACTTCTATCCTTTCAAGTGTCACATTGTCTGTGTTTGTGGCCGTGACAGACAGCCCAGGTGTCACACTCAGGCTTCAGTGCACCATCAGGCACCTCTGCTCTGGTCCCCAGTGGCTCACAGTCAGAGAGACAGCACAGTCCAATAACCCCTCTCCAACCCAGCATGTCTCGCTCCCCGGGGACTCCCCTGTGGAGTTTACTCTCTGTCCATTGGGCCAGAACTTAGAAACTCTGCCAACGGTCACATGATCCTGCTTTCACTCTGAATGCTAATTATAACACTCCAACTGTTACAGTGCAACTGCCATTATTGTGACTCTTTCTGCTGCTTCTTTCTACAAGAAACTTTTTGGAAGCCAAAGATCTCCTCATCTAGTGTAGATCACTATGACTGTGCAGTATTTAGTCTGATCATGTTATCAATCTACAAATTTCTGTTGGCCAAAATGATTGAGTCAGTATAAAGTTTTAAAAAGGGCCTCATGTAACCTGTAATCTGTATGCCGGTAAGTCATTACGTACATTTATTCAGTTACTCCAGTTTAATAACAACTTTACTTTCCATTTTCTGCTACGCTGCACTCCTACGCTACTACATTCCAGAGGGAAATATTGTACATTTTTTACTCTATTACATTCATTTTAACAACCGTACTTACCAGTCTATTTGCAGATAAACATTTTACACTCACAATATATGATTAGTTTATAAAATAAGATCCTTTGCTGTAGATAAAACTACCCAACAGTTCATAAAGTAGTTAAAATTTGTGCCTTCTCAACTTCTTAAAACATCTAAATACTGCTCACCCCTTGATGCATCGAAAATAATAACATAGTATAATAATGTAACACTTTTGATATTTTAAGTTAATTTTGCAGTAAAATTCAAGGTATTAGTTTTACTTGTAAACGCTCTGAATGCTTCCTTCACCACTGATGGTGGAACTTAGTTAATTTAATTGAATATTGCATGTATTGCATACATTTACCAAATTTACCATTGCAGAAAATATGTCTCTTAATATTGTGGTTTTAATTTAATTGAATAGGACAAAACCCATCATTTTTAGAGCTTGTTGTTGTCACTGAACTTGGGTTTGTGACTTTATAACATAGTCATTTTGGGCTTTTTATTACTTATTTGATTTTTTTTTATTGAAAATATGTCTACAGTTAAATGAGTCTGGCTGCCTGTGTGTGTTTGCATATGTTTAGAGGGGGTTGTATAATTCAGTCTCAGTTTGGCTTCAGTTCTTGTATATCCATAAATTGTGTTGACATTTTCCAATTTCTCAGAGCTGCTGTCTATGACTGTGTGAGCACTTTGTGACAGCTGCTGTTCCACTGGACACAGTTTCAAGCTGAGCAGAGATAGGCCAGGACCTTCGCTCATTGACCCCGCATCAGATTTTTTTTGTTCTGGATTCCATCAATAAGGCTTGAGTGGCAGGCTATCCTCTCACACAGCCGCTCCGTCGAATGCTAAAGCAGACTCGGCCTTGCAGTGAGATATGACCTCAGTGCTGCAATCGTCCTGCTGCACAGTGCCATCAGGAGACAAGGAGGGGTTTTCATCATCCGCTGCCCATTAGCGGTTTGATGATTGTTTGTTAATCAGCTGCTAGGGTGCTTGGCCGTCAGAGAAACTTAAGTCAAGCAGCCGTTTTGAGGGTATTGTCATGTTTTATTTCCTGCATTTTCCTAGAAGATTATAGGGATAGCTGGCACTACAACAATATTCATAAATATGCATCAGGCTTTGTTAAACACTAGAAACACGAAAGTGTCCATTTTGCATGATTGCATTCACTTAAAGTAGGATAATATTGTGGAGGGAGCCATTCAACTCTTTGATTAGCCAACAACATCAGTGACTGGTTTTTTTATTTTTTTTTCTTTAGGACAGGAAACAAATGGAAAGAAAATAAAATACTTTTTGATGCAGCAAATATCAAAGTGTAAATCAGCGTGGAGGATTTCTATGATGTAGTGTATTCAGATATAAAATGTTCATTATTACATTTCAATACATTTAAAATATTAGTTTGATTATTGAGTATCATGCTAGATATAACACGTTTTGAAGTAGATTACACTTAAATGCCATATTTGATGTTTCAGTCTCAGCTTTGCTGTTAAATTTATTCATTTTTAAGGAAGTGATAATGAATTCGCAGTTCAAGCGATTATTACTGATTTCTGTTTAAGCAGAAAATTATTCTACTGTTGCTGAAGACATTTTAAAATATCCCGTCTTTACCAATCATGTATAACATCCCTATCAGGAATCCAGTGGTTATTTATCTCTGCCTGGACCACTTTATGTACTTGTGATTTTCCGTTGGATGTGTTGAAGGGGGGAAAAAAAACAACCCACAACCACTGAGGATGAACACTGAAGTATTTAGTCCTCATCTGTAGTCATGAGGGCATCAGCACTGATGAGCATGGTCAGGGTCACAGCACTTAACTCTCCAAAGGAGGACCAGTGCTTGTAATCACATAATATGTATGATCTCTCATTCAAGTGGAGCTGACATTCGGCAAATGGTTTCATAGAGCTGTGAGAGTTTTGCTCTCTGCATGCCCGGTATGATGTGTATATATACCCATTATGTAAAGCATGCCAAATGTAGGCTGTAATGCTCAGGTTGGAAGAATGATTGACAAAATATTGACCATTATTTTTAGCACAGTGTGTGGACTGCTATGCTGCAGTGTATGTTCAATTTGTCTGTGTTCTGCTGTTCAGAAATGTTTAACCCGAGGGGATCATGCAGGAGCTGCAGCCCTCTCTCCACTGTCTCTCCCTCTCTGTAATTAAGAACAACATTTTGTGTTAGATTATAGGGGGACCCATCGTGCCATTGAACTGGTCTGCCTGATTAATAAAAGGCAGCTAATTTCAGTGCAGGAAGGCAGCGCTCCAAAATGGCTCCTAATTACACATTAGGAGTGTGAAAGGCTCCTGCCGCTCCGGCCTCAATCCTCCAACCAACTCGCAACCCCTCCCCAGCAGAGCTGCATGTGCTGGCCCACCAGCACATTAACGCTGCTCCCAGGAGTGGCTAATTCCAGCCAACCCTTCGGCACAATCAGTGGCAGATGTCAGGAATCGAAGATGATGAATTATGAATATCCCGGAGATGTGGATAGGATACCAGCGTTAGGGGGGAGAGGAGATTCCTTTTTTTCTGTGCCATTTTGGGCAACCAAATAAGCAGACAGATTCAGGAGGAGTGTGCAGTGGTTGGAGTGATTGATTTCCATTCGTCATTATAAATGGGGGTCCAACTGAAATTGGATGTTTTAGTGAAGTCGTCAAGGACTTTATGAGTCGGAGGGGGCTGTCTGGGAGTATAGGGACTGTGTCTGACTGTGATAGTGGTAATGACTTCCTCTTCTCTCTCCCCTGGGTGGTCAACTCAAGGGCTCAGGCAGCTGGGAATGATGTCCCGGAGAGGGCAACATGAACCACTCAGTGCACAGCATTTGCATGGCGACATGATTACAGCAGAAAATGGAGGAGGTGTGGTGAGGGTCGGGCCGGGGATGGAAGGTGGTGACAGTAACAGCTGCAGAGAAGAGGGCAGGAAATGGAGAGCATTCGTTTTTGTTGCCATTGAGCCACATCCACAGAGGCATGATGGGGATGTTTTGATGAAAAATAACCAATACCTCCCCACCAGCGTATAATAAAACTGTGCTTGATGCAATTACATTTCCATAACTTGCAGCCTTTTTTCTCCTTATTAAAACTCAATTTAAATAGAGATTGCGTTCAGCTGAGCTTAGTTGTAATAGATTGTTATCCAGCACAAGAATAAATATAAGATGGTTTTTAAACTTGAGGCAGATGCTCAAAGTATACCTGACCTTTGAACATACCCTTTTCTTGTGAATGGAGGGGGAGCAGTGGACACTATCTGCTGTATCTGGGGACCTTGAGACACACTGATGGAATCGGATTCCTTGTCAAAACAGATGTCAAACTGATGCTGTGGTCTATTACTGACCGACCAGCCGACCGATGAGCCGGCTGCCGATATGTGAACCTACACCTGGACATCTGTGGGGGGTCACAACGGCGGTGAGGGTCGAGCCTGGGGCAGGCTGCCAGGCCAGACTTCACCTTGCCACTTCCAATGAGCCCACAGTACATTTCCTCTGCCTTCCTGCCATTCATCATCACACCAAGACAGGCAAATTCATCTGAGCAGGAAAGAGAGGCTAATCCTCTATATCTGAGACAGTGATAGACTTGCTGCTCCACAGGACCAATGAAATTAGGCTAAAACTGCTGTGGGGGTTCACAGGAAATTGGCCTTGCCAATCATGCGCAGCAACTCAATGTTCTACCACAAGCCTCAAATTTAATGTCAATCTAGCCTGCATCTGTTCACTTACACTGCCCTATTTTCATAATGCAAATGTACCCATATCTGACTTTGATTGCCCTCTCACTAAGAAGTTGCTGCTTTAATGTGATGTGGAGATTAATGTAGAAAGATGTTCGGAATCCATAATTCGGGACATCAGAGGTAAACAGTAGCCCTATGTCCATACTAGAGGATCAAGTATATATTATTTTAGATCTCTCCAACGCTCTGTGTGGCTGTGTCGATGTAATTTCAACCCATTTTCCTGATGAGTGCCTCAGTTCTGACGCCCACACAGCTTCTCATAATCGCAGCGGTCAGCATTTAAGTGGGCCCTCCACCAGCAACTCAGCAATATTGAAAAGTGAAAATCTATTCATCAACATGTTTTTCCGTTAACTACATCTGAATGCAGAGTGGAATCCCCAATAGGGTTGAGTCATTACTTTCAGTAAAATAACTCCATTAAATAAGAGCGAACACAAAGCTGTCCCCCACACGCAGCCTCTACTTTCCCCCCGAGCTGCAGTCCCTCCTGCTGTCTCCTAGAGCCCTGGGATCAGAAACACTAATACTGTCTGCCAGTTCAGTTCTACATAGATTTGTGAGGAGACCAGGGGTGATCATTTCTCCCACTCCCCCCCCCCGCTTTTTTTTCTCCCCTCAGGTGACACTCTGAAATATATTTTGTGTGCCCTTTCACTTCAGACGAGCTCAGTGTGGAGGAAGCCCAGAGGAGACTAATGAGAGAGCGCAGGGGTATGGCTCCGTCTGCCTCCATGCCTCATTTTTCTTGATTTCAGCCGCTCCAGTGTCGGCATGGGCTCCTGCTGGTCAGGTGATGGCGATGCCAGCTGGTGCATCCAGCTCGGACGGACAGCGATTCATTTCCCCCAGCTGGTGATTTATGGCACGGCAAAGCAGAGAGAAGCTGGTGTGCATGGCACCGGGCCGCCTGAGTTAGTGCACTGTCCGGCCCCGTCATGCTTTACCACACAGCGGGCTGGACTGCCTAATTTACGCTGGCAGACAGTCACATATATCACACCCCGTCTGGCCAATGAAGATTGGTGGTGTTTGAAAGGGTCTGTACACACAGTCGATTTTACCCACATGCTACTCCCTGCCCAGCATTGTACCAAGGAATATTGTTTTTCTTTTCCTCTCCTTCTTTGTCTATTTGATCTTTCATGCTTCATTTCTGCACCTCTTTTTGTTCTCTCTCATCTCTATCTTTCTCCATCGCCCCCTCTCTCAGTGTGTGGACGTAATGTGAAGTGACTGTGTTGGAGGGAGGCCCTCTCTCACTGGACCAGCTCCTGAGGACTGTGCCCTTCTGTTCAGGAAAACTGGGGGAGGTCACAGTAGGTAGCTCCCTCGAGCCATGGCGTATTAATGCCTGGGCTGACCTCGGTGATAAGAGGGAAGCTTCGGGCGCATGTTTGATTCATGAGTCCATCCTCAGTGGGCCCTGGGGGGCTTTTTCCACTGCTGTCCTTTTACTGGCAGGGTGGAGGGTTGCTGCAGGGGAACTCAGTCCTGTCTGTCACAGAGAGGTTGGGGTGTGATAAAGGCACAGGGCTGGGAGTGGGCCAGAGCACACAGATCGGCCCCTGTGTATCGGACACAAGCAATGACTTAATGGTGGGCGGTGATGCGACAGCCAAGTGTTGAGGGATATTAGAACAGATATCGGTGATGGGGCCTGACATCATGAGCACCCCACCTGCCTGGAGGAGGGCTTGTTGAGGAGTGGGGTGGGAAAGTGAGTTGAAGGGCACTTAGCAGTTCCACTTCTTTTAGCCTTTTTTTGTTGTTGTTCCTTATTTTACATTTTCTGCCATTTCAAAACATTGGACTTGTCTGAGGGCTGGCAGAAAGGAGTGAGATGGCTCAGATGGGGTGGAAGATGGGGTTTGTGGGAGTAAGCCGACACAGTTTCTGTTCCAGCACATATCTCCAAATGACATCCTCTGGAGTTTGGTTAGGGATTACTCCTGTCTAATCCTGACAAATGCTGCAGAGTGAGACACATCTCTGACAACAGAGCAACTACTGTACACACAGCCTGTGATGACCATGGTGATCGGTTTAAATAAGAGCAGGGTACAGGACGTACTCATGCGCTCACAGTATAAATAGCTGCATGTCCTCTGATGAAAATTCTTTATTAACTACATGAGAACATGTAGGCCATAAACAGGATCACAAAGTTTTGTTTATATATATATTTTGCTCACTAAATGGTCAGTGAAACATTTCGGTTTAGTGGAATGTGAGTTTTCAGGCCATGGTTGCATGCCTTTTTAAGAAATGGTTTTCTAAATGCCCAGATCTGGGTAATTGCAGTGCACACACAGAGAGAGGGAGGCACATCCTTGAACAACAGTATCTTGCCAGACACTTCAGAGCTCCTAATGCCAGCTGTTTGAATGTGGCTATGTAATACATAATCCTGATTTGTGTTCCTTTCAGTCACCAAAAGATCTGTACATGCCTCAAAGAAACTTGTCAAGGCTTTTCAGCGCACATTGCCTTCTCACAATCAAGTCGATGCTTGTCAACGCTACTGCTATCAAAATAGTCACAGTAGGGAGGGGCAAACCATTTTTCACATATCCCATTGCTGTCACCTCCTTGTGCCCGTCACTAATCTTTAAAAGCTATTTGCAGTTTTAATATAGATCTCAAATCCCGTTTTGCTTTCTTTCTTCCACTTGGGCGCGCGCGCGCGCACACACACACACACACACACACACACACACACACACACACACACACACACACACACACACACACACACACACACACACTCTCACTCTCACTCTCACTCTCACTCTCACTCTCACTCTCACTCTCACTCTCTCTCTCTCTCTCTCTCTCTCATTGTTCTTCTTTTGTGGTTTGATGGAGAGCTGGGTTTGGTGGGTAGAGCGAGCCTTCTCATTCCTCCACGCGTTCCCATGGTCGTGCTTTTGTTTTAGCTAAGCTGGTGCCCCCGGATTAAAGTGAAAATAATCCTTCTTTCATTGTTGTTTTTGTTTTGAAAAACCTGCTGAATAGCGATCTGTTGATTTGTCTCTCATCTTTCACAGATTAAGTTTAAATTGAACGATGAAAGGGGAATTTGCTGGTAATGTCTGTTTGTGTTTGTGCGTGCTAAGGCAGAGGTAGCGTTGACTTTGTTTCTTCTGTTGATTTTGTTTTGAACACGGTTGAGTGAAGGAGCTCTACAACCTTTTCCAATTTTACAAAGTGTAGTGTTCACATTGTAAGTGTAGTGTAGTGTGGGGCACATTTGCTGTGAAATGTACGGTATGTTTAATTCATCCAACCTCTGATTCATATCCACTTGAATTATTGTCTGGTCCTGCAGCCAAGCTACCCATTTGTGTCAGATGGCAGACTAATGGTGATATTAATGAAGTCATTGCTTTAGTCAGAAAATCAATAGTCACTCAAAACAGTCAATGCAAGCGAGTTGGCTTGAATGGTGACCTAGTTCCCATGTAATGACAGCTCCTAACCCATTCTTTATTGTGTGATGCTCACAGCATCTGCTACCATACTGCCAAACCATCATATTTGTGCAACTAAACACTGTAGAATACAATGTATATCGGGAGAAAATTGGGGCAGCTGTAATTTCTTTGTTTGTATGTGGCAATCAACACTGCAAAGCAAAAATGAATTTGCTGATGCTTCACACGACTAGTAATACAAATATCATTCCACATCATTAGCTGTGAACAAATGGAACCAGGACACATCAACCCAGTATTCTTTTGGCCACAGAAGGCAAGGGGCCAAGTGGGGCCGGGAGGTTAACCTGGATTTAGCATTAAACAGTGTGGCTGTTATTGTTGGGTCTGTAAAGGACCAGGCAGCGTTAGAGTTGGAGTGGGGCCACGCAGAGGTCAGCAGGCCTCAGTGATCAACTGAGCAATGAGGAGTAGGTGTGAGGGGCCTCTGTACCAGCTCTGGTTCCTGCTTACAGAAGCAGCCCTGCGCCTCACTGACATCAGTCAAAACTCACGACTGTGTTATTACTGTGTTCTGTTATGTGCTCTGAGATGAATAGGCTCTGCATTCAGTCCAACAAAGAGCCTTGGCATGCATACAGGAGCAGGAAGTGGGAATTCTAATACTGCTTTATTATTGGCAGTAAAAGAAGACAATACGAGCTGTCCCCTCTGAACTGGTTTAGTGAAGACTCAAATCCCTATCTTCTGTAGAGAGACACTCCCTGCAGGTTATTTCATAGAGAATACTTTTTTTATCCAAAGTGGTTTTCAATGGCATGAGTGCAGACTGGTTTCAGCGCTGCAAGCTTCAGTGACAGTCAGTCAGTACTGCTGTAGTAGTGACATGTCTTATGTTATCCCTGGAGTGACCATATAACAGCCACACAAGACAATTATCTCTGTACATTCATGTAATGATTATTTTGTGATATGTTGTGCTAAACAGTAAATGTCATTCATCTTTTCTCTTTCCACATTTGCATAGTTTTAATGAAAGAAGAGTAAAAAATATATTTTGCCACTATGTCTAACGGGCTTGTCTGTCACCAACCTGCAGTGTCAATACTCAACATCAACTGAATGTAACTGTGGCCGTAGCAGTTATGCCACTAAGCATCCCCCGACACCATTCTCTCAACAGGTATTCCCTCTTTTGGTGCTTTGATGACAACAATGGCGAGTCTCTCTAAAATATCTGGCCAAAATCTGCCATAGGTGTTCAGTTAGGTTAAGATCTGCTCACTGCTACGGTCAGAGCAATATGATTCACAATATTGTCATACTTGTCAAACCATTCAGTAACCCATCAAGCTCTGTATGAAAGAATTTGCAGTTGTTAGGTTTTCTCCACGTTTTTCATCTTTTTTGGCTTAATTTCACTAGTCTGTAGGTAAAGTGGCCTATTTGATACTAAATTAAATTGATAATCTGCTGTAAATCAACATATCATCACAACAAACCCTGGCTTGAGAAGTATCAGTTTAAGTTTTATCAAAGATTCAACTGTAAAGCATCGTCACTGGACCTACATAACTGCACCAACATGAGCATGATAGATGAAGGAGGTTGGCTGGATATTGATTTTATTATTGACATTAAACAGTCTATCTTGCATTTATATAAACAGCTTATGTTCTAGTCCACCAACCTTGGTTCCTTACTTTAAACTAGGCAAAGAAACACATGTTAAGGCTTTTCTCTCGATATTATTAGTCTATACTGGGTGAAATACAGTAAACCTTCTTGCTCAAAACTGAATTAGCACTGCAACAATGCTGACGTTAAAATGCGAAGAGCTTGATAATAATGATTGTTTGTGCACAAAGGGCAATAATCTGTCTGTCGGGCTAACTGAGGAACAGCGACGCGAGTCAGCGTCTCCTCTGTGGCTGCAGAGCAGATGCAGCTAAAATGCTGTTACCAGAGACAGCCTGGTCCTCGGGCTAAGCTCAAATACCCAAATGCCACCCCCCCCCCCATCCCCACCCCCTCAACCCCTTCAGCAAAACTTCCACATTTTAATCCAATAGTGTGCATAGAGCTTGGGGAAATGATATTTAGGAGACAATGAGTGCCCTGCAGAGAAAAAGAACGGAGGGGGGATTAGAGTGTGTCTCTGAAGTGGCTTTGACTCCCCTACTGATGGAGAGTAATTAAAGCAACCTACTGTGTTGTCGATGTAGCTAAAGGGGGATAATAATGAAACATCACAGCTCATAGAGCTCCGGCCTGCAGCACCTTACTTTGGCCTGAAGCCCTGATTAGTAGCACACTCACTATGTAGGTTGTTCCTAGACTCAAAACTTAATACTCAGAATCACAGCAACACACGGCTGCTTTCAAATGTTAGGTGATCACAGGCTCCTTTGATGTGTTTTATACATTTTTGATCAGATGGTACATTGGGCAAAAACACACACTACCTGGCCCCTCTAATTAAAACTGAGCTGATAGGATTAGTAAATGAACATAAACTATCACAGATATCTAAGGTCACTATTTCCACAACAACAACAACAATTACACACAAAACTGCATAAAGTCTGTGACTCATCCTCATTTCCTGACTCCTCTTATCTTCCTTTAAGATAATCTGCGAAGCCCCAAATGCCACTGCCTGCATCTAGAAACATGTCAGTGGGCTCAACAAAGTGTATCTTTCATACAGCATGGAATAAAATGGATGACTGACTTACACATAGTGTCCAGACTCTGAGCTGTGGTGTCAAACAAACACCTGTGCTCTCCTGACTCCTCTCTGTAGGTTACCGAGGGTCACATCAGCTGTGAGTCCTTTGAAATTTTTACCAAAAGCCATAGAAACTTTAAAGCCAACCATGACAGACACCTGGCTGCTGAAATGACCCTGTATGAGTGTATTATTGGGATAGTGCTGTTTGTTTTTATGTCAGGACATTGAGGCCATTTGGGCGTCATCATGTGGTTGTCATGTTGGACTTGTTTCAGTATTTATACAAATCAATTTATTAGTCATATTAGATATATAGTTTGGGTTTGGGACAGAAACTTACACTTAGTAATTTGCTCCTGAAATAATATTTAATGATAATTATACAATATAATTTAAGAATTTCCTATGGATGATTTGTGACTGCAACAACAAAGCAGAGGTGTTTGTTGTTCCCTTCTTACTGGCATAAGGGCTATCGGAGAAACAGATCATGCCTTCCCACGGCTGTAAACACGACAGCTGAGCTGGTGGCTCGCAGCTAACAGCGCTAACAGCGCTAACAACATGCTGACAGAGCTAACAGTGTTTACCTGAGCGGGAACAGGAGGGTAGGTGCCACGCTTCTGCAACAACATTGTTGGTCGGGACGGCGTTATCAGTTGTAACCGCCATATGAGAGCAGTGCAGCTAACCTGGGCACGCCCATATGCACTCACATGCTCTAAAAACACCATGGCCGGCCCGGCTATGTCAATAAAGAACGGAGAAGCTCGGATAACAACACACACAGAGGGAGAGTGACTTCATTCTCTACTCAGGCATTCTTACTCTACCTTTACAAAGATAATAGTTGTTTAGTGCTTTGTTAATGCTTTGAATGTCTTGTAGAGAACCTTTAAGTCAGCAACATTCAATTTCATTTGAGTTGAGCAGCAGTTGATTACTATCCCAAGTTTGGAATCCACACAAAATGTTTTCAATACATTTATTCAAATGTATTCATCCTCAGTGGAGTTTTTTGTTCCTCAAACAAATCCTTACGTTCCATATTCATCAGGATCAAACGCTAATCACGTCTGCACTTTTGATTCTCTCCCCACCCCCCCTAAAAATAAGATTTAAATTAATGAACCACAAAACAACAGTCACTTGTGGTGAATGTATCATACAGAGCAAAATCATGTACAATGTAAAAAATGCATTTTCCTCAAGATAATATTCATAATCGCAGGGTTTTTCCTAATTAGCTTGTCTAGTTTTGGACATTTGTTCCATGAGAATTAATTTTGTATCATTAAATCACAATAGTCTGATCCTTCTACAACTTGTATATCATTCTTGAGACTGACAGAAAAGCGGTACAACGTCTGAGGAGGTGGAGGCCGCTTTCCCACTTTATTGCACATATATACTGTAGTTGTTTCCTAAATGCATCTACTGCACATGTATGAATGACAGGTTCTATAGAGGCAGACTCAGCCAGACTTTTCTCGTACAGTGCAGTTTAGATTTTCACATGGTTAAAGAGTGGAAAGGGTATCACAGGTGGGAGACAATGACAAGTTTCACCTAATCTATTTCTGTCAAGATCAACAGTTGCCATCTCTTCATGAGTTGTTTGGTTTGGAGGCTGTTCAGAGTATATTAAAGCAGAGATTACAGCTACAGACAGAAACAGCTGGGATAATGCTCAATCTGCCCAGACACATGTGGATAATGGGTCATTTTCATTCCAATTCCCATGCGTTTGCACAAGTTAGAGGGTATAGAGCAAGGGTGGAGGAGTCAGCAGATGTTAGATTAAGCATGAAGTGAATACATAATGAGCTATTAAGGCAGGAAAACATGTCCTAAATATGGTGGTATTTTGCACACAGATCCCAAATGGTCAAAAGACTCCATCTCAAAGTCTCACCCCCTGTGGTGGGCCCAGCGGGGGAGAAGATATGGGGAGGATGGATTTTTTAGGAGGGCAATTCTGATGCTTTTTGAATTTTGGATTTCAGCATTTAGGTCAAACTTTACCTCGGGTCTTGAAACCATCTGCTCCTGGGATGCAGGCCAAGGCCACAGGGCAGGCTTGTGGTAGCAAGCAGGAAGCCGGCGCCATCTCACGCTCTATAAAGAGGCCCTATAGAGCTCCGCATATCCCTGTGATGTGCCCTCTCCCTACCCTGTGTTTCAGGTGTTCTCCCTTTTTAGCTGCATCCTCCAGGGAGCCAGCTTTAAAATGGATGATTGCCTGCGACCGTCGCATTAAAAGCATTAATCCCGCTCTTATCAAGCAGCGAATGATGAATTAGGAGCGTCAGCTCTGGGCTCACCTTTGTTGTCATTTGAACAGAATCAAAGCGTTAAATCACAGGGCTGCACCTGGTAATAGGAGGGGGGATGGCGTTCTAATACTGTGTGTGACAGAGCCGCAATGCTTCCAGCTGATTTAATAAGTCCAGAAGGAGGGGGTGGCGCAGGGCTAAATGAAAATTTGAGTAAGGTTTTGAAATATATGATTGCAGGATGAAATGGCAGTTGCCCTCATTTCTCTTTGGTTTGAGTCCCTTGCTGTGTAATTCAGCTAAATTTGAGCTGTCATTCTCATGCCAGTTTTTGGTAATGTTTGTATTAATGCAGCACTGTATGCGCTCAGACAATGCTACTTGCTTTCCCATTTCCTGCTGGGGCCAATGGGAATTCAAGTCCTCTTTGAAAGATCAGACTGACTTGCTGATGTTTTTGACAAGTTTCCTCTGGGGAAAGCCATGTTATAATCAAGGTTGATTTGTTTAGAGGTAGAGCATGTGTCAATACAGGAGCAGAGAACATGCTCTACCAGGAGTAGGACATTCACTCCCAGTAGCTAGTGCTGAGCTGCTGCAACACTTTTTGTAACTGTTGTAAGGTCGTAAGGTCGTGCTGCTTTTATAACACTACAGATCTGATACAAAACGTCCGTGTGGTGTGAATTTTACTGACTACATTTTATATTGAGGCGGAGGAGTGCAGCAATTGAACATGACAAAACAAATCAACTCTAGCATTTTACGTGTACATGTTTGCATATTTTAATGAAAATAAATTGTTTATGAGCAACATTTAAGCAGCTAACCTCTCTTGTTTATGGACTGCTGCCGTGTATTTATCATAAAAAACACGCGTGTAATTAAGCAGCTGCTTTAATGAGAAAAGACAATTCAACTCTATTATTAAAATTATTTTACCACTTTCATTTCTGTAAATTCCCACATCAAAGCAGCTCATTACAATTTGTTAATTAAACCTAGAATAATTGAACCTCACTTGAAAATGCAGCAAATGAGAGTAGATTTCTGTTGTTCATTGAAATATGGATTTGACTTCAGTAGCCTAGTTTTCTGCAACATCTGAGGCAGCTAAAGGTGATTCTTCACTTTCTAAATTATATTACTATTCCCCTGTCCCCATCTTCTATACTATTCCTATTTTCCTCTTTTCTCTGACTCTGTCATTTCTTTTCTGAACACCCACAAGGTCTGCAAAGCACTCAGCCAGCTCAATCCATACCCTTCAAGTAGCATGGAGACCACTCTCCTTTAAGTCTGTAAATGCTGCAGAGAAATATGTGAAAAGACAGTTATGTTGCAGTGAATATTAATGGCTATTTGAGTGCTTGCTCCCTGGTAAACAGAAGGATTGAGTTGACATGTAGCCAAAGACATAATTTAAATCTGGGGAGGTCACAGGAAACATTAGCAAATTATCTACCCAATGCCTTCCAAGATCTCCCGGCAGATAATGGAAAAGCCAATCTATTTGGCTGATCGGTATCTTATCGGTATAGGCTGAGAAAAGCTCACAGTAATTTCACTTGATATGATAGAAGATTTTCCTTCACTTTGAGATTAGGTTTGCCTCAGGGGTCTGTGCTATAATTGTAAGCGCCTAACAAGGTGAAACATTGGTGGAATTCACAACTATATTTTTCATGAAACATATGTATGTGAATATTAACTGTGTGACATGAGTATGTGGGAGTAAGCATGCCCTCTGGTTGATAGTTTAGATAAAGTGGGGCGATTATTGTCAAAATATTTCATGTAATGCAATATAACATGTCATATCCAATACTGGTTTTCCATGTCTAAGTTGTCTAATTATGTATACCTAGTTAATCATATTTTTCATTTAGTGTTAGTGTTGTTTCTCTGTAAAAGTTAGAGCCAACTGACACCAACTGACTGACCGTTATTGCCATTCATAGAGCCATGCCGCTAGCATGGCTAAAAAATTTAAATCCAAAACAGATGGGAAGGCAGATAGATAGATGGATGGATAGATGAGAAGAGGGATGAATCATTCATTTAATCATAATGTTATTTAAGGTGCGGCCAAAATATCATACCACTCAGTCTAAATTATGTTTTTCTGCTATTATGGGGTCATTCATGGTGCTAAATGTTTGCACTTGATGTTGGTAAAGTGCTCGTCTGTGACCTTATAGATGTGGAAATGGGTCGTCAGTGAACTTGAAGCCATCTGTCGCACATCTGCAGACTGTAGGTCCATCTACTTCCAGAGGAAGAGCGGAGAAGAGAGTGAGACGGAGACAGACAGACGGGAGTCTTACCTTAATCTTCTGTCTATCCAGTCAGATTCCATCAGACTGGTTTCTGCCCCATATTGCTCTGCCCTCTGAGGTTTTGTTTTAGTTAGGCCCAGCTGAGCTACCTTCAGAAACGGTGGTCAATCTTGACGGGAATGAGTTCTGACAGCTGTGGCTATAAAGTGGAAACAGATCCGAGGCCTTTTGTATGGCCTCTGGAATTCCACAGCTCTCTGGAGCCAAATCAGCTGTCCTTTACACCTATCGATCCAAGACCATTGATTCTTCCGCCGATTTAATTTGCTTTCTGGTGTCTGATTAGTAATGATTTACAGAGCCCTTTGTTCTCCAAGCAAAAGCTGAAAACAATCCTTCTGATGAATTATCTGTTTTTTTTCTGTGCCCTTTCATGTATGAACCTTAAAAATTCATAGGTTATGATCCCACCCACCAAAGAGGAGCATGTTCTGCCCTCTGGTGATCAGTGGGAATTGGAGGAGCTTGTTTTCCCCTCACCACAGTAAATCTAGCAGCAGAGGTCATCAACTCAAGAGACACTCATGGAAAGACGGGCCGACAGGTTTCTGCTGCTAGATCTCTAAACTATGGACAACTGTACTGGTTCAAAAACGTTGGTAGAAGCTGATTCTTTACTATTTAAATGAATGCACATATCTATGCAGTATTCCTTGATAAAAGCAACGGGTAATATTGTACCACTCAAGCTACATTGCTACTAGATCATCTCTTTCTAGGTGTTCCTGTATGATAAACTGTAGCACTTTAATCAAAGGGGTGTCAAGGAGTTGCCAAAGCTTCAGTAGAAATTCTGTAGATTTCTACATTTATATAGAAGAAATGGCCTTAGTACTCGTGGCACTCCACTTCAGCACCCGTTTTGTCCACCAACTCCTGTAAATACAGAAGCACTTCAATAAGAGCCACTCGAGTCAGCAATAATGAGTAGTGATCCAAAACAATGAAAGATGTGTGTTGATCCTCAGTGGGATCAGCAGTACAGCACCTACTTTATTCAATGTTTTGTTTTATGGATTTTTTTTCTTTATACATAAGTCCCAATAAATTAGAAAATAGCATTCTGATGTATATTACCATAGGAAAATAAAGAATATATACATATATGTATGGTTTAACCTACATATTTAAGTAAAGGGGTAAAAGTGCCTGCCCTGCCTGCCACGCTCTCCACTCGGTGTAACCTCCTCCCACCATGCGGTGCAGAAAGAGCTCTGAGGTCACAGCTGCAGCGTGCGGGGGATGTCGGGGCACGCCGGGTGGAAACCTGGGCCTGAGAGGAGAGGTTTTGTTGAAGGGAAGATTTAGAGATTCTCCCCTGCTGTCAGGACGGAGGGCAGGAAGTGAAACTTGTACCAAAGCATCACAGCTGGAGGCTGCCCTCTGCCCTCCCGTGCCGTGACCCACTGACTCCTGCTGCATCTTTCTGTGGTGTTTACAGCCCAGTGATAAAACATGAGAACGACTTGCATGAGCAACAACATATCCACATGAACACTAGAAGACAAATGTTCTGCACTCCTAAGAGAAGCTTTTATGGTAACCATGTTAGCATAATGACTGACAGTTCAGGAACATCTTGCAAGAGCAAGAGGTCACATATTGTAAGAGTTTAGTAGATTCCATTAAAGAAATGTAGTGAGATGAGAAGAAATCAGTCAAATGTCTGTGCATGAATTATAGACCTGGAGTCAGGAGATGTTTGGCCTAGCATGAAGCCCAGAAAGTCTGGACACACTCCCTTTAAAGCCAGATATGTACTTGCTTTTATGTGCATTTGCATGTGCATGATGCCTGCTTGATGTGTGCTGCATCTGCTTAATGTGTTGGTCTCACACATCCTGAGAAATTAACACTACGAGTCCACAAGATGCAATACACACATGACTGATATGGGCAGTATGGTGATGTGACATGTGGTGCTTGATTTGGGGCCTTTACCATCTACAGTGGTGCCTCCTTTGCTTTTTCTGCTGTGATCTCAGGATTAACGACAGTAACCTCCTCGAGCGTCGTCATGTTTATTGTTGGCATCAATCCTTTTTTTTCTTTTCTTTTTTTTTCACTCTGAAGGGAGCCTGGCTAGGTGTTTTCCCCTGCTATCAAGCTAAAGGAATAGTTCAACATTTTGGGAAGTATGTTTATTTGATTTCTTGCTTGTAGATAAAGTGATTAATACCACTATAATGACAGTTTCTTAAATCAGCGGACGCCTTATTTAGCTGCTCAGTGCTCGACTATGTTCACAAGCTTGTATCTAACTATGTCAGTCTGTTGTTTGGTGCTTTCCAGGTAGTGTACAATGGGTTGATAGAGCTTTTTTTATTATCAAATTGTCATTTTATACATTGTTATTATAAAAGCAAAGAGAAAGAGAGAAAATAAAAGCATGTTTCCCAAAACGTTGTGCAATTTTCTTTAATAAACAAGACACTAGCATGTCCCATTTTTTGTATACGCATAATGAAATCCTGATATAATCATTAATAACAAACAAAAAAAAGACAGAATAGAGGTACATTTTGTTTAAAAAGATCAATATACAGGATTTCATATCAGTTGACTGTCAGCTTATGCCTACATATCAACACCAACTTAACTGCTCACTCAATATAGTCTGATTATATTGGGTTGAGTATTAATATTTAATCCAAATGATGCTAAGAAAATAATTAACATTGTCTTTAATCTTTTGATGGTAAACAATGTTTGAATTGTATTCCTATTCATTGTAATGGTATCACCAACACAGTTTGTAAATCAGAACTGACAATGCTTTACCCACCCAAGTCCACCCACTGCATAATTTGTAAATATGCAAAAAAGTGGACAAGGGACAGAAGAATTACCTTGCGCACTTCCGTGTGACAAAAGCCTCAAAACAGCGTCGACAAATATGACAGCCAGAGCTGGGAGACTATTTTGCCGAGAGGAGAGTGGGCGCTAGCTCCGGAGATGGACTATCCGGGCAGTAGCAACTCAAATTCAGCCAGTGCTAACTCTCGCACCTCCGTCTCCAGAGCGGCCGTCTGCTCTCCTCCCGGCTGCAGTCTCTTAGTGCCAGGGAGCAGGGACCAAGTGCTGCCACCAGCCCGCTGTTTGGCTCATTTTCTGTAACCAGTGTAACGTTAGCATGAAGACATGGTGGATTTAGCAAGCTAACATTAGCCAACGTTTGAGCCATTTTCAACCATGAAATGTCATTATTGACATCAGCATTGGTGTGTTTCATCAAAGTACAGTCATATCATTTACTTTATAGCTTACAAAACATGTTCAAGTGTGCAGTTACTCTTAAACTACCAGTATGTAGGAGTCACTTTTCCATATGGGGCACTGCTGATAATGGCACTGAAATAACGGAAAGTCACGTAGCCTCTGGTGTGTAAATGTGAATGTTTGCCTCGAGTGATTTGACTGCCAACAGACATGAAGACTCGGGGGAAATGAGGTGTGACACACGGGCCCACACACGCCAGGTTGTGGCAGTTGTTGCTTTGATGATCCTGCGAGCTTATGGGTCTCCAGGTGAAAAGCAACTCCTTGTCCCAGACGTTGACTGTAAATATCCTACTGTTGTCTACACCACACAAGTGGGGGTTTGACTTTCCCTTCACGCCCTTTCATGTTATTTCATCTGATGTGTTATTCACAGTCAAAACTTTCCTGATTTGTTGCATTACAAAGCAACAGCGCAGTAGATTATTATCCTTTGTTTTGTATGTTCTGGACTGTCTGCGTGGAACAATGGGAGGAGATCGTTTCTAATTATTTGATAATTGATTATGATATTTGAGCTTTGTCTGCTGCAGCCCAGTAGATTACAAACTCCGTTGGGCAACCAGCTTCATGATAACCCCACACGTGGCCTGATGGTGAGATAGAAACCAAAGGAGCCTTGATCAGCTCAAGATACCCCAGCTTAAAATCATCTAAAGCACAACATTTGGTGAGAACTTCTTAGAGATGAAAGCAGTCTTTGTTCATGAGAACCCAAAAATCAAAGACCACCTGTGCCTCTTGGTATGTAAGATCATGTGTAGTGACATCGGTAATAAAACCAATTTGTTTTCAATCAGATAGAACATCTTGTGCTGAGATTCCTCTGTGTTTTCAGAAACAGGCCTTGATTATTGTTCTGCCCTAGCCTTCAAAGTAAGCTTCAATTACACTGCCTCACTCGCAGGTGTCAAAAGTACAATACAATCCGAATACACAGTGTCACATTCTCTTTTTCTGTCAAATTATTACTCTCTGTCTTTGCACTTTGTTTGCCATCAAAAAACATCAAGCAGGGGGCCCGCATGTTGTTTTCAGGCTTCTGTTTGTTTTTGTTTATGGGATTGTGTGAGTGCATGCATTTTATGTGAACAGTGGGTGTGCACTCAAACACAAGCTGATGATGGCTTGTGACGGCACGATTGATTTCTGTCAAAAATAAAGCAAGCCGAGGCCGCGACGAGACAGCAGGTGGATATTTCTGTTAATGACAGAGAGGCCCAGCCAGACTCCACTGAGACACCTGGAGTGAGTATAGTGCTCTTAAGGTCAGGGTGTGTGTGTGTGTGTGTTCTCTGCATGGTGAACACACACACAAACAAACAGACCTAGGCCGCAATTTTTGATACAGAATTAGTTTCTTTGGATCATATTTATTAAATTCAACCCTCTTTCTCTCAGCAGAAAATAGTCGAGGAACCATAACTAGTGCATGTAGAAAGATAGATGCCCAGTATATAAAGAGTTTGGAGGGTGGTATCTTTTTTTCCAACCTTTCCAAAACTTAAAGCATGTAAGTTTAATTAATGGTTTACACAGTGTGTTTATCTGCTTTAACATAAGCTGCTAACATTAGCATGTCTAGCCAACAAGCTTACTACATACATTTGTAACCAGGCGTTATTTCCAAGGCCAAGTGACGAAGGGGAAATTTTAAAGTGCTCCCTCACGATAGCATATCCACGGTGTAATATTTCTCCACTATGTGGCAGCCGGTACAGTAGCCTATGGGGTAACGGTAGTTTATGGTGTCTTCACACCAAACGTGTTGTGATTACAAATGCAACGCAAAGACACAAATAGAGGCAAATGACGCAATGCGAATGAGGCGATTACGCAAATAATTCAACTCAAGCCAGAAATTAGCGTGATGCTGTTTCAAGAGCCTATCAGTGGTGAGATGCTCTTCCTGTCGTCCCTCTCGTCCTGACGTTGTTGAATTGGAAATGGAGGAAAAAAATATAGTAGCGTGTGTGGGCCCCCAGATCTCTACGATATCTCATATTCATACAGAAACTGGACAAAACTATGTGTATATATGTATGTGTATAAACGATAAACTGTCTATGGTAAAAACAATGACTTTGCTGTACTTATCCCTAAATTACGTTATTTAGAGTGTTAATGAAGCAGCTACAATGTTAGTGAACCCCATTCAGAAAATAAGCATTTTAAAAGTTGTTTGCATGCCATTTTGTGAACAGACCTAACAAAGCATGAATTCAGACTTTATACAAATCTGCATCATTATGTAGTTATTTACGCATCCTTTTAATCTGTTCATTACAACTAAATCTATTTATTTTGGGCTCATACAGCAGTAGAAGAACCCAGGCAGTCTGCCGTTTGGTTTTCCTGTTGTATCAGGGAATTCCACAACATGTACAAAGCAGCAATAGGGGTTATTTAGACCCAGATTTGAACAAAACCGCAAAAATAGGCCTTACGCTACGTACGCTACGCCGTACAATTGATAAAGGGTTGCCGCTGAAAGGATTCAGCGTGCTACAAAACTTCTTCCTGCCTCCACCCACACTTTTCTCCTCTTTTCCCCTTTTCCCCTGCTCTGCTGTGGTGGTTGTGGCCGGATGTCCTCTCACCTCTCCTCCCCAGAGGGCCCTCTCCCTTCTTCAGTTCCCCCTTATCTGCCACATCAAAGGATCTCATTACAAGCTGTGACACCAGCCCCACCCTGAGCCAACCTGTTCCTACCATCACATTTAAATAGCTTCACATTGTATTCATAATAGGTAATGTCATGCACTGCGGTCTCTGATGTCTCGCAGATTCCCTTTCCTTCCCTTTCATTTCTACTTCTCTCTCCCTATTTCAACCCCACATGCCCGACAGACGCCCCTCTATAAAATTCTCTTTTATTTATAGCTTGTTTTCTTTTTATAAGGCAGCTGTGTAGACCAAAGTCGCTCATCTTGTTTGATGTGCACATCTCTCATCTGTGATTACAAAGTGAATCTTAAAAAAAAACGAACAGACTGTTAAATGAAACGACTGGAGTGAAGCCTCCTTAGTGAAGATTATTCTGCACACTTTTTATTTGCTTTCTCTCCATCAACAGCACATACTGTAATGTGTCTGAGGTCCTTTCTGAAGACCTCCAGCGCTCTTTCCAGCTGACAGAAGGGCCTGATTTGTCAATCCCACCTGGAAAGTTCAGCATCCCAGACCAGTTCCCTACCTGCTCAGCTCGGGAGTCCCAGAGCTGCAGCCAAGACCGTGATTAACAGTAGCGGGGTCCCACTCTTGTCGCTTGCTGCTCTCATTTACCCACTTAATTTATTTACTAAACAGAGCAGTGCTTTTGGCTTGGCGCCGCTCTTGTTCCCGCTAACGCTCTCCACACCGGCACGGCTGTTAAAGAACAGAGCAGAGCTTTCCTCGTGTGTCGTAAATAATCTCCGTGGCAGACTTTACTGGGGCCACTGAGCACAGCCAGAGATGAATCTGATTATAATAGCGGATGGGGAGCTTTCGTGAGCTGCATTTATCATGACCAATGGGAAGACAATAGAATCTGGCAGAACTGATGGATCTTTAACTTTGTCTCCTCTTTGTGCTCACTAGTTTGACAGATATCACTCATTCCCCACCCACAGGCAGCCAATTAAATCGGTATACAGTAGATGCTCCTCCTCGACTGACCCAGCTACAGTTGGCTGTGTGTCTGCTGTGTGAGTAGCGTATTGGTGGGGGAGAGGGCACATGCAGAGTTTAGGCAGAGAAAGCACAACTGCAAGGACAACTTCTCCATCTCTTTCAGACATTTATCTGACACTTGAGAGTAATAGATGAAGGTTGCAGCATTTTTGGAAGGGGATGCCAGAGTTTTATTTCACAGGATGTTTTGTTTTTCCCGTAGAGGATTTATTTTGGCAGGGCTGTTACTCAGAAGCGCTGCTCTTTCCTCCCTCCTCTCTTCCTCTCTATCTATCTCTGTCCTCTCTTCATCTCCATCCTTTATTTCTCTCTGAGGCGCTGTCTCTTTCTTACAGCCTCCCCTCCGTTTGATAAACTTTTGAGATTTTGTATAACAAAGCACACAAGAAACAGCAGCCACAAGAAAAAAAAAAGGACAATCACACTGTCAAGGTGCTTTGAAGAGCAGAGCACTGCAGCAGCAGATTAATGTCCTCATAAAGCGAGAGAGCTGATTTTGATGGAGGACTTTATAGATTTTGTAGGTGGACCACCTCCTTTGGGTGATATTTCTTTTCTCTTTTGTTCTACATACTTGAGGTAAAATAGAAAGAAGGGGTGGAGCGAGCACAGGGGTCTATGGTGACAGTGACAATAACCAGATCAGCTACACACTCAGTCATGTATATGAAAATTTGTGCCTTGTGGGAGAATGGTGTACTGTTTCAATGATTATTACCTCTCAGGAACAAAAGACGGTTGCCTTTAGCCTCGTCCTTATAACACACTCACACGCTCACAGTTTTCAGACAGCTGAACACTTCTACTGATAATGCACCATTAAGAGGCAATTGTCCAAGAATGATTGGCCCCTTACAAACAATGAATCACTAGTTACGATGGAAATTTCCATAAAGAAAACAGCAGCGCCTATTGACGTGGGCAGGTAATGAAATGATAATACCTCGCAGATGGAGTGGTTGTCAAGGAGTGATTGACCTTGATTCCTCCCAGAGTTCCTTTCTGTTCCTTCTGCTCAGAGTTGATAAGAGAAAACAGGAAACGTGCGGCATCAAAAGATCTGTCAGATCTACACTTTTGTTTCACCACACACTCATAAGATGTAACGCAAATGTAAAATATTTCAGAATTTTAGCTGGGCCATGCAATGCGTATCTGTGTTTGATGATAACAAACTAAGGTGAGAGTCTACCCTCTCCTGGTGGAGTGATAACTCAGATGATGTTTGCTTTATATAAAATCAAAAGCAAACAGCAGCCCTGAACATTGACTGCATATTTGTTGAGAGGGCAAATTGAGAGTCTACGGAATATAAAGCCTTATGCTATATATATTCCCTTTTTTGTTGACCTTTTGATGAAATTCAATTTGATGTCCCAAACAGCAGAAAAAAGAGAGGCTTGATGGAGGAGAGTTGAGTCTGAGCCATGCAAGCCAGGGTAAGGAGACCTCCCCCTGGGCCTGGCAGCCCAATATAATTTATTGATTTTCTGTCCTCTTCTTCAACATCTGGAACGCACCATACCCAATAGATTATGACAAACGTGCCCGCCAGAGACCTTCGATCCTTTAATTGAACTTGATGGAGTACAGTTGAGGATCAAAGGTTTGGAAAATTCAGTGACATAGCAGGTTTCTCTACTCCTCCCAGAGACGCTCCTTCAAAGTCCACAAAACAGGACGAGGTCTCAGCGAAAAAAAGATGCGTCTTCTGTCCAACCTTCTCTCCTCTCTTGTCTTCTCCATGGCAGTGGACAGCTAGACTTTCACCGCACCACTGAGCACAATGGAGTCAGTGCTTTACAATAACAACCTCCTGCCAAAAGCACGAAAAAACAAGGCAGGAGAAAAGCTCAGTGCTCTATTTTGATGAAAGTAACAAGCACAGCTTGTTGTAAATAGGCTTTCTGAAGCCTGAGGCAGCTTTTCTCCCCAGGGGATGTGCTTTCTGCATCTCTCCCAGGGTTGCTGTCGCCAAAAGGTTCTCTCTGTAAGGGAAAAAGGAGGCACAAACAAGAAGTTGCCTCAACTCTTCTGGCAAGAGGAATTCATCCCTCACTAGGGTACACTAGCTGGGATTTACCATCCATTCAGATTAGGAAAAAAGGTGTTTGGGTAACAATAAACGATGTGTATGGACCTTTTTGTTGCTGCTGCATTGTTAGGATTACAGTCCAGGTGCACACAGAGACACATTGTTAGCTGAGTGAGTCGAGTTGTTGAGCTACTGAGGAAAGATGTAGTGCCCTGTCTGTCTGGGAGCTCTTCCTCCTGATCCCTGATAACTCGGATGTGTGCTTATTCAAATGGATTTTGCTCCGGGCACCCTCTTGCAAATCAGGTGCCATCCGCAGTGGCATTGTCACACAAATTAGAAACGGATGTTTTGGGCAGAGCAGAGGTGCAGAGTCTGTGGACATAGTTATTTTCTTTGACTCGTCTCTCTCCACACCTCCACAGGAAGCTCAAGTCTCTCTCTCACCTCTTTCTCCCTTAAAGAGGACGTAAAAGATGATTGTCTCCAACCTACCACCCACATTTGAGAGAGTATTTTTTTTTTTTCCTTTAATAAATCTCCTCAAACCTCTCTCTTCAGTTACCTTCCTCCCCAATGCCTATAAGCCCCTCTGATCCTTTCCAATAATAATGGCATTGCCAGCCAATCTCTCTGAAAATGGGTTCAGCGCATACCTAATCCCATTTAATTACTTAGACACACAGGGCTCAGGACACACTCCTCAGGCGGCGGCCCCCCCTCTGTAAGCATGCCCTGTTTGCACCCCATCCACCTCTCCTCATGAATTATGGATCCGTGGCTGCAAGGCGAGGGGTGATCATTCCGCCTGCTCTGTCATAAGGCTCAGGGAGAGCCTTAGCTCAGTGTAAATATGGTGCCTGTCTGGGGTTGAGGTGCCCTATTGTGCGTGGTATTAAAAGCTCACCACTCTCCCTCTCAGTCCCTTCACCGCTGCAGTGCTCACAGCAGGGGGGCAGGGGTAATCGCACAGGCCTTCCAGCACTCTGCTCAACTGCAGCCGGGCTCACGCTGACCGGCATTATGGCCGACAGTCATCATACCTGAGAGGAGGGGAGAAATGAAAAGGAGATGGAAGCTGAAAACTGGAGAAATGAGCTGAATCAGCCCGGTTTTGCTGTTGATTTGTCAGCACAAATGCGGGTTTACACAATGAGAAAACATCAACACTTTCAGTGTGATCAAATGTCATAGTCCGCCCGACCCTGGGCTCTGGGTGATGTAACGGTGATACGACTCAAACAGACATTCCCTGAATGATAAGGGTTTTTGAATGCCAGGCAGTGGCTGTTTGCTGTTTTAACGGGGATATCTGTATGCTATCTGAACACTCGGAGTTGCTGCCACAGCGTTAGCAGCTGAGTACAGCAGAGGAGCACACTGGATAAATCATGTTGTCCACTTCTCATGTGCACAGGCTGACAGGATCAGACCTCTCCTTTTCCAGCTGCTATCAGATGCGTCTACTGCACACACTTCTGGGCATGATATACCATTCTCTTGTGACACTCACTGGTTGGAAACATGACGGCGTGTTTATTGACAAGAATTGTCTACAAGAGCCTTCATCAGGGTTGCATACATTCACAGAAACGACTAAATAAAGCCCAAGATGGCCACCTAAGGACACTATAATTGGCAATGTCACAGTTCTCCCCTTGCCCTAGGAAAAGAAAAGAAAGATGATGTCTGTGTCAGCTCTGAGATGGTTCGATGCTGTCTGTCAGGCCCTGAGCACATTTCCCTGAGCTTGATACAGACGGGGCTTGTCTCGCTGCCCTCAGCAGCAGACAGACGTCTCATCTTTATCTCTCCAGATTTCTACCTAATCTGTTTCTCTCCCCTTGGCCTCTCTTCATGAATCTGTCATAAATCATTTTTGGATTCTGGCCCCGTTTGCACAGACGGTTTCATAAAGGGAGAGGAATGGGCATCAGATATCCAGACTAAATAGCGATCAAATTACACGGGATATGAAATGCTGTAGTTTGGAATCCATTATACGACTCAATATGAGTCTTCTCACTGTAATATGTCAGCTCTGGCCCTGAAGGGACAAAAGCACAGATGGTACTGTATATGTGCAATATGCATATGACTGAACAGTCTAATAACTATGGTTGACAGCTAAGTGAACAACATACAAGCTGAGCCCACTCAACTTTTTTCAAAATACAAGCCTGCCTCGGTAATGGTCTTATGTACATTCAAAGTTGCCCAGTTTCAACACATTGTATATTGTATATTATACAAAAGACCTCAAAACACAATACTGTTGAAACACTGAAAATGAGTTTGCAGTTGTTTTCAAACCGCCCACACCAGGTGCTCTTATCCACAGATGAGGGTCCCTCTTATGCGTAGCCTTCTTTACTGGTTACATTGATTCTGTAGGTTAATTACAATGTTTTCTTTTGGTGTTTTTTTCATTTTAGGGTTCACATGAAAACAACAAATTACATTCAATAACAAACTAAAGTGATGATTACACTAAATGGACCAGACCTATCTGCCTCCATCTGACTTTCTTTTTTTTTTTTTTTAAAAGCTCTCCATTTTGACAAGTACAATAGAAAAATTCTGTCTCCATGGTAACAACAGACTCATTACATTTAATCCACTAATTGCTAACTAGCGCCACAATTGCTCGTAATTGCTTTGGGGACACAGTTAACCCCTTGGTTGGTATGTAGAGCGAGGCTACTTCTGCCGGCGTCGGACAAAGGCCAGAAATGAAAGATGGTGCACTGGAAACTCCACCCACAAAATCCAATAACCCCCCCCCCACCCTAAAGCCCCCCAAAAAACATGCTCACTCCGTCCTCATCATACAAGCATTCCTACATCTCCCAGCACAATATTAATTAATGGGGATGGTTGCCATGGTGATTGATCACCATATTCTTTGTCAGCACTATTTAGTCAAATGGGCCCTAATGTTTGTTTGTTAATGGAGCAGTAAACAATACTGCTGGAAGTCTTTTATTACCTCCTCAGCAGCTCTGCTGGCACCTGGGCCATTCAACCGCTTACAGTACACCCAGCATCAAACGAAAGAGGAGAAATCTCCTCGCTCTGATGAATTGCAATTCTTTTGGCTGTCATGGTTAGTGAGATGGGAGACTAACATGATGATATTGTAATGTGTCTAACAACACTGAAACCATTACAGCCTGCAAAAATCCCTGCCACATGTAATGACTGGAGAACAGTGAGCTAAGTTATATAGGACATCAGAGTGCACATGTCTGCCAGGCCAAACAAAGGATTGTTTTATAAGTCATCTTTGTATTTAGTTGGGCAATCGCTGATGGTATCAGTGTCGACATTAAAACGAGTCACGCAAATAACTATGTGATGATGAAAACTCACAGGGCGACCATTGTGAAAACTGCTTCTAGGTTGTAGTGTGTGTGTGTGTGTGTGTGTGTGTGTGTGTGTGTTTGTGTGTGTGCGTTCACATGTTGGTGTTAGAGTACGTTTTAGTGTGTGTGTATGAGTCAGGGCACTGAACAAACCCAAACCCCTTTGAAGAGTGAAAGGCTCAAAGGATGGAGAGGCAATCCGAGAACTTCACAGGCGCAGAGGGGAAATTGCCTTGAACCTTGAGGTGTATGAAAGTGCAATTTGTGTCCCATCTGTTCTGCTTCCCTTCCATTAAGAGGAAGGGTGCTCTAAGGCCACCGAGGAGAAAATGCCCCTGTGAGGGTCTCTGGGTACACAGAGGCTCTCGTAGATTTAATTTGCCAGACTAGTCATTCCCCTTTCCTCTCTGTTATTAGAGCTTTGAATGTTATTACCTTGGTTCTCTTTGTAATATTTTTTTTATAAAGAAAGAACAATGCGTTTTGGCTTTGGGAAATTCAAAATGTACCTGACAAAAGTAGCTTTTTGATTCATGTGTCAGTGTGAGCCAATAAGCGATTTGGACTGTAATACCTCCACGCCATATTGACCACCTTTCCAGAAGCGATGAGGACATTGGAGAAGAGAGAATGAAAATGAGAGCAAGACAACCCTGCAGCTCTATTGCGACAGGAGTCTCTTCACCCTCACAAAATCATGTCTCTGTCATACCTCTCTGCAAAGTGGCTGGATCGGCTTCCTTAACTTTTTGCCCTTTCTTCAGAGGGATTTGCATGACAGAAGCCAGGAGAGAAGTTTGTTGCCCGGGCAACGGATTGCCTCCATTTGCAGTTGGAGCAGAGGTGTTACTATAGGAGTCGGAAACCATGGCATCAGAGATTACATTAGAAGAATACATATTTGTCCAGCCCTGTCTCCTAAAAATTACGTTCCCATAGGACAAAAATGCATTGTGAATTAAGGATTACGTTTGCCTCGACGTATCACAAGTAAGTTTTAAATGAGTCTGCGGAAGACGGTGTAGTAGGAGGTCAGTGTGGTGGATGAGTCAAAAATCACAGGCTTTCACCCTGGAGATTGTTTGTATCTAGTGTGAACAAAGTCCTTTTGTTGCCTAAACATACCCAAGTAGTAGTTTTGTTTTGTTTCGAGCCAAACCATAAACCTAATTTAGTAGTTTTGTCCCCTAAACCTAATCAAGTAATTTTGTAGCGGGTTTTGTTTTGTTTGTTAACCAAGTGTTTGAAAAACTGTGACCATTCAGTCTGGAAGAAAATATGTTTCCCCTTAAAACGTAATTGAGTGTTCAGAATTTTGTAGGAGACAGGGTTGGTTTGTCAGAGCTAAGGTAGTAGAGTACATTACTGGCACCTGAAAGAGCCACTATCATCAGCTCACAGTTTAAACATAGTGGGGAGGATTTCTCCTATGTCTCCTAGACTATGTTTCCATTTGAAAACGCATATCTTTATACGTTTACACTGAGTGTCCACACTACGCCGGAATTTTAGAGCACCAAAAACGGATACGTTTGAAAACGCTCCCGAGGACGCATAAGTTTGAAAACAATGCGTTTACCTCGTAGCAGTGGCGGACCGTGCATTTTATACCTGGGCCTTCTGTGCTGTCCTACTAGACTTGAGCCATGTCATAATAAGCTCATTATGACGCCACAGCTATGGTTATTTCTTTCTCGAGGACATCGCTTCAGCTTCATCTCTCGCTGTGATTTGGTCGCCAACAATCAGACCCCTTATAGTCTGTTCAATGGTCCTGTCTTGGTTTCTTGACTTTTCCAGTCAAGTTTTCAGCATGTCTTTCCTTTTCCACCTTCCTCCTCTATGCTGTCAATCTCTTCCAATTACTTATCCATGCTTAGCCCAACCAGTAAATCAAAATTCACAACAAAATCTGACATTTTGAATTAATAAGTGACTAATTGGCACAGTAATATGTCATTTCTATGTTCATAGAGTGTTTTACAATGGGTTCAAAAGCAACTCAGGCGTTCATAATCATGGACTGGAATCCATTTTATAACATGTTGTATATCCATTCTCTCTGTGAAAATTCACATACGGTAGGCCACCCCTTGAACATGTGTAAGATTTACCTCTTTCCTATTTATTTGTTTTGTTGTTTTCATGTTTGATTAAAAAAAAAAAAGTAAAGCTGTTGAAAATGCCCATGTGGATTTATATATTTCTGTACATCATCAAGAAAACAGTTTTTGTAGTCAGCAAGGTGTGGTCCTTTCGAAGGAAACCCATTTAAAAGGAGTAAGGTCTTGGGTGCAAATACCTCAACCCCTTCCCAACTGATAAAGCGAATCCTAATGGCACCTTTCTGTGCAACACTCGTCTCGACAAATTGATTTCCAGGTGTGAAACAGAGAGTTGTCCCCGGAGACAACAGCACCTAAAACCCTCTTCACACGTATATGCTGCTAATTTAGAGGAAAGGACATAAAATGAATGTGAAATAGAAAATGGGGATGCATTGCGAAGGAATATTAACAGTCAAAGGGGCAAAGGGGTGCGTGCAGTTGGCGCTTAGACCCAAAGTTTATATAGAGGAGAGTGCACGCAGTCCCCATTGCCAACTGTGAAACAAATGGCATCTAAATTGAATAATTCAGTCTGGGGGAGAAAGACGTGGGATTTGCACACAAAGACTGACTGACAGATAGAGTGAGAGGAGAGGCAGCCAACCTTTAACAGAGCTGGAGAGAGAAGACAGTAAATGGCAAGTTAGATTAATAGATTGGCAAGGTCTCACAGAAGATGGGACAGTAATTCACCAAGCAAGAAAAAGGCGTCTTTTTTTAGGTCAGAGTTGAGCGAAAAGGAATTATGAAGATGGAAATATGAATATTGAATAATGCAGACGAGATCCTTCCTTGAAACAAAAAAAAAGATTAAGAGTGGTAGGGGGAGTCAAAGGTTAGAAGCAGTTGTGCAGAAAGATAGAAATGAGTCAGGTGGGTGTAGAATAAAAATCTGTGAAGGAACTGAAGCGTAGTGGAGACAGAACAGCTGGAGAAAGACGAATATGTGGTGCTAGACAGAGGTCAATCCTCCATCTAGCTTGAGAGCTCACCTCTGTCTATGCACCTTTTAACCAGCGGCTGACATGCAGACATGGAAACGGCAGACGGACATGTAAATGAACACCTGGATTTCTGAGGGCGTCTTTTGGATCCAGTTTCTTACAGAGTAATTTTAGCTGAACAAATTCAAATCACTCCAAGAGTCAATTATGTCATGGTGAAATGGGAAATGGTCTATTTAATTTTTACAAAGCAACCTCTAACTCTGGGTAATTGCATGCTGCTTACTTCAGCTGGTTTCTCATCTCATGTGATGTGTCTATCCCGCTCTGGCTCTCTGGCTCTCTGCCTCCAGCACCTCGGCTTTAGATTTTTCTCTGATCTCATTCATACTTTTTGTGTTTTGAGCGTAGATGTCCTGCTGGGATTGTTAACCAGCTTCCAACACAGACTTTTAACCTGCTCTCTCATTCATGTTCGTGTCCAAACCCATTTTTTTCAACCATCATACGTCGTTTTTCTCTGCAAATTTTTTGACTGGCAGTGTGATATTACCAATGGATCACATGGCTACTTGTATGTAAAAGGGGTCGCTTGTACTTCAGACTCTGCAGTTCCTCAGCTGTATGGAGCTTTTTTCGAATCTTTCAGTTTGGTTCACTCTCAAGGTTCTCAAGGTTCAAGATTTTAAAAAACAAAACACAGCACGCTTCTTGCCCAGCATAAATTGCAAACAGACAAAGTTAGCGAACAGCTAGTGAACATAATTTAGCATTTAGCTGCTAACAAGCCAGATATTTCTTTTAGGAGTTGGAAAACAGAGCTGAGAGTGAATGGTGGCCGTATCTACTGGATGTGTCAACAGGCCAAATAATTGGTGTAGTTAAACCACAGCAAGTAAGATGTAGCTGCAAACCCTTGGATTAAGACAAGCTGTGTTTGACGGGTTATAAACTCCACTTTTCATTTGTTAGAGGAAGACGGTACGTGTTATATCACGATAGTACAGATTTGTACCATCTTTTTTATAATTTATAGTTTTCCAGAGACAAAAAACTACAAAAAAGGCAAATGCATACATAATGGCTAAAAATAACAAGCTAGGGTGAGCTTCATGGTCATCATTATCATTATTGTGATGATTGTCATCATTGTCATTGTCTTCATGTTTATGCCTCCTGTAGTTAAACTTCTCTAAATGTCTTTGTAAGCATTTCAACTTAACAATTCAGTTGCATCGAGGACAATTTGTACGGAGTTCAGTAATTGGACCGGGAATCCAATGAGACGGTTTCCGTGTGGTGATTGCTTCCAGGAGACAGTGGTGCTCGGGTGTTGTGGAGAGGTTGTCTCTAATGTGATTAGCTGTCTGTTTCAAATTAAACACAAGCCAATAATGAAACTAGGGACAAAGTATCCTATTGTCCTTAGCATCCCTACAGATATCCTCACTTCTCTGTTTCTTTCTTTACTTTGACAGCTTTTGTTCCGCCTTTCATTTCCAGCCCTCGTCCTTTTAAGAGACAGACAGTAGAAAAGAGGTGAATGTGTGTGTGTGTGTGTGTGTGTGTGTGTGTGTGTGTGTGTGTGTGTGTGTGTGTGTGTGTGTGTGTGTGTGTGTGTGTGTGTGTGTGTGTGTGTGTGTATGTGTGTGTGTGTGTGTTTTTTGGGGGTGCAGGGTTGGTGAAAGAAGGGAGCACTCAAATCCCAGTGGCTCTGGGGAGCTGTCAGAACTGATAGTGCTCTATCACTTGAGAACGGAGGTGCAAAATTGGGCAGAGCTGAGCTCTGCGCAAAGCAGAGTATGATGGTCCCTCTGTCCACTGGAGCCTGACTGACTGAGATGGAGAGACATGGAAAGTGTTCAACCGGCTGCCTCTCAACTTGAAATGAACAAGTCTAAGCAATTCAAAATGCAACACAGGAATACAGTAACTGGCAACAGGGACGGCAAAATCCTATGAATTTTCTGATATTTTTGTATCCATAATGCAAATGAGTGACTGCAGCTATTGTTTTTAAGGGACGGTGAATTCTGCTACTTAATAAACATACTCACTCTCTTGCTGAGAGTTAGACAAGAAGATCTGGAAACAGGGGAAACAGCCTACCAGCATTAATATTAATTACCATGTTATATCTAGATATTTGTATGGTTTATATATTTGGTTAAACCATAGAAATCCCAGTGTAAACAGTGTAAACAGGAAGAGATTGAAAAAAGTTTCTGCCCCAAGCCAAGAAATAATGTGGCACATAGTTCCCTGTAAAATGCGAATTGTACTTATTTCACTTTAGTTTTTCACAGATTAAACAAACAAAATGAAATATGTGAATCAGTGGGCATTAGATGTTCTGGCTACCTTTGGATAGAGTCAGGGTAGCTGTTTTACTCCGACTACATATCGAACAGTCAGACATGAAAGTGGTATGGATCTTCTCATCTACCTCTCTGCAAGAAAGCGTTTCAGCAAACTGTATTTCCCAAATGTCAAACAAATGCTTTAATGATTTTGTATAAAAAGCTATATTCTGATTCCATACAACAAACTAATAATATACAGAGTGTACTACAGTGCAGTATCTACTATCTTCATAGTGTGCGGTGGTTGCAGTGAGTATAGAATACAAGAAAGTACTAACTAGAAATGGTATAACATGAACTATAACTTTAGAAATAAATTGCTTTTCATTTTACATGTAGAACTTAAAAAAGAGGAGGCCATTTTTTTTCACAAAAGGACGAAGACCATGTGATATGGTGGAAAGCTCTGGGAAGTGGACTTTGAGTGGGGATTGCTTTGTCAATTTCAAGGGAAAGAATCAACTTTCAAATATGATGAAATCATAACCGCTAACTGAACTCTGATGTCAGCAGATCCACTCAATAAACTGATGATGGGTTATATAAATTTATTTATGTATTTTCCAGATGTGAGCAGCTCTTCCAGATTTGTTTTCCCGTTTGGATTGTCGGACAATAACGTGCTTCAACACCACACTGAAAAATCAAGTAATTATATACTTTTAGAGTATACTTAATTTTGTCACCTTTTCAGAATGAATGCAGGACACACTCAAAACCCATTTATAATAAATATGCATCAGGGAACTGGGAAGCAGTGAGGATTTTAATCAAGTTCTATTTAAATTACTGTCATATTTTTCATAAGATTTAGATATTTAATCAGTGCCGATATCATCACAACCCTTCTTGGCTACACAGGGAGGAGGGATGTAAGTCCAGAGCATGTGTGGAAAATGGACTTTCTTTTATGTTGTACTTTTACACACATTGATTATATGTGAATGCTTGTGTTATAGCTGTTCCCTTGGGTGCATTTTTATTAAAGTAAGGCTTAACTAAAACAAAGTGTTTTCAGTGGCCCTCACCTGTCACAGACACCAGTGCTGAGCTGACTCTGCATTGTATTGTGTGCAGCATGTGAAGCTCTCAAACAACGATTAGCTGTGTTTTTGGCAGACCTGCCTCAACCAGCTGCTGTTACACTGTGTGTGTGTGTGTGTGTGTGTGTGTGTGTGTGTGTGTGTGTGTGTGTGTGTGTGTGTGTGTGTGTGTGTGTGTGTGTGTGCGGTCACATGGACACTTGCTTGATAGACAGCAGCATCAATTAAGTCGTTAATATTTGGCACTTTAGATTTTGTAGGATGGTGATATTTCACATTATGATGCAAACACTTGAACTTGCATTTCGCACATTTACATCACTTGATAAATAAGAGAATACGATTTAGTGTGATGCTCAAAGCACCCTTTAAAGTCTGTATGAGACACACCAGAAGTGACAGTGGAAACTCATCCGCGTCACCATCAGAGAAAAAACTCACAAATCTAATGTGCACTTTCGTCAAACATTTATATGATGATGATGGCATTGTATAAAGGCAGATAAAGCCCATACAGAGTAGTTAGATGGGTTACGTTGTTTCCGTATTATTTGATACGGAACCAGGATGTTTTTCTCTAAACCTAACAATGTTTACCATGTGGTTACTGCGACCGTGTGCTGGGCTACCCAGCGCTTTAGAAAGTGCCACCACGGAGTCTGACAAAGTGTCATGTGAAGAGTTGGAATGAGAACGTGTTATTTATTTTCTGTCAAGGTAATGGCAGCTACTTCTGCTTCAAACTCAATTACTGGAACATAACTTCCTGCATTAAATGTAGCAAATTAAAATAGTTTACGCTCTTTAGTTTGTCTTCCCTGACATGCAAAGACCTGACAACATTTCATCTCTGATCACCTGCATGTTTTGTCTGGAATTTGTTTTATACTCAAAATGCAGAAATTAATGTTACTATTTCTTGTTTCCAGTTCAGTTTTTGCACTTCACACCCTTATGCTACTGCAGTAATTTGATTTAGCCGTTTTAAATGAGAAAAAAAAATGAAATGTGGGCCTGTGAATGGCAATAACAGTCTCCACCCAAAAGCACACTCATTCCAAACATAAAGGGCGCCATATAACCTCAACTCAGCATGTCTGCAAGCAGTTTCCTGTGTGTACGATGAGGCTCCGGGTGGTGTCTCATGAAGACATCTCTTGACTGGTCACACACAGGAAACCAGATGCTTTCGAGGGTTGAACCAAAACACTGTTCAAGGAAACAGCCTTCTGAGACATAAACAAGTGACGCTCTTTGTGTCAAGTCAAATCAGGTTCACTTAAACTACACCTTGAATAAAAAACAAGGTTACAAAGCACTGCACAGAGAATCACTCTGAACCAAAACTGTTCAGGAACACCTTGTCTTTTGTATAAATGAGTTGCAGACTCCCTGTTCACCTTTAAAACACGGAGAACTTGACACAATTAAATTAAACAAAAAATGGACCAAACTTCGAAAAACCTGGTGAAATATCACCATGCCGACAAAGGCTATAGTAAAAAAAATGTTTATTGGTTTTCCTAAAATACCAAATACCAGCCTTTTCTTCAGGTTGCTCCACAAGCAGGGAGCCGCAATAGCAAACACATACTTCTCCTTCAGTGTCAGTGTGGACGTGAGATTGCCAACAGCCCTCTGAGGAGACAGAGGGATGTTGTAAAGATACCAAAGTTTAGGAGTAACACTTCTCTGTCTGGGTCTGCGTGGCTGCTCTGGCCTCTGATCTTTGTCCTGGCTTCCCCTCGTCTTCTCAACATTTGGCTGTCAGTATGAAGTCTCTAGGGAGACATCTATTTGCCAATCGCTGAGACTTAAAAAATTGCAAAAGATGCTTGTCTCGTCAAGTGCTTGCAACACTTGATAAATGCTTACTCGTACAGTATCATTGAAGCCAACAGCTTTTGACTTCACACTAATAAATAAGTAAATAAATACACTGAAGTTGGCCTGACGTGGTCCTGTTAAAATAGGGTATTCATTTAAAGTATATACTGTCAACAGGACAGACAACTCTTGCTTTCAACTGGTGTCTTGGTTTATATGATGGTTTTATCTTCAGGCCTTTCGATCAGCTTTCTGCTTTCATGTTGATTCCTTCTCGCATCTGTCAAAGACATTTAACGCAACACTATACTCAACTCTGCGTAGTGGTGGTGTCATTCACGCAACATTATCCCCTCTTAGTAAACCTTTCGCCTTCTTTCTGTTTGATACTTCATGCCCTTGCTCCCTCTCCAGTCTACTCTTCTTCCCCTGCCACCTCTGGCTGTGCCCCCCCCCCCCCCCCCCCCCCCCCCCCCATCTCATCCTGCACCTCTGTGTCCTCTAACCACTTGACACCTTTTCAGATTCATCCCCATCAGTTGGCAGACAGCGTGCATTTCACCCGGAGGGCACAATGCAGCGATCTCTGCGAATCAATGGCAGATAAATCAATGCTATCTCTTTTTTCCATGCCTCTGCTGCCATCGATTTTTTTTTTTTCCTGTTACTTTGCTGTTTGTGGAGACTTGAACTCTGCTCAATTAAACTGAGTTCACTTTCAGGAACAAATTGTAACAGCGTAAGGCTTTCAGCTCGGAGACAGACACTAATGTTAGCTCTGGATGGGGGCGTGTAAGAGCTTTATTTATGAGATGCCCCATTCAAGCAGAAGCTGCAGTGGTTTTTACTGAAGCTGAACCTGGATTTATTGGTATTGTGAACCCTCCTTTAGATGAGTCATGCCAAAGGCTTTCCTTAATAGTGAGGTCTTTCATTTTGAACCAGAGCTAATACCTGAAACAAAGACAAAGCAAATATCCTTTGATCATATTTAGTAAGAGAGATGGATGCCCAATTAGCATGTGAATAACCCTTGCTTTGGTGTTTTAGCAAAATGCTCATAGGTTTCTTGGCAGGGAAATGTCTAATGTGATTTTATATCCAATCTCCAGGCTCTAGATCCTGTCATTGGGAATGATTTCTGGGGAATGCACAGAGCCAGACATATTATTTTGAAAACTGCATTTAATATAGCCCACAGAAAATTATCCACTGTGATATTTCACTAGTCTCCCCCATAAATAATTCATTGTTTTTATGTGCCCTCATGCTGCCTTGGGGATTGGAACAGCTGAGTGTTTTCACAACGTATTTGTGTCCAATCTTCTGCGTATTGGGCGTACTCTAATCAAACCACAGTAAACATGCCTTGAATGTTTGTTGAGTCATCTGCTTATCAGCTAATCAAATGGCTTATTTGCCTGCCTGCCTGCCTCACTGGAGCACAACACAGCTCTGGTTGAGTATTTTTCAATTAATTGTTCATCTGTTTGATTGACTATGCAGCGGTGGTAATATGATTGAACTCCACAGGCTTTAATGTATGCTCTATAGGTCCACTGCAGCAGTGTGATTGCAGGGAAACCATTTCAGGCATCATCGTTTTACCTCCTCAGGCACACTTTTCACAGTTTTATTTTTTTGTCATGTAGGTGTAAGACCACACAAAAGACCCCATATGTACATGTACCTACTTTTCTGTGAAAGAACAAGAAAGTGCAAGTCATAGAGAGAATTTCAAAGGCAGAAGCCAGGACAAGCGACATGGGGCTGCCAGGGATTGGTGAGCAATCAGATAGGGCAGAATTGATGACCTGGCTCAGGATGGATTTCTTGGAGCGGGCTGCCAGACCGAGGTAATACTTTCAGGCTCTTATCAGCACTGGCATAAGCTGAGTGCTGCATCACCCACTTCCCAGCGTCAGCTTATTATGAGAGTCCATGATGTGTGATTGCTTGTACTGCCTTTGTGTGTCCCGAGGTCTGTGTGCACCGGACACAGTTGGCAAGAAGAAAAAGAGGAATGCTAAGGGCCTCTGTCAAAGTAAACCATCCACTTCCCAACTGTTGTAATGACATTTTGCAAAAATAGGTATTTTGCAAGGTTTCCTGTGACTCATATAAGCTGAAGGTGTCAGTGAAGGAATTCTGCAAAGTTAAGTAGACAGGCACATATATGTCGTGCTTTTTAAAAAATTGTCTTGCTGAAATATATTTAGGTAAGTTTTTGGAAGACATTATCAATGTTTAGGAACATTACTTGTTATTATATATTTAGTGTAAAGTGCATGTGATGCATCCTGTAGTATAGATCACTTTATGAATCTGAGCTCATATTGGACAATAAACTGCTGTTCACACAGCAGGGACACTTCTGATATTATAAACTGTTTATTGCCAGGCTTAAGGGATATTTCTCCTATTGGAGTTTCAAACCAATTAAGTTAAATAGCATTTTACAGGCGCCTATTCATAAACAGCGTATTAATTCTGCATGGTAATCACATTTAATTGTATTGTGGATGCATGATAATACTTAATTTCTCCCTGCAGACCAACTACAGAGCAGAAGTCTGCAGGTTAGAGTCCAGGTCTTCCCATGAAAGGATGGTGCTTTTAACCTTTAACTAGGCTACTGATAAGGATAAAAGAGTGACTAAAGATCTCAATCTGCATTCTGCCACGGCAATTTATGTCTGACGGGTTTTTCTTTTTCTTGTTCCGCAAATAAACAACGTGGTTTTAGACGCTTGGACGCCGAGCATCTCTATGGTAACAGTCCTCAATTACCGATGATTGGCCAACCCGTGGGAATGTTTCTATTCCCCCAGTACAGTGATTGGTCGGTGGGCGGTCTGTGCAGCCTGACAGTCTGCAGCGTTCCGGGTTATTGTCAGTCTCGGCAGCTCGGCACAAGGGCAGGACCGCATCCCGGAGCTGCCCGAAGCAGCTAGCTCTTCATTCAGACGTAACCATTTCTTATTTGGTTATTACACCAAAGAGAGTATCTCGGAGCTTTGCTATCGAGGTCACTCCACAGCCTCAGCTGGAAATCTGAGTCTGAATCGGAAGACAAGACATCTGAGAGAGGCAGCCGACACCGCGGAGAAAGTGACGGACGGAGCAGAGCCTGATCGCCGGGATTTTACATCGCATCAGTTTAGGATATTTCAGGCAGCTGCTTTGGCCCAGCCTTGGTTTTTTTCCAGGGTACCTTCAGACAATATCGCCTAGATAATATTTCTAACATTCGCATGATACATTTCACCTAAGGTCGTCTATAGTGAGCAGGCGGACCACTTTAAGCCCATGCGTAACAGCGGTGAATGTTGGAATACTGCGTAGCAGTTCAACCATCCAGTCTTTCGAGTGTCATTTTTGTTATTTGGAGATTTCTATAAGCGAGAAGAAGAGAAACCAGGACCCTTTACTTTGTCCCGGAGGCTAAACGTTGAAAACCCGAAGCGCACTTGGTGCGCAATCCTTCCGAGGACGCTCCTGAAATTGCCGACCTGCGCTTTTGCCCTCGACAAAAATTGGCAACCGAGTCGAGAAAAAAAAGGCAAAGCTTATTAACTTTGCATGCTAGAGGCTAGAGTGTGGAATCTAATTCGCAGGGATACCGGTATATTTGCATACCATCGGAAGAAGAGGATAAACTTAATCAACATTTGACATCGACAAAGCGTCTGCTGGATTTTGGAGAACAGAATGAATCCTTTTTAATTTAGACCACAGAAGTACGAGGCAGATTGCTCTGTGAATGCTACAAGCTGCATGGAGTTCTAGTCTGCACTACGGAGCAATTTATGGTAAATATATTTTATGGTCATTTATTTTTGCAGATTCATAATGGTTTGGGTCATTCTTTGTAACCATTACTGCCAGAGCCTCGCTGAATCCTTCTGGGTTGGCAAATAGAGGAACAGCAGAAATAATGATTGTTTGGAAATGCTCCCTCTTCCCAGGATGCTGGCCACATAACGATGTCTCAGGTTTAAACCCTTTGTTTCCATGCGTGACCCACAATAACGGAAGTGTTGTAAAATCGACTTGTTAGAGAGCCGCTCCCGGATGGCTTTAGGAACTGCTTTGATGTGTAATATTGGTCTTTTCAAGCATGGGTAGCAATTAAGTGAATTGTCGAGGGCATCGCACCACGGGCACCACAGGCAGGAATATGTGGCACCGGAGGAGTTGCTGCTCAGAGCAAAAGGTGCGAGTTTCTCATCCGCACGCCCCCGTGCGTCACTGCGTGTGCATGGGGAGGGTGACTATAGTGACTGCTGCAATTAGTGATTGTTCACCCTGGAGTGTTGATGATACAATCTCTGTTTTATAGTGTGCCTGCATATTGTGACAGTGCGCTGAACGCTGTAAAACTTTTCACTTTGTGCTTGGCGACATGGATGGTGCGCTGTGCTGCATTGAGGTCTGGAGGCAATTCGTCATTGTCGTGTGAATTCTTCAGCAAATGTGTCCTCCGCAGCCGGAGCCTTGCATGCAAATAGCAAAGTCTGATTATCTTGAATGTGACTGAATTTGAATGGCGGCTGATAAAGTTTAGTCTGTTTCCATTCCCGTGAACTTTGAGCCTCACGGGTTGCTGAGGTGGCTTTGCAATATTTAGCTTCATCGCTCACACTGCACATAAATGAGCCTGCACATTATGCTGACTGTGCAGTGAAAAAGCTGCACACAGTATGTTTTATCATTAGACTATAAGCATTCTCAAAATGTATCTTCCTCACTGGCTCCAGTCATTCTCTCTCCAGCAGCCCCGCAGACAGGCAGCTCGCTGAATGTAATATGGGCCCCTACAGCAGGGCAGGCGCCCCCACAGTCAGGGCACCTGCCATCCTGGCTGTATTGAATAAAACATCCAGTGATGTATGAGGCAAGGGCTGCACCCGAGGGGGCAGAACTGCCTCATTTACTTCCTCCACTCTGCGCCTATGACCTGCTGAGCAAATTGTGCTCATATTAGCTCTGCGGCTGCTCCTCACCTAAACAAATAGTCTTCCCAGCATAATGCTTGCCTTAACTCAACATGAAGGTTGGACAAGGCAGGGGAGAACAGAATGGCAGAAAAGCTTTAATATCTAGGTCAGTGAATTACCTTTTGGAGTTTGTAGCTTTTGTTTTGCCTCTTTATTTTCTGGCTTGATGTTAGATCTTTTTTCTTCTTCTGTTGAACGTTGGACCTTCCAGTGTCCTGCTGCAAGACTTTACTCACATTTTATCTTCCTCCATGTTTCCTGTTGCTCTCTACTCTCAACTGTCTAACAATGGCAAAAGTCTAGAAATAATCATAAAGAATATTTCAAAAATACTTGTTTGCACGTCAGCAATTTATTCTTTACTACTTTACTTGCTGATGAATTCATTAAAACCTAAATTACTAAAGTAATATCTAATCTACTCTACTAATTTATGCTGGCAGCAGCTGAGAGGTGGAGAACATATTTTAGCATCGTATTAATAAAAGTAAGCCTAATACACCAAAAGAAGCCAGACTTTTTTCTTTTTTTTATCAACTTGCTACTCAAATTTCATATCAGTTTGAGTGATTGATCGCGTTTGGGTTCCTTACTGTATTCTTTGCTTATTAAAGCGCCTGCCTGAAGTGAATAAGTGAGCTTCACTCATGAATATCGTTAAAGTCACTGAAGTTTAATTTCCTGCGCTGTGTATTAATCTTTTTTAATCCCTGCATGGTTTGATTGTCTCAACACCTACCCAGAGGCAGCAAAACTCATTTTGGCACTTAAGATGACTAAAATAGTAGATACAGATGTGTGTGTGTCTGTGTGTGTGTGTGTGTGTGTGTGTGCGTGTGTGTGTGTGTGTGTGTGTGTGTGTGTGTGTGTGTGTGTGTGTGTGTGTGAAAGAAAGAGAGAGAGAGATAGAGAGAGAGAGAGAGAGAGAGGTTGGCTGTTTGTGTTACTAAAGATCCTCTGAAGTGTCTATATATACAGTACATGTCCATTCTTGTGTGGACTCTAAATGAAAGTGCTTCTTTTTATTCACACAAATGAAATAACATTTTTAAATCAGATTTACTGTCCAAAAAAATACTGTAAACGTAAATAATCATGAAGAACATTTTCTTCTCCTGTCAAAGAAAGGAAAAGACAGGCGCTCTTAGTTTATCTGATATCCGAGAAACGCACAAAGCATCTTATTTCTTAATATCACCGGACCCTTAAAGGAACATGAACGTTTTCTCTCAAAGCCATGTCATCAGCAGCTCATTAGATGCCTGATCAAAGTGTTTCATTTCCGGAAAAAAAAGTCTACAACAGTCCTTGTTTTAACACTTTTCATGTGCAGGCAAACAGAAGAGACGTGCCCTTTCTTGTACTTGTACAATATTACATGATTTAATATAAACTCTGTTGTCCCTGCAGCGAGATTTGTCTTGCACATCAGTACTCAGGATGTGGAGACAGAACATGAAAAAAAAAAAAAAAGAGACATAAAACAAAAGCATTATGCAGAAATGATTGTGGAGAAACAAACACACCCTTCAGCCAGTCTGCGAATGAATAGGGGTGAAACCATTGTTCAGTTTCCAGCAGAGATTTGAGTGTTGATGGGCTTTTAAAGGCAGGGTTAGCAGGACTGGTTCTGTTTGTGAATGTAGTGTTAGTGTTTGCAGTTCCTTGATGTAGTTCTCTGCTTCAATACATCAAACTGCACACTGTGTCTATTTTACTGCTGGGTGATTAACCCTCAGTTCTCGTTAGCTTCATGTAACGCAAATGAATACACAAATCTTAAGCAAATTGAGTGAAATGTGTCAGTGATCGTCGACAACTTTAGTTACACAAATATAGACGACAGGCATTTGATTGCATACATGCCCCCCCGCAGTGTTTCTGATGAGTGCTGTGTGTTAGCGAGACGCCCTGTGGTTCTCGGCTTGTTACCATGTCGATGATTTCCTGTTGTTTAGGCTGTTGTAAAAGGTTCACCTGCTCATGTGATCCAATCGGCTGTGATGGTAGATGTGGGCAGCTCTTCATCGTGGTTATCTGTAGCCACTTAACACGCGACGGACAGCGGCGATCCCCTGACCTCCCCCCCCCCCCACCCCCCCTCCACACACACACACACACACTGAATGGAAGTCACGTCTCACCATGCCCGAGGTTAATGTATAGCCTTTTATTTGGAAAGATTAGCGCGGTCAGTCCATTTTTTTTGTTTGTAAATGCTCTTGTGCGTGTGAAATATAGCCAGAAGGAACTGTGCAGTTTATATGTGGTTAATGAGTGCACTGGTAGAGGCAAAGGGCTGTGCAGTTTACTCCATATCCCAGCCAGAAAAGTGAGGGGAGGCCTGCTCCTTCTAAAGTGTTCTTGGTGGAAGAAAGAGAATAAAGCAAATCTGACAAGCTCTCCAACAGCGAATTTGCTCTCCTTAAAAACAATGCCGCTCTTGCCTTCCTCATGGTCACATTGATTTGTTCTGGGTGACAGTGCAGGCTGCTGTGAAATCACCACAGCGCCATTGATCTCAAGGAGAGGAGGAGGAGAGGGAATGAGAGCCTGGCGACAGTGAGCAACATGGGAAAATCCTCAGTGTGCCCTCCTCAACCTTAACCAGTAATAAAATGAAGGCCTTTGTTACTATCAGATCAGCCCCTGCTGTACTTCTTCAGCCACTGTATCGCAGTCTGCGCTTTGATTTGTTTTGGAGGCCCGTGCGTGCTGTTTGATTTGCTATTGTTGCTCGCCATGTTTCACATTATCAGCTGAACTCTTTATTGCCACTGTTTTCCATGCCAGAAGCAAGAGTGTTTTATCTCATGCAGGCCTCTGATTAATCTCTCCCTATATGCTGGTGTACTTTAATCTTGAATGGGAGATATCTGATTCTCCTCGGCTATTGAGGAAGATCAAACTTTAATGGAACAAGGAACTGCACATCATCCTAATCTCCATCTCCCTGCATTTTGGTTGACTGCTCTCCCTCGGGCTTTGTAGCTTTCTGCAGAAGCAGGAAATACATCAGACAGATAAGGTGTTTTCTCGTCATGCTTTGGTAATTCATTCCCTGTTGACTATGGCCACCGCTTTACATCTCTGCTGTTTCATTACCTGGTTGAAGGAACAGCGAGTAAAAGCAGGGGAATTGATTGACACTTACAAATGGCTATCCTGTATGACCTAAATGTGTGAAACTTTTCTACAAGCTTTAATTGGGGTTTCTTCACAGTTAAGTCATTCCACAGGAAAAAAAAGTGCTTGCCCTCTCTCTCTTTATTGATATGCAAGAGATGAGGCCATGTGTGACCCACGTCATCTGTCTATAATAGCCTGGAGGAGAGATACAGTCTGCATGGATGTATTAAGGTTCAATGCGTTTGATTACACCACAGTCAATCCAGGAATTAGCTATTGACCGCTATTTCCTCCATTCAGTTCCTCCCTATTGCTGAATAATGGTACACATTATGCTGACCCGCATCCGGACTGTGACTGACTGAATGCATATTGTTGCAAATGGATAACACTTATGGAGTGTCACACCTCCCACAGACGGTTTGTGTCTGTGACAAAAAGAGGCTATTACCCAATTCTAAGGCGGTTGCTGTAAGGTAATGAAATTTCCACTGACTGGAGAAAACAATGTTGTCTGGTCCGGATTGTAATTGCAGAAGCCACCTCACCATTTTCCTGAGTTCAGCGTGAATGCAACACGATTTAATAAAACTCTGGAGATTTTTATCATTTATTGCCAGGCCTGGCAGCCGCATCAGGGACTGTAAGCTGAGGCGTGCACAGATAAAACTCATTCAATTTACTTGTTGAATTTTAACCAAGCCGGAGACCATTTACAAGGGAGCCGGCACATAACCCATAGGGAAACGTTTATGTGTTTGTATGGGGCTGATGCAGGTCAGCTATATTATTAACATAAAGCAACAATTTCCTTAATCTAAATGGAGGAGCAGCCTGGAATTTCTGTCATTTTCTCCTGTGTTATTATTTGTGTCAAGAAAGAGTTGGAAATCCGTGGGATATTAGGCCCCGAGGCCAAAGAGCTTCTGTGTGCCTGCCTCCGCTCACATACAAAAACATAGGAACATTGACATGAGGACATGTATGGACACACACACACACACACACACACACACACACACACACACACACACACACACTCTAGCCCTGTTTTATTACCTCCTGCCTGCTGCTGGAATTGCTTTCCTCCCTCGAGTGAGCCAGGCAAAGCCGGCTTTATTGTGTTAACCTATTTGTGTGTCAAGAGCGATTGCAGCGTTCTTTATCTCTGTTTGTATTCGGACGGGGAGACGGCAGAGAGAGAGAGAGAGCGAGGAAGAGGGAGAGAGAGTGGCGGAGGAAAAGAGGGAGATGGGTGGGGGGTGCGTTTGCACAGGAGCCAGGCAAGCCACCGGAGTTAGACGGATGGCCGGTCACCTCGCTCCACTCTGGAGGATAATGACTGGTTGCTTAGCAATAACCCACCACCACCCACTTCCAGACTTGCATCCAGAGTAATCACTTTTTTTCTCTAAAAGATTTCATATATAATTATAAGCCATTGCACTGCCAGTTTTTGAAATCTGCCTTAATGGGACTTTTCATTTATTTAGCAGAGTGGGTTGAGGGTGTGAGCTGGAATTGGAGCTCCTGGTTATTGTAGATTTGTGTGTGTGTGTGTGTGTGTGTGTGTGTGTGTGTGTGTGTGTGTGTGTGTGTGTGTGTGTGTGTGTGTGTGTGTGTGTGTGTGTGTGTGTGTGTATGTGTGTGTGCGTGCGTGTGTGTGTGTGTTCACAGTATATCCGCTTTGTGTTAAGCAGTTGGTGGAGTTTGACCGGGATTACGACAAGGCCAAAGCTATATTTCCTACTAGATAGCTGCTGCTGTACAACCTTTGACCTATGTAATGCTGCAGTGGCCACGATGCATTCAAATAGATGCATCTGCACACACACTCACTTATTCCCGCTTTTTGATTGGCGAGCAGAGGCTATGAGTGCTTCTTCTTGTAAGCTCTTAGTTTTATTAACATTTTTATTGAGTTGAACAAATTGCTGACCTTTTGTGGCATAATAAATAGCCTGGCCTGCTGAGGAAAAGGGAGTTTTGGCGGAAGTGACTGGCGTCAATCCAAGCAGTTTAACTTGTGATTTGCAGTGTGTTTATTCAGCAGGTGACAGCATTTAATATTGCAGAGTGTTCCAACATTTAAATTCTTTTTCAACTGCTTTTTTCAAATCTTACTCCTAAAGCCGGACGTTAACCTAGTCTTTAACCTGCACCGTTCTCCAGCAGGTCCCCATAATTTTAGGTAACTGTGTTTTTAAGTGGCAGGATAAAGGTGTAATATCTGAACATGACCCCAATTTAAACCGCTTTTCATCACCAGCAGCCACTGATGTTGGCACAAAGTCCAGAGTCGTTTTAATGCTTAGCCAATTATCCTCTCTGTTGTTAAAAATAGATTTTTTTTTCTTCCCTTCTTTTCTGAAGAAGTAGAAAAAAATAATTTAGAATTCCCTGTGAAGTTCATATTCAACTTTTTCTTGTTTATGATGATAAAAAAGTTGTGGTTGCTCAAACAGACTTTATGGATCAAGTTAAATGTTTTTACTTACACCAGTGTAGCCAGTTGGTGTTGGTGTTGCATTTGACTGTTCATTTTTGGAGAGACAAATTACAATTCACAAAACAATCTGTTTTGTTAATGGAGCTTCTTCAAATAATGTCAGCCGTTTCTGATATTTACCCATCTGTGCTCTCTCTCCATATCCCGTTCGGTGCCATCTTTCCTTATCCAGGCTCATGCACCATTGCTAAGAGTGACAGCTTTGCACGTCCTGGGAACTTCATACAGATAAACTAAACATACAGCGCTATCCCCCACCCCCATCCCCATGGCATGCTTCTGTGGCTGCGTCTAGGAACAGCTGTCCAGCTGTCACCGCAGCCAGCCAGTCAGCCGCTCTCCAAGGCAACATCTGTAGAGACTGAACGCACAAGGGCAGCCTGCCGTTCTCTGCTCGTCCCCAAAGACCATGAAAGTGTGTCAAGCCTTTTGGCTGCACAATACCACTGACCATGTCAACCGTATCACTGGGTTTTGATTGAACATTATCTGCTCCTGTGCCACTTAAATAAGCTCTGCGAGGCATCAAACTCATTTTGTTGTCACGAACTTCCAGTGATCTGTCACTGAAACGGTTCAAATTGTTACAACAGTTCTTAAAAATATAACATGCGACTGTGCAGCCAAAAAACAACTCCACACCACATTATGGTATCCATTAATAGTCATCTGCTTCTGCAAGGATGTGTGTGTGTGTGTGTGTGTGTGTGTGTGTGTGTGTGTGTGTGTGTGTGTGTGTGTGTGTGTGTGTGTGTGTGTGTGTGTGTGTGTGTGTGTGTGTGTGTAAACAAAATCCCAGCGAGCAAGGTGCAATGGCCTGGAACTGACGAGAACCCACTGGGAGAGTCTCTCCTTGATGTAGCCCCCCTTGCTCCCCCTCCCCACCATCTTTTCCTCCTGGCAGCGGAGTGATGGTGAGGCGGCTGGGGGGGGGGCACAGAGCCGTGTGAGTGGGGAGATGAACAGAGCAGCGGTCCCCTCTGTCAGCCACAAACTAGGATCAGGGAGATCACATGGGACTCTCCTGGGATGAGCAAAGGGAAGACGGGAGAAAGCAGCTGTTCAGTGTTTTTCTCTTACTTCTTTACCAGCTCACTTGTGTGTTTTTTTTTTTTTTACCCTCTCTCTCGTCTTCTCCGAGGCTGTCATTAGCTTCTGTCTTGGTTGTTTGTTTTTTTTGGCAAGTTTGTCTTTAAAGGAGAAAAGGCTTTGCATCATAGTCATGGATGAGATGAAAATGTGCTCTTTGAATGTGTCATTATCAATCCTGTGCCTCTTCTTGTTGTCTTTAGGAACTTTTAAAGCACTTGATTTCTTCATCAGTCCTCTCAGGCATACTGTGCCTCTCCCCACAGACAGCTGTAGACTCATACAGGCTCTGGGCGAAGTTTGATGGATCCTGTTTACTGGAGCTGAGAGAATGCCTGGGTATCTCAAATTAAGTGTCACTTAAAGCTTGTCTTTTAGTCAGCTTTCCATTTTGCTCCCCCATCTCTAGTGACAGCACCGTGCTGCCAATTGTAACAGGGATTGAGAGGAAGACATTTGGTGATTACACATTCTGTCATGATTGAGGGCTGAAGCCAGCAACTTGAGGCAAAACCAAATTCCATATGGCTGCAGTGAAATCTCTCCACCCATAGTGAGTTACACTCAAACAGCCCCTGTCTCGATGACAGGGAAATCGGCTGCTCATGACTTATCGTTTTATCATTCAAATTTACCCCATTGATGCTTGCTGCTGTGATTGACAGCTGGGCTTGAAAGCCACAGCCATCTCAATTGAGCTGCGGCAGCCAGTTGGTAACTGTGACAATGGTCTCTCCTCTTTGCCTTGTTTTCACACTTTTTCTGCTGTCACAGAAACCTCACTGATTGCTTCTTTCCCGAGACAGCATCCTATTAATCTTTTAAATAAGGGCGGCAGTTCGGCAGTATTGTTTGCAGAAAACCGAGAGGACCTTGTGAGACCACACTGAAAAGAAAAAGGGGGCAAATGGGGCTGAATCTGCATCATTGTAGCTGGAAAGGCGAGCCTCCTTAGAACCAATGATATTAGAAATCTAATAGCTGCTGTGGAGATAGATGGTGCTGAGGTCTGAATATAGACAGCGCTCTCTGGCCCCACCTGATAACTCTGTGGGCTCTCTTGTCTTCCGCCACTCTCAGCTTTGCTCTCCATGTGTATTCTGTGCTTTCATCTGCATCGCGGCACTCTGAATAAAAGCCCCCATGTTTATGGCCATTTCCTTTTTTTATGCACTTATTGATCCCTTTCAGTGTGGTTGGCTCTATTTTTTTCAATTCTGGGCTCAAACAGCATAACAGCGGCATATTCTGAAATGGCAAAACATTGGTGCATTGTGATCTGACTTAGGGAAGGAAGAATTACAGCTTGACCCTATGTCCCTCAGTAGTGAGCTGACATTTTCTTTTGAAGGAAACACAAACAAGAATTAAATAACGGTGTCTTTGCACAAATGTATGTTTCCTACAACCCAGAAAAAACTATCTGGCCTCGGTCTTGAAAAGGCTTTCTGCACTGTGAGTTCACGAACTAGGCCTTTGTGTTTAATTAGGTGTGATTTGTGAACATCTCCCAATTGGTAGGAAGTCTTTTTTTGAGTCTCTGTACTTTCTTGTCAAGTGGTTGTTAATGGAGGATTGCTGCGATCCTCCTGACACCTTCTGCTTTGTAATGAAAACCTTCCTGTGCAAAATAGCCCCATAAACCAAACCTTTCAAGGATGAGGAACATTTGGCGGCTCAGTAGTTGGGATGTTTACGACATATAAAGATTCTGAAGTTATGGGATCATCGTATAGGCCTACCTTCCATGTGTCTTTGTCTCGTCTCTGGCCATAGAAACCCAGTGAGGCAGGGCAACCTAGATGACTAATTGACTCCCAGGTCAGAGCCACATGATAGCAAGACTGCTGTTCAATGGAAATGGATATACTTTCCCCAGCAGAGAGCTATGACTGCTTTGTGATCATCTGTGTGATCACGCACCCGTGCATGCATACACGCATGAGCATTTGAGCATGGAGCTATTCATAGCAGTTCACCCTCTGTCTCACAGTTGTTTCTCCACTTTGAAAACCCAGAAACTCGGTCCATTAATAACGACTTCAGAACAATACAAAGCCATTGTTTTTATAGGCTTTATTCTGGCACTTCCCTGTAATCTTACGTGATGCTGCTGGGAGAATATTAAGAGTATGAACAATAAGGAATCAGTGAAGCATTTGTATTTTAATTATACACTTTAATAACTAATTGTGGCCTGGTTGCAGACACCAGTTTCACTTAAGTTCTTTTTATGAAAAAATGTCTTGAGGGCACTGCAACGGTTTTGCAGTATAGTAAAGGTATTCTCTACTGCCTGCATATATCGCCTCACTGCAGTGCTTTTTATCAACAATAAAGTTCTCTGTTTTTGTGCACAAAGACAAGCAAGTGTCTGTAACTGTTGGTCCTTGAAATGTGCGTTAAACTGCGAGTGTGTGTTTCCTCTGAACATGCAAATGTGGGCACGCAGGGATGTTTTTTTTTTGTTCTTGTTTGCAGGTTAAACACAAACACTGCTGTCCCAGATTCACACACAAGCCCCCACCACCTAAGTCTGATCCCCGCCGCCAGCCACGAGCCTCCTCCCCTCCGCCCCTCCGCCCGTCATCCAAAAACAATTCTCTCAGTTCCTCCAGTTTCAAAGCGCTCGCATAGCTCGACTGTGTCGAAGCATGCCCCTCCTCCCTGACCCCTCCTTCTGGAGACAGCACTCTTGACCTGCTGCCCCATTGTTTCCAGCAGGGATGGATGGGGAGCCGCCTCTGCCGGCGCGATCCTTCACTCAATAGCTGCTCCATCTGTTGACTGCGTGACTCTGGGTTACAAGCGGGGATTTTGCTCCGTCTGTTCAGGGTGTGAAAGGAGCTATCTCAGGGGGCTTCCTGAATAGGGGTTTAAAACTGCAGTAGCAGGGTGTTGTGATGCCCCTCACACCCCACCCCTCCACCCGTCATCAGCCCAACACAGCCGGCTGGGTGTGTGCAGGATGAGAGGCCTTCATTGTGCCTGTTCACAGGCCCCTAGGCAACAGGGTCACCTTGTCCCCAAACAAATGCTGCCCTCAGTGGGATTGTTGGCACTGCGTGTGTGTGTGTGTGTGTGTGTGTGTGTGTGTGTGTGGGTGTGTAAGGGGGGAGTGAGTATTTGAGTATAAGAATGCATCATCAGGAAGAGGGCAGAGGCCTTGGCTGAGAGGACATTTATCTAACATCTCTGCCTTTCACATCAAGGCCTATTCAGTGCAACCTGTCTGCGTCAGGCTTTCAAAGGGCATCACAGATAGAGAAACACTCTGGGCTGCTTTACAGGTCAAACTGCTCTCACTGAGCATTTAGACCAACATGCCTGCTGATCTCATTTTTATTTATCTTGTATATTCAGCTTAGAAAGAAAAAAAAAAAAAAAACTTTTTGAAAACATTATCCGTGTTATCTCTCCTGAATTTGAGCTCCCGTCACATGAAAAAGTGGAAGACTTCTGCTTAGGATTTTGAGGCTTGTCTGTTTTTTCGGTTTGTCCGCTTTAATTGAGTATTGGGAACAAAAAACAAATCTGTGGCTGTTTTTACTGCTGGTTCACCTTCAGTAATTAATGTTCTAAAGTCTGCCCGACATTAGTGCTGAGGTCCTGTGTCTGTCTGTGTGGGAGTTGTTATTTGGCATTTCCTCTATAGGGAAAATAAGCAGGACACTGCCCCCTCTGGGATGCTATTCTTTCTGCTGAATAAAATTCCCATCAACTAAAAGAATAACCTGTCTTTAGGATGATTTTGCCTTTGGAAAGATTATTTTATTACAATACAGATCGAAATAGTATTTGGATCTGTATTTACAATCTAGACTTTTATAAACTTTTTTCTCTCCTTGCCTTTACTTGCTTTTGACAGTGTAAATAACTCAGCTGCAGTTTAATTCAATTATCTTTCTTTTGTTTCTATCCAAAGTGGGTCCAACAAGCACCGTCACCTGCCTCGTCTCCTGTTCCTTTCCTTTATCTCAGAGCCACAGTCAGCCACAGCTCCACCAATAGGGTCCGAACCCCTCAGCTGTCACACGATGTCCCCAACACACCATTACCTCAGTTAAGATGATTAAAGAAGCAGGATCTACTCTCCTCATGTCTTTTGCACGTGTTTCACCTCCACCTTTCTCCCCAGGCTGAGGAAAGACAAAGTGAGCAACAGTATCAGGCAGAGAAGCAGGCGGTTGGTTCAGGCGTGGAGCCCCCTCGCCAGGCGAGACAGAGTGGGGGGGAGTTACTGAGTGGAATGAGTGGAGGTAGAAAACTGCAGTGACAGCAGAATGAATAAATTGAAAAATTCTCTCATTGTAAATTGTCTATCACTCGTGACAAACGATCTGATAGGCGAGCGGCCCGGGTTTCCGACGCATCCGTCCCAATAGAGCTGTGAATAACTGGTCTATCTCCACACTGCTTAGCACTGGCCCTGCACTTAATAATTCATACAGTGTGAAATATTTTCCCCGGTACAGATATGCCAAAGAGCTGCCGCCATCAGGCGGGGGCGGTGAGGGGGGTGTCCCTGCGGTGCTAATTTGGGGGATGGTGACGTGCATAGATTTCTAAGGGGGCTTTAGTTTAGAAGAGATGCCTCCGACACATTTGCTCTCCTGTTTGCTCTGTCTGTTGCAAAGAGCTGAGCTGGAGATGCAGAGAGTGAGAGAGTGCAGATGACATTTAACTCATGGCTGCTCTGCCTCGAACCAGGAACAGAGGAGGGACATACATTTCCATTTAAGCTGACTGAACACAGTTATCGGTGACTGTGGGGACAAAGAGAGAGGCTGTAAACCTGCTAAGTAGTTTTTGCTGTTTGCCCCGGCGAGTGTTGTGGTCACAGTTAACATAGTGGCAGCAGGTGTCTATGGACACCTGGTTTATGACTCCTGTTTCCATCAGGTGACTCCTCCTGCCTCAGGCTCCTGCAGGAGCTCAGCAGCCAAAGGCAGCTCTCATGGTCCCTGACCTTATTGTCCCCGTCATTCAAAGCGCTGAGCTCACACCGCTTAATTCTCCACGGCAATGAACCCAAAGCAGTAATGGCCATGCTCACATGTGCGTGCACGGGGGTGGGCTGATATGTACTTGTCTACGATAGTGTCATGCCGTGTGTGTCATTCTTTTGTGCAGTGGTGCTGTGTGGTTTTGTCTGGCTCGTTCTGCAGCACAGTCCTGTACAAACTGGGTTTTTATGGTTCGCATTCAGGCCCTGATACCAATTATGCAAACTATTAAAAATTTAAGGAGGACAGTCTTTTATAATTTAATCCTAAAGTAATAGATTCTATTAAAAATGCATGAGAGGAGCTTTATAGATGGAGCTAGAATTAGTGTCTATCAAAGACTCTAGTCAAGGATGCAGGGGGAATGGGCAGCAAGTGTGGTGGTATTGCCTCATTATTCAAATAGGATATGATTACCATAGAACAGGAGTCCCTCAAAGCTGAAGCAGAGCTTGCTGGCCACTGTGATCACAAACAGGAGGAGTATGGTCGGGCTCCTCAGAGGAAGCTCTCCCTTTTTCTGTTGAAATGAAACTGGTTTTAGATTTCCTGTTTTAACTTTCACAAATGGGATTCGCAGTGACGCGTGATTTGTTGTGCTTTAAAGCATTCTGTTGTTGAACTACTCTTTGTCATCTTGGGTTTCTCCTCCCTGGTGTTTCACTCGAGGTTGTTTAGTCTTGTCCTTGCTGAAAGCATGTAGAAAGTGTTCAAGCATGAAAACAGGAAGCCTGCAGTGTTGTAACTTAATGGCTCATGCAGCAAGCAGACCTTTTTACTGGCCTTGGTGTTCCTCGGTTTACCCCACAGAGCTTCCTGGACAGGTGAGAAGCGGAGTGAAGACTTTCCACAATGCTGTTTTTCACAAAGCAACCATTTGCAGTGTTTCACTTTTAAAACTTTTCAGGCATTCCACTTTATCCCACTCTCGCAGGGGAAGTGAGCTAAACAGTTTTTCTGCATCACAGGTTTTAAAGAGTACAGATAGGAGTTGAGTTTCACTCTGTTATTGTGATTTGCTTCAATAATTACAGGTAGAGAACTGCAGTGATTCAGATATCAAAACAGACCCTGAAAAGGCGCTGTGCTTATTAATGTGTTGCGAGAAGTGGATTGAAAAAGCCAATAAAAACTGGAACCCTCATGAAGCTTATATGGATTTTAAATTCTGCCTCTGAGGTAAATTCCTCGCCTTTTTGATGTAATGGTTGCCTGTTTATGGAATAAATCCAACAGGCTTAATCGATCATCTCCGTGGAAAGGTCAAGAGGAGAAGCTCTGATGTTTGAAGTGCTTATCCCATGGAGAAGTGCCAGAAATGTGACACCTCCTTATGAGTGGGCGGCGGCAGGCAGATTAGTGACGGACAGGGTGGCCCAGAGGGATGATTTAGGGAGATTCAGCTCTAAATACTCTGTGTATATCATAGAGAGAGAAATTATAAACTGCCTTCCCCCAAATCCCCATTTTCAACAGAAAAGCATATTAGTAGATTAAAAAGAAAATTTCCAAAAAGAGTAGAGAAAAAAGAAAATCGGGGGTCACAGCTGTTGGTGAAAGGTCAACAAAAGTTTCTCCTCCTGTCCACACTTTCTGTCTAATGTTGCTTGAAGTTACCCGTCGGTTTCATCCCTCTGCAGTCTAATCTAATCTGGAGTGGGTGGCTTTGGGCAGCATCTGTGCTCCGAGTTGAAATAGGGCTTTCTCTCTGCCTAATCCTCTATCCAGGGATCACTCAGTAGGGTGAAGACAATTACCAGCCTGCTCTCTCATGCTAATGGAATCTCTAACTAGATCTTACAGAAAGAGGAGAAAATAGACGGAGGAAGAAGAGAAGCAGGGACAATGGCGCAGAAAGATGACCCAACTAAAATGGGTTTTTAGATTACCATTTAATTATTGATAGAGACCCAGTTGTACGGCCTAAGGTCAGGATTTGGAGAGCATTTTCGGAGAGAGGAGACAGATTATCAAGTTATTTCTGTGTGTGCATGTGTGTTGAGGGGTGTCGGGCCAGGAAGTTGCTGAGACAGGACTGATGTCACCGACATATCAGCAGCTGTGTGCCAGATAGTCTGCCTTTAACCTTTTTATCACCTGCCTCCAGCAAGGTGTCTGGAGTGGTTTTAAATTGCATTAATATGCAGGAATTTATAGATTGCCTCCCTTGGCATTTCTGCAGGGAGGGGAGGAGAGTATTACAGTCTCCATCTGCACTAATTACTGGGTCTTGGCAGTGTTACCTGTCTCTTGTGAAGGACAAACCAAGGCACGAGCAGTAACACACAGAGCAGAAGGAGCTCATCTGCTGGGGAGTCTTCAGAAAGAGGGATGTCTCCGGGGCGTTTTTACTCTGGTATGTTTGATGTGTTGGGAGCCTTGAGTACCATAAAAAAATCTCTGCAAGCAACATCAATAAACTAAATGACTTCGTCCAACTTCCTTCATCTAGCTGAGAGAGAAAAGCTAACAGGCTCTGCACCTGATTTCAGTGACAGTTGCACGTTCGCTCAAACTGTTGTAGTTAAATGTATCAGTATACATCTTCTGTTAATCCCGGTGGAAACTTGAATTGACTGTCTCCAGTGTGTCAGAAGATTTAAAGTCACGGCAGCTCAAGTGTAAATCTGAGCAGGTGGAGACCAGCCGTGTTCTCCCTGATGTGTAGTTCTGAGACCTGAAACATGAGCGCAAGACTTTGGTCTGAAATAAATCACAGGAGCAACGGAATGTATCCAAATTACTTGAGAAGGAAAAGATAATCAGTCTCCTCATATGCTGTTATCTCCGTGATGACCTCGCTTCTCAATTCTCCCGCCGTGGCCGGTCAAACTCGCTGATAACGGGAACGCTTATCAGTTTGCTTTTGTCATGGAAAGCATCTACCATTTTAAATCATTACAACCTGCCTATTTTTTTCACTTTTCCCAATCACTGAGCAGTGACACCAAGACCTTGCCTGTGAAAACACGAGATCGATGCTTTAACTCTTTGCACTTCAGGTAGCTCACTGGCTGCCAGGTTGCCAGGTTTCTGCTTCAAATCTGCACGCTGCGATTCCTCAGCCCGCTGTGGGTTTCTCAGGTTTCTGTGTTTGTCTGTCGGCCTGTCAGAAAGACTTCTTGGATTGCTGCTGCACGACAACATCTTGCTGGTGTTTGTGCCATCTGTGCCTTTAGCCAGCAGGTGATTACCAACCGCAGACTCACCTCCCACTCTGTCCAATTGGATTCCCTCTGCTGGCATGGTCAGGGCCGGCTTTGAGAGGGAGCAGGATGACAACAGCTGGATAGCACACATTACGGAGTAAAGGGAAAGGCTTGCTGAGTCTCGGTGACAGAAACTGCAATGTGGAGAGAATATGGGAAGAAAAATGCCTGCTTCCTTTTCCAGCTTAGCTGTGAGCGCTTGTGTCATCCTCTCTTTTATAGTCCGTAATATCCAGCAGAGCAAAAATGGCTTTGTCACACTTCAGATATATCAAATGAGATCAGTGTCAACATTTCAACGGTGCACTATTTGATTGCCTTGTGGGCTTCACAACGCACTAATGTTATGCATGACTGACTATTGGATCTATGACACCCTCCAGAGAAAGACGGCGGAGTCCGCCTTTAGACCAATGGAATTGGGGTCACCTTAGGCTCTGCGGAGAGCGATGTTTGGAGTCAGGCTTCGGCAAGTGAGAGAAGAAATCACATTGTTTGAATTTAATTATATTCCATTGATTTATTGAACACCCATTAATAAGCATACATTTTGAGGCAGGGCCATTTTGTGTGAATGTTTTCTCTCTCTCTCTCTCTGTCTCCCTCTTTTCTCTCGCCCGCTCACTCCATTTCATCATAAATTGACATAAGCCTTTCTTTGAAGTTCAGGAGCCAAGCTGAGGAATGACAGCACAACAAACAATGAACACAAAACAAAAAGACAATGAACACTGTTTGAATATTCAAGTGAGCCACCATAGGATGGGTAGAGGGAAAAAAGAGCCCTTGTTTTATTGTTGTTGCGTTAAGCCGTGAATGGACCTGTCTGAGACAATAAAGGATTGTGTCACATTGGGATAAGAAATTTTGCAATATCAACAATGCTTTACAAATGGTATGTAATAAGGTTTTCTGGGGAAATATAAATCCTCGCATGAAAACCCAGAAAGCACAGCTCATTTTTCACATTTGGCTGAAGTTAGTGTGGAGGGTTTGTGATTTATGTTCGAAAGTCCTGCCTGGTGAGGTTGCATCTGAAGCAAAAGTTTTTATTTTTTTTATTTTTTAGAGTGATATTAGATTAGTTTTTAATGCAGCCAAATTTGTTTTCAATTAATTTAAATTAAAACTGTCCGTTTGAGGAGGTATTTTGTCAACAGCAGTCCTTTGATGTATCCTCCGGTGTATCTGCAATCAACAGTTCAGTAAACTCCTCAGCTACCCTCCACATCTATTCAGTATGTCACAACATAAGCAGGGTTTCTGTGTGAAAGTGGTATTAGATGACAACTGATGCTGCTGCCTTGCTAAACAATGCAACAAAGGCTGAGGCAATAAGAGGAGAAGAGGATGTGTTTCCCCTGTGGTTTGTCTGACAATCTTAAGCCACGCTCTCATTGCTCAAAGTCCCTCGCTGGCATCAGCCGGAGCACAGAGGCTCAGTCATGTTGTAAGAGCACCTTGCTTGTACTGTGCTGCAAACCAACAGATTTTACAGAGGGGATTCTCCTAGCATGGGACCGCAGGCATGTCTTGGGATTCAGAGTGGAGCACAACTTTTTAAAACAGAAATACAATGTCAATTATGACTTGTGAATTGTGGTTGTTGTAGTGGACTTTTAATTTTCATTGCTCTTTGCTCAATTTTAATTTTAAATAAAAACAAGAAAATGCGTGCCACAGTTTCAAACTGTGTATTGAGACTCTTGTCACACTGCTATTTTTAGTATTTTAGTGTTGAGCTTCAAGCTTTATGAGTTTAAAGCTGGTTTCTATTAAATAGTTTTCCTTGCTCATTTTAGCTTCTTTTATTGGGAATATATCTCGGTTCTCACAGCCTCTATTGGAATCTTCTATACCAGTTTAATGCAGCCTGGTTCTTCATTACATCCTTTTATATGTCCCTCCTCTGTCAAGTCTGTAGTATGACACCCAAACATTTCTGAAAGATCATTATCTTATTGAATTAGCTCTCAGGTCAAGAAACATAACCCATGTACTGTATGCTCAGGGTACTTGTATGTAGATTCCACATGTCACGGTCAAGCTGATCAGGGCTTAGCTCACTGTATGCCCCAGTGCACTGCTCACCTACAATGGAGGTGTAAAAAGAGGAGTATTTTTCCTTTGATTGCAGTGCTTTCCTCATTAGCTTGGTTAGCCATTGTAGTAGATAATCAAGCCTGATGCAAAGTTTCAATATGTGGAGACATTTGTTTTATTTCAAAATCACACAAAGAAGCAGAGTATGTTACGAATCTGTGGTGCCAGAAGTGGACGGTACCATGTGAGCTGGACCACAGTGGGGATACTCACTAGCCCCTAATCCATTTACACCTGGAGGCTAATATCTAACGAGACGATTTGATTGATGGACATACCACACTAAGGCTTACATTTTGCCTTGAATGCTGCTCAGGTAGGGGCTAGAAATATAAAGTTTAATACACAAAGATATTCTCATTGTTTCATAAGAACTTCAAAAGCCCTCATCCCAGTATTTGTAACACATCCACATGAATCTGAATTTAAATTTCATTCATCTTAATTTGCTGGATTTCAGCTATTGGCATTTTCTACATTTTGAATGTAGTTGCCACACAGTCGTGAAGGCTTGCTGCCTTCTGAGGCTGTTATTTACCATTAATGAAACTTCGCCCAGCACAAAGATGCAGCAGTTGGCTGTGAAGTCAATTAGTCCTCATTGCTATTAGAGGGTTGACATTAGTCTAGGCAGGCGTGTTTTGATTAGAGATGACAGACGACTCGCTGCTATTGGACTGCCAGACATTCCTCACCCTTCATCCCATGGGTGAAGCTATTGAAGCTGACTGGAATATAGAAAGCTAACAGCCGAGTGTATTTGCCAAGATGCCCTTCATCTGCAGAGAAACGTCTTATAAATACGACTGCACAGCATACAAGGTTGTATAAGCCCCAATAACAGTGATATGCTGCATCGTATATATAAGAATCCGCTGCCAATATGTTATTCCAATGCTGTATATCATGGCAATAATGCCTAAACTGTAGGCTTTTACACACAATGGCCTTTTGTTGTGCAGGTTATTTATTGTGCTGGTGTGAGGTTGTGCAGAGCTGGTGGGTGAGTGCATCCAGGGGCTTGTATTGTTTGGGAATCAGTGGCTCTTGTTTGTGGAGCTGGGAGGGTTTGTTAACAATGCCTTTTTTATGTCCCAGAGTGCGTGCCTGTCGGCAAACGTCCCCCTCACAATTTTTGTTTGTGTGTTTTGTTGTTAGTGTGTGGATCAGGGTCGGCGAACATAACCCTCTCATTGTGTGCCACATCCAAGTGGACCAGTTTTATATCAGGCACATGTCAGCATTAGTGTGTGTGTGTGTGTGTGTGTGTGTGTGTGTGTATGTGTTTGTGTTTTGAATATACAGTATGGTTGCAAATTATTTAGTGCGGATGTGTGGAAAGTACAGAGCTGAAGGGGTTTACTGCCGGTCCTTCCTAATGGAGCCTTTCACTCTCTCTCCATTCATGTGACGGTATGGTGACGGAGAAGGGGGAGCCGGGGATTAAGGGGGTAGAGGCAGTGCCTTGTTAAAGAAAAAGAAAGGGTTTGAGTGTGTCGATTGGATTAACTTGTTTGGGCTTATTAAGAGGGGAGACACAGCAGCTTGTTAAAAGCATTGCGTAGGGCGTCCCACAGTGAGACGGCAGGGTCACCATTCAATTAGGTCGAAGCCCCGCCTCTGCTCATTGTGGAGGCTGTCTGCCAGGCTCCCAGACCACGGCTGGTCCTCCACCGGGAGGGTGAACCTCACTGGAGACACTTTAAGTGAGACAGTCAAACCTCTATAGAAGCTTGGCAATTGGCTTTCTGTAAAATGTTTTCAGCATCAATACCAAAATTATACCTTTTCCAAAACTTTGAAAACTATTAGCATGGCTTTTAACACCTTCGTTGCCAGACAAGTCCATTGGTTTTGGATGATTTTGCAAACCTTAAATTACAACATTTCTCACTTTATTTATTTTTTCAATGCTAATGAATAAATGCAATTCCTGTATCTGTGCATGTATGTACGTTATGGTAAATGTTTTGTAAAGATTGTGGTAAGAGTAAATTAAATATGGTGACAGTATGGTAAGGGTTTGGAAAGGTGGACATCCGTTGCAATGCTGTAACTGTCAGACATCCTACATGCCCATCTACCACACCGTCCTCCACTCCTTAGCTTTCAGCCTCGCTACATGTAGGGAACGCTACTTGACATTGGACATAAATCCTGAGGTGCGGACATGTCTGATATGAACATTATTCATAGGATACTGGGCTGGTTTTTCTACAAAACCTAATTTCATTTGATAACAGTTCCCAAATGTTGAATGTTTTCTAAACACAAGCAGCTATACAAGAGCTTTGCACACAGGAATCTGATCAAACAATAACTAAACAAGACTATGAATCTGACCAAACACTCAGTGACATCTGTTGGTACAGTTTTTCATACTCGGACGAATTTCAGCCCATACTTAAATATTGGGCTTTAATACCCACCCGAAGTCTCAGCTGCTTCATTCTTTCTTTCAAATGAAACATGTGTAGCTTAAAAACACACACATACTCGCTGTCTATTCACCCATGACCACCCTGTTACACCCCACAGTTGGCAGGATGCTTATCTGGGCAGACAGCTTTGGGCGTGGGGAGCCATCTCCTCTGATCTCCTCTGCAGTTTAAGAACCTTTTAACTTAGAAATAGCCCTCTGCCAAGCCCACCGCCTCTTGATTCCAGCTTATTCCCTCATCTCAGGGGACTGATCTTCCGCCCCCATTGCAAACCCTGCAGCAGCGTTGGCAGAACGGGAAAGAGCCGATAGACATCCTGGCTTTTGAGATATCCCCATACTGGTGTAATAGGAGACTTGTGAGTGGATTTGATGAGTGAGTGAAGTGCAGGTGATTTTTCAAGCGCTGTGTGTGTGTGTGTGTGTGTGTGTGTGTGTGTGTGTGTGTGTGTGTGTGTGTGTGTGTGTGTGTGCGTGCGTGCGTGCGTGCATGTGCGTGTGCGTGTGTGCGTGTGCGTGTGTGCATGTGCGTGTGTGTGCGTGTGTGTGTGCTCACACCAGCACCATCGTAGGCATAGACCTGCATGATGGGCTGTTTTAAGGGCAGCTGGATTATGGGTCACAGGGTTTTTGGTTTGGAGATAATTTCCTGCCTCTGATAGACATCTGCTAAGTAGTACAATAACCTAATAGGAGGAGATTAGGGGAAAGGGGAACATGACAAACAAGCCAAAGACTTGCTCCTTCTGCCTCGCTCTTAAAGTCAATAATAGGAGAAAATTGGTTCTTGAAATTGAATTGAAAAAAAGTGGGTCTCTTTCAGCGAAGTATAATGCCTCAGAATACATTTGGTGAGCAGCAAATGGAGAAAAATGGAGGGTAGTTACACAATTGTACTTCATTTCAGAGAGGGGAAAACTGTGGAGGTATCCCCCAGTTAAGACTAGCTTTTAGTCTCAATCTACACCATGTGTCCCTTTCCTCTCTCTCAACCACTATCTTTTAACAAGTGGGCTGTGAGGATGGGCTCGTTGTGAAATTAGTATCCTCACAGAGAGGACACAGAGAAAGGATTATGTGAATAGCCAGTAATGAGCTCAAAGTGCCAGTGTGTTTGGGCCAGGCCTGCCTGTGTGTGAGAGGAAATGGCACTGCAAGCGACCTTTTTTGCTCAAGCACCTGGCGAGAAATAGAGTGGCCTCTCTCTTCCATCTGCAGCGTGTGTGTTTGTGTGTAAGCATGTGTGTGTATGTGAGAGAGTGAGCTGTGTAATTAACAAGAATATAAAGATTGAATTTACTGACTTTTGTCTGGGAGAATTCTTTTTTGTGAACATAATTTTCATACCACCAGGTTTGTGTTTTGTGCTGCTTCTTACACATTTGAAAAATACATATTTTTAACTTGGAGTGTTAAGTGTTTTATACGAACCTCATGGCATGAGGTCAAATTAAATGTCTTGTGAATAATGTTTTATTAAGAAAATCTTTTTTAAGAGTGAAAGACTGAATTTTTGCAGGGGTGCTGCTTTTTTCTTTAACACCTGCTTCTAATCTTTTTAACTATTCAGACCAGGAAAGTCATTCAACCTTAATTATAGGCAGTAAATTGTGTTTGTGTATCATGCTTCCTTCCTCAATTTCTCAATCCACACTTTAGCACTTTACACACCATCTGTGTAAGGAGGGCTGTTAAAGTTTATACAAATACACCTTTTAATGGAAATCCAGTCAGTTCTGATTTAAATTATATTTTAAATGGTACTATTCACATTTTATAAGTTAACACATTCAGTGGGTTCAGAATGTGAAAAAGACATTTTTTGTTGTTCAAGGTCAGATGCTTCAGTGTGGTCTGAAAAGAAAGCATTTATGAATTTAAAATAACCATCTTGAATGGATGTGAATTCTTTAATTCTGTTAAACTCATTCTGTAAAACTGCACCTAAATATATAGATATAATTTTAAACTCATCTTACTTGTGGTGTTTTGTAAAGGTTAGTTTGATTGAATGCTTCTATTAGTCTTTTAAAATTGGGAGGTTTTTCAGTGGTGATCTGTGTTGTGCTTTATTCCTGAAATGAGAAAGAACAGGAGCTGGCACTTTATGAACTGCCATTAATTTATCTTGTAATCATTATAATTGCTTTCTTTAAATGATAATCTATAAAACTAAGTAATGGACTGATGGCAGGTGGCTAAATGTTCATTTAGTGATTCACTGAGAAAATAAATAACAGGGGACAAGCCTGTGACAGGCGCATGAGAAATCATTTTTCAATAATCTGCCACGCATCATGGCAGGAGACGCTGGCACTGACAGCACGGATGAAATATTTGCCTCTGTTCTTTGTTTTAATATGAGAGGAGACCAGCCCAGATGGAAACGATAGTGTTTCATATCGATGCATTTTGGACATGAGGCTCAAACACATGCAGAGCGAAGATTAAGCCCACAATGCTTTATAGAGAGGCAGCTATGCTTTTTAGGTGAGACTGGGTTTCTGCAGAGTTATAGTCAGTACAGAGAGGGCTCATAGTTTCCTGGAAACCAAACAATATCCGCTAAGTGAACTATAGAAGAGTGAATCTCGATCCTTATCATATGAAAACACTATCTGGACCTAAATGGTTTGCTTGAGCTGTTCTCATCCTGCACATAATCCAAGTAGAAGACTTAGTAATCAGTCATCATTGTGTTATGTGACACTGGTATGTTGCTGATGAATGAGGTCTGCTATGCTACCCGATTGTTGAGAGTTCTTGGTGAGAGGGAGCAGTATGTTTTTATCTCTCTCCCTCTCTCTCTCTCTCTCTCTATATATATATATATATATACACACACACACACACACACACACACACACACACACACACACACACACACACACATCAGGGCTGCGATGGGCTTTTTGAAAAGGAAACTAGCAGCAACTGCCTCCCTGTTCCAGAGTGAAGGTGGCTGTGGGGAAAAGGGGGAGTATAGAGCTGGAGATTTATGGCCTAGAGGGAGATTGATTAGTGCCGTCACTAGCCCTGATGTACGGTTGGCAGTCTCTCCCTCCCAACCCATCGCATTTCACACACACACACACACACACACACACACACACACACACACACACACACACACACACACACACACACCTACACACACACACACACACACACACACACACACGCAGCTATACAGTTCAACACACAGCTACACATACATCCAGACACCGTTCAGTCCCCAGGCCTTTCCTGACAGTCCCCAAGAGCTGTTGCATGTTAAGTTGCAGCAGACAGACTGCTGTTTTTTCAGCATTACCATTTTTTTGCTGTCCATAGATAACGCCATCAATCACCATGTACGCACTGCCCTGGAAGGAATGTGCCTGAGTGTTTCTACTTTCTGAGTGTGCCTGTGTGTTTGTTTTGAGGACGGTTTCGTAGACGGGAGATGCGGTTGAATGGCTGTGTGGATGTTCTGTTTGAAGCTGCAGAGTGACTGGCCTGGACTGTGCTCTGAACCCGTGTCAACCATGCTGCCCCAGTGCAGGTGTGTGTTTATCATTCAGCACACAGAGCTGAGAGGCAGGCAGCTGTAGGCATTCTTTCCCCATTAAATCTTGGGTGAGAACCCCAGCCCGTCTAGCCCAGAGCCAGCTGCTGCTGGCTTAGAGAACACGGCCATGGAGGTCTGACCTCAAATCTTCCTGCTCAACACACTCAACGTTCCTCTCTTTCTCTTTTTCTTTCTCTTTTTCTGCTCCAGGTTGGCCGCATAACTCCCCCTGGCTGTAGTACTGTGCCCACCTCGCCATGCTGGCCTGTCTGCAGAGGAGGCAAAACCCTCCACCCCAGCACCCGGTGTGTGCCAGCAAGACCCTGGAGCCTCTGCAAGCCCTTGGACGAAAATGTGAGTTAACAAAGTGACTGGGAGCGATGGGGGTCAAGAGTTCAGCTCGCCCAAAGCTAAGAAATGAGTGAGGCTTGTGTTCGCCATTTGTTTTTAATCTGTCGGTCATGGTGAATGATGGAACCGTGTGGTTAACCCCGACTGTGAATAAATGAAGGAAAATGGACTTTCCGGTTTCTGTTGTTTGTCACTTTGCTCGCTACTCTGAGGAATTCTAAACAGTTTCATTCGCGCTGCACTTAGACCTTGGATTGCCATGTTGTTTGGCTACTCATTGTGAGGGGGGCTGTTTAGCTGTGCTGATTGTGCAGTCGTGGCAACAGGGCTGAACAGACAGTGTTTAACGTGCCTCACTGGCCCTGGGTGACCCTGAGGGTCTGTAAACATTTACAGTGTCTGGCCCTGGCTGTGCCGGCCGCCTGTAAAGCATGACAGCTGCTCTGTTTGCTCCCCGAGCACCACCCTCTGTCCACTCACAAAATGGTGTAAAGGGACGGAGATGAGCCAGGGCTGAAAACTGTTACAGAGCTGGCAAAACTAGTTCGAACCAGTTTGGGATTAGAGAGGGCTGCGGCAGTCAGGCATCTGGAAGGTGAATTTCTCCCTAATTTTGTTGAAGCTTTTGGATAAGCTTTTTACAGCGAGTCTGTTTTCTGATGAAGGGAAGAAATGTCTTTTCTCCCTATTGAGTGCTACTAGAGTCTTTAGTGGCCTTTGTTTACATGGCAGGCCTACGAGCTACCTCAAGCCGATTAAACAGACTGGCGGATGGAGAGCAGTGGAGCACTAACCTACCAGTTTTTACCTCAGCTTAGAGAGGCTTAGTGGGAGTTGGAGGTTCTGTGCTTCCTCATCGGTGGGACATTGTATCAGGCCTGTAACCAGCCCAGTGAAAGGCAAAGAAATAAAGCACTGCCTTCTTCTTCCTCTGATTCTCACTGGCCAATTAGCTACTTCTCAGCTCTACATCACACTCCACTCGTCTCCAACAGAGGAAAGTCACAAACAACAAGGTGACTGGGTGCTACCTGTGTCAGATCTTGAGTTGTTTTTTGCTGGTCTGTATGGATGTCTCATATGGAACTGTATAGGAGAACAAAGAGGGAACAAGAGACACAAACAGAGCTCCAAGTGCATTTGGAAGGGGCAGCTCTTCAGCTGAGTGGGGTTCAACCGGCCTCACTAATGAGGTTTCAGAGAGGTATAGTGAAAGAGAGGACAAAGAGAAACTGCGCAAAATAGAATTAGAGAAGGTAAAGACGAGGAGAGGAAGGGAGGGAAATGGAGGGAGTCCTCAACAGTCGTCTTAATCGATTCCCTCCTTCCAATTTCGCAGGATTAGCCCACTTCCTCTCCGGGTCCTCTATTGAGGAGCAGCCAGTGGGAGTCAGGCCTCAAATCAATAGAGAAAAAGAACAGTCTCTAGTCTTCCCATTGCACTCCCTCTCACTGACCCTCTCTGTCTGACTCTCCCTCTCTTTCTCCACCTGTTAAACCCTTTGATTGAATGACTACCACAGCGACTGACTTGAGGTTCATAATGAGGATGTTTGAACATAATAGCCTCCTTTCTGTCCTTGGAGGGGGACGAGGGGAGCAAGTGTTGAATTTCCACCACTGTGCAGTTCTTGGCCTCAATAAGGCAATTGTTCACCCAGGCCCGGAAGGGGTACAAAAAGGTAGACGGTGGGTCTGGCTGCAGAAGTGGGCTCACTCAGGTCACCATGCTGAGCAGGTTCCCCGTGATTGATTGTTCGTGGCCCAGTTTGTGCCAACGTGGAATGGGGGCTGTGAGTAAAGTGACCTGGGTTCTCAACAGGAGGCTGAATACCAGAATATACCACTCAAAGAGACAGAGTGAATGAGAGCACAGGAGGGGGATTACCTGGCAGCGAGGTAGAGGTGAGCTGTGTCATTTGCATCGGCTGTCCTTTACACAACAGTACTGCGTGTGTGTGCATATGGTGTGAGGACTGGGGTGACAGAGCAGTTGGGATGAGAGGGCGAGGAGGGTTTTAGCAAAAGCCCCCTGCATGCAGATGCCGAGTGGCTGCACAGATCATTGATGCGACTCCCATTAAAAATCCCTCATACCCTCAATAAAAAAGGACTTAACTGGCTCTACCATCAGCTGGAAGCGTTCAGATCGGCTCGCCAGACAATCAATTTCCCCCAAGCCCACAGAGCTTAGCGGAAGAAACGGGAGGCGGAGAGCGGGATGTTTCCATTATCACAGCTCGCTCTATGTCTGGGAGGGGGGTGGGGGTACTGTAGAGCGGGGAGGGCAGGGGAGAGAAAGGAGGGAGTGGCAGAGGGAGATGGGGAAAGACAGACAAGTGGGGGAGAGTGAGAGCGAAGCAGAATGAGAGACAGAGAAGCTGGCTTTTCAAAAAGCCACTGACCGCCTGCCCTTAAAAATATCATATTGGATTAGCCTCACAGAGGCGGCCTTTTGATATTTTTTTCTTTGGCCGTAGAATTAAAAGGAGTGCAGATCATTACTTGAATTATAAATCATAGGCACTTGCTTTCACTGCACCCAAATTCCACGCATATGTGGCTGCACTCTCCAGCGCCAGCCCCTGTCATTTTTAATTAAATCCCCCCTTATGGGTGACATTTGTAGCCTGCCCCCTCCTCTGTCCTCCCCTCCACATCTCTCTACCACTGCCCTAGATGGAGACATGAAAGGCAGAGACGTCAGCGGAGCCAGGGCCTCTCATCCTGTTGTGCCCCAGAGAGAGGGCACCCATCCAGACAGATGAGAGAGAAAGGCCCTGCGAGGGGAGAGGGGTGAATGGATGCCACTGACCCTGGCCACCCTCAGCCAGCGGCAACCTCCCTCGCTACCAATCCCTCTTTTTGTTCGTCGTCCTCCACTGTGGGTCTGAAGGTCCAGGGAGCAGGGGTGAGCATAACAGCCCTGCTCCAGGAGGGTAGAGGGAGGTGCACCGGTCCAGTGATGAGTAACATTGAGATGGCTGGACAGGAGGCCCAGCTGCCCCCACCACTACCCTGCCTCCTCCCTGGCCCAGACAGCAATTACTCTGCCACATGTCAGCTAAAGAATAACAGGGCCAGAGTCCCTCAATTGACTGGTCAGCGGGGATATTTATGCCTGGCTATTTTTCAAGATGATATCTTTTCAGATTTCTGCTGGTTTTCATTTGTTTATTCTTTACTTGGTGGTTGAATTGGAGACAGGCCTGCCATTTTATGAGAATGCCATTGTCACACAGGGTGTGCATGTCTGTGCTCTTTATCCGAGCCTTCGTTAATCACACAGCTCACTGCCCCTCCCATTTTTGCTCTGGGATTGAATCAGACTTTGGGCTAAACCTGGGTGTTCCCTCGTGTCTCTAACCCCGGCAGGGCCTGGCCGCAACCCATACACACACACACACACACACACACACACACACACACACACACACAAATACATTGCTTCAACATACTTTTGGTTGCATTCAATGACTTATGCAACTCTAATTGAGACAGAACTATTTCACATCATGATGAATGCAACAGCAGTGAAATCAAACTGCACAAAACCAGTTATATCTCAAATCAACTGGTGTGAAGTCCAGAATTTGTCTCCTTGTAACAGAGACGTACACACATGTACACACACGAGCACACCTGCAGCCGTAAACCACTGTGACACCACCCAGGGGGCCTGCGGTGACAATCAACCAGGTGTAGATGAGAAGTTCCCAGAGGGCCTGATATCCCAGGTTCATGCGATGTCAGGCCACGTTCAGCCCTCTTCCTGCTCGATCGACAGAGACAACCTGGCCATGTCACACACAGCCCCAGGACATAATGTGGGGGTTCACCTGGGGATTGTAGTTTTCCTAATAGCCCTGTGCCTCTGCAGTCGGAGCTGCCAGAGCCATTAGTTTGCTTTGCTTTTAGCAGCTTCTCTTCCTAAGCCACACTACCAGTGAGAGGGAATATGCTCAGGTAATGACCTCCAGCCATCTCTCTTCCACTGTTGTCTGAGGCAGTGCACGACATAACAGGGGAATTAGCCGGCCATATCAAATTGCAGCATGATTTTCCAACGGTTGTTAGGTAAGGGAGAAAAACCCGAAACCAACGCATTTTCAGTTGAATATTTAAATGTGGTCACGAGCAGCAGCAGAAATAACAACCTTTCCCCTGATTGCCTCAGTGCCCTGGAGGTGGAGGGCATAAAGTGGAACTGGGGGAAAAGGAATGGAGACGGAGCAAAGGAGAGAGAATCTGCATGCACTTGACCTTTTCCCACTGATTGAACTACCTCGTTCCTAACTCCCATTTGGAATTCCACAGAGTGCCCACAGAGACTGCCATTATTCCACAGTCTGCAGCAGCGAGGAAGAGGTCACGAGGTATTTTTCATAGTGAAAGTTGATTGACAGCTATCCATGGCCTGCATCCTCCTGGGTGCCTACTTATGCGATCTCATTTTGGGGATCACTGGGTTTGCATAGCCACATGAAATATGTAATTCACACCTCCATCACATTGCTATATTGCAGAATTCAGAGTATTAATCGAGTTTCACTTTATTTCATAGGGACCGCCCTGTGATATTGGCTGTACTAGTCTTACCTCGTGCACACTACTGGCTCTTCTGTCATGTTGGCGTCCTTAGCGCTGGCACACTGAAGATCATTTCCGGCTGGTGGCGTCCCACGGAGCCATGCCTTCCCTCTGCCCTCTGCCTTCTGCTGTGAACACGGGGGGCGAAAGCAATCTTATTGCCTTGGGAGGTGAGCTTGAGGAAGAGGGGCTCCGCTTTAGTTTTGGTCACAGCGGGACTTGGGTTGAAAAACAGGTTCCTGGTTCCAAAGCCTCCGAGCTGGCATTTGGGCGTCCCAGGTGCAAGGCATGGACACCCTCTGTCTTCGCCTGCCAGAGAGTGGGGATGGGTTGGGGGGATGTGACAGTGTCCGCAGTCCCTTGCTGTCCCACAGGAAATGACACACAGCCTGTGCCATCTCAACGCTGAGCTGAGCCCACCACAGACTGACCATGAGAGGCGTTCAGGAGGTGTTGCACGCTCCTGGCACGCTCTTAGTGTTTTTGAGTTGTGTCTTCATAACAAAACTCTAAATAGAAAGTGAGAGTTTGTGGCCAACATTTGGACTTACAAAGTGTGTAAGTAGGAAGAAAGCTTTCATTAGCTTTTCAACTAGTTTTCCAACCTTTACTCTATTTCTGTCCTGTCACTCCATCCAAATCATTAAGAAATTACAGCACATTTAATAGAATTAATTAATTTTTTATTACATTTATCTGCTAAACAAATAAAGTATAATTTTGTTTTATAAACCCTCACTCACAGTTTATTGTGACATAAATTACATCTACCATAGCTGTATCTGTTCATTTTTAATGCAGTAAATTGTCTCACACATTCTCACCTCCCGGCCATGATTGAACTTCACAGAAGGTGAATATTGATCAGTATGTTGTTGCTAGAGGTCTCTTGTAAAGAGTGCCATTAAGAAGTGTTCAGATTCAACAGCAGTGGCGTTTGTTGTTTTTGTTCGACCCACTCATTAACTTGCACCGGATTTTAATACCATCCTTGTCTGTGGTTATTTTTGTCCACTCTAATAGCGTAGAGGGTTTTGTGAAGAAAGCATGGGAATGTAAACTGACCACAGTTGAAAGCATCGCTCCTGTGGGACATTTTATTACAGTTTCTGTGCTTTGCTCCTCAGCCTCATTCTCATGATGGCCATCTTCTCATGCATCATCATTTTCAGAAATAATGTATCACATTTGCTTGGTCATCGGTTCAGAGGTTATGAAAAACAACCACTTTTCACTAACTGTAACCCTGGAGGAACCCAGACCTCTATCTGTCAGCTCCATCATGGAGCAGCAAGTGTCTAAGTTGGTTTTAGCTTTCTGATGTTGCGAGGCACGAAAAATGTTATCGACCTACCAGGTAACATGAAAGCAACAGTATTACTTACTGAAGTAATGAAAGCTCTGTCTGTTAAAGGGTATTAATTGAGAAACATTGCAGATTTTGGCTTTAAGCAATAGTTAGAATAAAACACATTGCTTCTGTTAAATCCCTGCTTTCACAAATCCATTTACATGAAATCTTTACAAAAAAGTAATCTTTTTGAAAATGTACCTATCCATTTATGTCTCTCCTCTCCTCTCCTCTCCTCTCCTCTCCTCTCCTCTCCTCTCCTCTCCTCTCCTCTCCTCTCCTCTCCTCAGCATGTGTACTGCAGCCGAGTGCCTTGTTGTCTGTGCAGTGTTAAATATTAATTGGGAATCAGTGGAGGACTTGTCTCCTAAATGATAGAACAGAAGGGCCCAGGCTTGCCTCAGGCAGCCTGCAGGCGCCTTTCTTCTTCCATTTACCTGCAGGCCTGTGCACCAGCACTTCCTCCAGTCTGACAGGCCTGCCCAGGCGCCTCCAGCCTCTCCTCATCTCTCCCTCTCGCTCCCACTCTCTCCCTTTTTTCTTCCTTCTCTGCTCTCTGCACTGGTTCCTTTTCTTATCTCTGTATGCGCTTACAATCTCTACCTCTGGTGTCCCGTATTTCAAGTGTGTGTGTTTGTGTTGTTGCTGTGTCCATTTGAGTTTGTGCATGACTGTGAATGCTGCTCGCTCTTGGCTGTACATGTGGCCCTTTGAGAAAATAGTGTCACAGCGTGGCATATTCTCTTAAAAACAGAACAGGGAGGGCTCGACATTAATCTTTCAGGTCAGGATTTTTCCTTGTTGTATTTCTTTCTTGGCTCTGTGTCCTGCGTTGCTCTCTGCCTCATCACTTAATGTTTTAATCTCTGTTTCTTTTTCCTGATGTTTCCCCATAACTGACCTCACAGTTTGTCATTCTTTCTTCTATGAGCCGGCCTTTGTTCCTCTCTATCAGCCTTGTCATCTGGAGAGGTGTACCGAGACAAAACAACTGGCACCGGTTGCTTCTTGGTGCACTGGCTATAGCTTTAACTTGTGGATGACCCCTGTGGACTGAGTTGATTAAGATGCAGAGATTTGTTTTGGAAATCAAACCAGTCGAACCTGTTAATGTATTTTGACTCTGTATGTTTGCACTGGACCACAGCTTTCCACAAGGTTCAGTGAGGGTACATGGTGAAGTGGCAGGGCTGAATGCAAAATGGAAAAACCTCAGAAGGGGGAGAGGGCAGCAGTGAGGCAGGGATATAACTGGAGGAGAGGGGGGGGGGGGTGGGATTGACTATGATGCCATAGGAATGAGTTCACAGGCCCATGAACACAGACCTAATCGCACATGACAATATCGGCTGGTGTGCCAGTCGCAACGCATAACCACCCCGCTGCTTGTGCTGACTCGGGGTATTTGCTGATAAGCCCTGCTTTCTAGACCATGCTGTATGCACAATGAGGGTGGCCCAGGCAGGCCTGAGGGCTGGCTCATCACAGGCCGACCAGGGGGCTAGGTCCCCCCCATCTATACAGAACCATGCACTCCACTAAGCCCTTTGGCCAGACTTGATTATTAAACAGAAAACTGTTTTGTGAGGAATATAGGTATTTTTTCCATTTATAATCTACGATGTTGCCCATTCAGGACCATAAATTATTGCAAATGGAAAGAGCCTGGTGAAACTCGTGCCTGAAATGAGGTCGAGTTTGTGAGGGGCTCTGTTCACAGTGTGAAATATTCAGGGTTGATGCTTTCCATTGAAATTTTTTTTTTGCTGTCATGGGAACAAACATGGAGTCCTTTCTTTTTGTTTGTCCGTTTTGTTTATGGAGTGCAGTGTGAGCTAAACATGTTGCCCCAGTTTCTGTGTTTGTTTGATGCACGGGTGTCCCACAAAAAAGGCTGCTGGCCTGCATTCCTTTGTGACTCAAAGAGGACATAAACTACCCAATGATGTTGTTTTTGCTGGACGGTCTGCTAGATCATCAGTAATTAACATGTGCAGTGATCTGCTCTGGATTAAAGGGGGACTTTATGTTAAGTTCTCTTTGAATATGACTTTTTGCATTAAAAATAACATAAAAGGGCAAGAATGTAAGATATCTTTTCTTTTTGTCTTTTCAAATGCTATCTTGACAGAGGTTATAGTGCTGATAATGTTTTTAATTCCAGAGAGAGGCAGTAGGCCTCCTCTGGTGATGCCAGTGGTGTTAATGGGGCAGGAATGCAGGACGAGTGCTTTCCCACGCTGTTAGTTTTCTTCTGCTGTGCGCGTTTGAGACGAGGCTCTGTGCCGGCTAGGCTCCGCTAATGCAGCCAGAGTGCAGACAAATGGAAAGTGACACTTGTGTGTGTAGAATGGTATTTGTGGTGACGCTTTGACTACAGATAATAAAGTGTTCGCCCTGAGGTGATTTTGCCCGGCAAGCACCCCAGATGAAACTCACTTACTCAGAGAGGGAGACTGAAGAGACAGAGAAGGGGATGAAGAGACAGAGAGGGAGACTGGAGAGACAGAGAGAGGGAATAATAGACAGAGAGGGAAATGAAGAGACGGAGTAGGAGACTGAAAAGATGGAGAGGGAGGCTGGAGAGACAGAGAGGGAGACTGAAGAGATAGAGAGAGGGATGAAGAGACAGAGAGGGATGAAGAGACATAGAGGGATGAAGAGTCAGAGAGAGGGATGAAGAGACAGAGAGAGGGATGAGGAGACAGAGGGAGGGAGACTGAAGAGACAGAGAGGGATGAAGAGACAGAGAGAGGGATGAAGAGACAGAGAGGGATGAAGAGACAGAGAGAGGGATGAAGAGACAGAGGGAGACTGAAGAGAAAGAGAGAGGGATGAAGAGACAGAGAGGAAGACTGAAGAGACAGAGAGAGGGATGAAGAGACAGAGAGGAAGACTGAAGAGACAGAGAGAGGGAGACTGAAGAGACAGAGATGGAGACTGAAGAGACAGAGAGATGGAGACTGAAGAGACAGAGAGAGAGACTGAAGAGACAGAGAGGGAGACTGAAGAGACAGAGAGGGAGACTGAAGAGACAGAGAGGGATAAAGAGACAGAGAGACATCAGCTTTAACTAAAAAGAAAGCATCTATGGAGCTTCTATAGATTATTGGATTTTGCCAATTAATGGTCATCAATGTTAAAGAGAAAGGATGTCTGTTCGACTGGACTGTAAAATATTTGGATCAGCTGTTAGCAGGATCTACAAGTTCTGTGTGTGTGTGTGTGTGTGTGTGTGTGTGTGTGTGTGTGTGTGTGTGTGTGTGTGTGTGTGTGTGTGTGTGTGTGTGTCTGCCAGTCCATGTGTACAGAAGAGTCCTTCAGGATCAATCAATTCTCAGTAATTTCCCCTACAGCTCATAAAAGCCAGGTCTGTCTGGAAGGAGCATGAGGTTGCCACATCAAACCAGCTAATTAATTTTCATGGCTGATTCAGGAACATCTGGCTTCAGAGATAAATTCTAACGAGAAAATGTAAACATGGCAGTGTCTGGTGGTATAATATTTCCTATTTCTTGGGAGAAAACCTTTATAATAGAAACCTAATTAGCTGTTTTGATCAGACCCATTGTTCACCATCACATATTACATATATGAGAAACTGAAAAAGACTTATAATATTGACGGACAAACACGTACAGAAAGAAAAACAAATGGATCTTGTTTTTCCTCTGCTCCTTCCTCATGTTATCTGTACCATATCTCTGTCTCAGTGTACTGTATTAACCGCACACGTGGACACACTGCTGGCTAACTAAATGACCTCATGCTGCAGTCTCTGTGAGGAGGAAGCCCAAATTAGGCTCTCAATTGGGTATTTCTTCCATCTGCTTATGCAGGAAATAGATAAATTAAATTTGAGATTAGATTGGTTTTAATGAAATGAAAGATTAGATTTGGGAGTTTTGTCCAAGTTTTTTTAATCTCTTTTAATGATTAAATCCATTTTTGACATTTTGCCACATCTGCGTGCCTGTGAAGGATCAGTGTGCAGATTGCTTTAACATTCTCATTATCCTCTTTGCTATTTGTGAAACATGTTGGCAGGTTAAAAGCCCAATATGTGATTGCAGCATGACACCCTCTGTTGAAAAGTCTTGTCCAACTATTGATTCTATTTACATAGTGAGTCATTCAATTTAAGCATTTGCCTTTTATTTAGTGTCTGACATTTGATTCAAACGTAACACTATGTGACTGTGAAACATATGGTTTGTTTATTGTTTTATTTATTATTTAATGAGTTATGTTAAAAATGATGCTGCATTCCATTTACCTCAGAAAATCTGAATTAGGAGATGGAAATGACATCACACCCGAGTTGACTACGTTCCTCTTCAACAAGTCAGAAAACTTACTGGGATTTGTTCCAGCCAGGTCAGACATTATTAGCAATATCAGTTGATTACAGCGTATTACGGCGATATTTAGCACATACAAACAGCAAAATGTTCCCAGATAGGAGTTGGACAACACTGTATGTATGACAGAAGTGCTAATAAACAGAATATTACTGCAGATTTTTTTTACTGTTGATTCGCGAAGCAGCCAACTTTGATTCTGTGGTCGGGGTTGATGGGGATCATCTGTATATCTGACGCGGAAATGCGTCTTGAGGCGGCATGCCTAGTGGGAACTCTGAAATTCCGACCCCGTTCTTATGGAATGCAGAATTACAATCTTTAAGTCAACCTCCTTTAAAAATAAATGTGAAGAATTTAAAGAAGACAAAGAGTTTGGTGAAGATTGCATTTTCATTTTCCACTGTCTTACAATGTGACTTTGTTTGATGATTATGATGACACAAGCAGCCGTGAATTCAGACAGCTCTATCCTCTGAGAAATCAATGCAGTTTGATTTTTATCTTTGCAATTATAGATAGCAAAGGCCTGACAAATAATTGCCTTGATTTTCTTCTCGCTGTGTTGTTGCACAGAAAATCAACCTTGAGATGAACAGAGGGAGATGAGTGTTCCTAAAAATGGCTTTTCTGATATCAAGCAAGCAGCAGGGTTCCCTTTCCCCTCACGTGCACTTGAATTGATTAGTACTCCAGCTGAGGGCATATTCAACATGCCTGCCCCCTGCAAGGCTGCTGTACCCTGTTGATCACTGGCTCATACATGTGCTTCCTCTGCTCCCTCTCTCCTCAGGAAGCTCCTGTGGGGCACTGAGGCTTTGATTGACTGGCGGCGAGTCCACGGGACGCCTCTATTATTATCATCTCTACCTCGGCAGAGGGGTGGGGGGCTATGTCCAGGGGGTCTGGCCGACAACCCCTGCTTTGTGTGCCCGATAGTCAATTAGAGGCAGCGCACTGCCGGAGACGAGTGGGATGCAGGGTTAATTGCAGAGGACCAAACAGCTGGCTCTATCAGGGCCCATTGTGTTTGCAGCAGTTGTCACGGCAATTGAGGCCTGGCTGTAATCGCTGACTAATCAGCCCTGTGCCAGATGACACCTCCATTAGCACAAGGCAGGTATTGTTCAGGATGCGAAGCTGCCTCTGGCTTCCCCTCGCCTACCCATCTTTTTACAGCAGACTAACAGAGGTGGGGAGAAGACCCTGATCCTATCTGCTGAGAGCTAAACAATAGCCACAGGTCAAGGGTTCCTCCATGGAGCAGTGCTGTTGAATCTGCCCTGTCTAGGCTGCAACACATTTAACTGGTCAGACATTTTCCAAGCTGAGGGATTGAAGATTGTTTTAGCTATGAATTATTAATTTGAATAACTTCATTATAATAAGGTTAAGGGCAAAGTGGCCATTAGTGGTGGAATGTGTTACAAGACTTGTGGATAAAAGGGACAACCTGCTGGCCCAGTGGTCTAAAACGCGCACCACATATTTGAAGAATCCCAAAATTGAAACTTGGTAGCAAGCAATCTCCCCCCTGAAAAAAAAGTACTGTGGACAAAAGAGACCCATCTTGCATAGCCGCATGTACGTTGAATAGACACATGATCAATATTGCAGCTAATGTCTCCTCTTAGCTCACACACACATTTAACAGGGACTGTCCCTCTCTGGGGAAAATGGCTCCAAATGAACATGGTTGACGTTGGACTGAAGCTGACCCCATGTTTTCTTTCATCTCTGCTCCTGTTGTTTGTCCTAACCTCATCACAGGCGGCCTCTGTTTGTTTGACCAAAGTTAATGTGTACTATGCACTCGTTCTTCTGAGAAAACTTAATTGCATTTCAGCCAAATGCTCCTCTTCCTCCATTTAAACAAGCACTTTTTTTCTGCTGTTCACCAATGTACATGGTCAGAGGGGAATAAAGCATGCGGAAAGTAGGGATACGGGAGTGAGTGAGGAAATGGCGCAGGCTTCTTGATGTGTTTGAGCGTTTTCTCCACTAATAAGAAGAAGCTTCTCCAACCTGCTTCTAATCTTAGAACACTTGGAACACTAATAAATGGGAGCAAGGGCATTTCAGGCACTTCTCTCCGACTTTTCCCTCTGCTTATTCATTTAAACCTCTAATTAAAATGCAAAGCATTCTCATGGTCCTCTGGATTTGGTGCTGCACTCTCGCACAGCCTCTGACTCCCTATCTCCCCACCACCACCCCCACCCTCCTCTTTCCACCTCACCTAACTCCCTGCTCTCATATTCTCTCTGTCTGCCTTTGCTTCTTGTGATCAACACAATTTGACCTCTCACTTGGAAGAAGTGCACAGAATTTAATGGATTTTTTACAGTCTAATCTAACCAGTTCCCTCTTTATTGCTGTTTTGTACCCAGTGGACCTCATCTTTACCAGCCCTCCACCACTCCTCCACCCTCACACCAAGAAAATTAGTTCATCAGAATTCAAAATGTACTGCTGGCTAATTAAAGGAGTGTTAATTGAGTGTTCAGAATTGGGTACCCCTTTCACCAAACGCACAGAAACACTCACACTCACACACACACACACACACACACACACACACACACACACACACACACGTGTGCATACACACAAGCACACATGCAATCACAGTAACAGCACTGGGTACACCAAGGACGTTGCGCTTGGGGAGTTTCATGCCAATCAAAAATGGAGAGAAAGGAGAGTGCCCATCCTCCAAGTGAAATGGGATTTCTAGATCATATCATGGCCTACTGCTGCTCAGTCCGGCGCTGTGCTGCCATGGTATCCTATCCCAGCCTTGCTATCTCTGTCTCACCACTGGAGAGTGTAACACTGCACAGATAGCCTCTCTCACGACGTGCATCGTGCTAATGAGGGGTGGCATTTAGAGATGTGCTGCTCTGACACATGGGCATTGTGTGCCAGGCACTGGGTGATTAAGGACGAAGGTCAGCCCATTAATTGCCTCCCTGCCATCTCCGCTCCCTGGCGCGTGATCTCTCAGAACTAATGCATGTGTTTGCCTGAGCTTTTATCTCATCTCCAATGCAGTTCAATCATATGCGTGGTTTGTTTATATTCCTTTCATGTGAAACTTTATTGTTACAGCAGTGCTAGCCCAGGTTTCCCCGTTCATTTACTATAAGCAGTTTCATGTGCTTGTGAGTGCACATAGCCTCCTGCTCACAGGAAGGGAAAAAACATATTCTTCCATCCCCAGGGAAATAATTAATCCTTACAAGGCTGTCGCATGTCGAAATGAAGCGAGTGTGAAGCATTTAGCCCAGGAGGCATTGCAGGCTGTCGCCCGCACAGGCACCTGTTGTTGTCCCTGCCCTACATTTCATGAGTGAGAGCTGAGCAGAGGATAACAACATGCTCCACTGATGGCAAATGAGACACACAACTGCAGATGCAGGTTTGTGTGTGTGTATATTTTTGCCTTTCTTTTCTGCTTTCATGCATAGTGTTTGCATGCACGTCCACGCTGGAGAATGTGCACAGGTGCAGGAAACCCCCTACCTTATGAGGGGTTGAGGGCTCACACAAAGGAGGCAGTGCTGGCTGCCTCAGAGGGTGTTTATCAGCCAGCACCATCTGTATGCTGCTGCTCATAGCTATGATCTACTGCAGCCTTAACCAATAAGTCACAAAGTGCCAGCCTAAAAAGAGACTCTCTCCTTTAACCTCCATGTCCTCACTTATAGACTTACTGCTCTGGAGCAGATAGATGTGGAGACCCTGCACATCAAACACACAGAGTGTATAACAGCGTATATATGAGAGTGAAATTACACCCCAGTTTGTGGCCATACTTACTGTAATCAACTTTACTTTAAAATTTATACCATGGAACTTTTTATTGAGGAAGCTGGAATCAGAAGCATCCAGATGCTCATTTGCCTCCTCCTCCTCCTCTTCTTCCTTTATGCCTGTGGGTTCTAATAACCGGAAGCCTTTGTGGAGCTGAGATGGGTTTTGTAGGCCTGAAAGGCCTCTAATCCCTGTGGCCTGTGAAGTGTGAAACCCTTTGATGCCAGGTTGGTGTGCCAAAGGCTCTGCCTATTGACAAACAAGGGCCAAGCTGGGAAAAGACGGAGGGAGAGGGCTTTCTCGTCTCTCTAAGAAGAAATGCAGGCTCGGGCATGGAAAATATGGACTCAGTCAGTGAGAAGGAATAGAATTAGCCACCCTTTAATGAATTTCCTGGCTGTTTTTATAGTTTTTTTTCCTCATGTGGCAGTAATTAGGTGGAATGATGGGCATATTGCAGCTGGGGGCTTGCAGGGACGGCAGGGCACAGGCCCTTGATATGCCTGAAAGCCAAGTATCTTTCCTCATTTAGACCATGTGATGATCAAAGATGTTTTTTTGTTTTTTTTGCCCTCATGTAAAGAAGATCAGAAAAAATGCTGCCATTCCATTTGCATGTGGACCAGCAATCTGCTTTGAAATGAGCATGTTTTTATCTTCTGAGCAAATGAAATAAGTCTTCTGTCAGTTTTCCACTGCAAGTCAGAACATCAAAGCAAATGGCACTGCCGTCACCAGGGAAGCAGAGCTTTGCCTCAGTAAGGTTGGTTAGATGTTAGATTGGCTGGACTGGCACACTCAGCCTTGCCCATTAGGATGGCACAAGGTTCCCTGCCTCTGATTAAAACCAAGTTATTAAATCCAAGATATTTTTATTATTATAGATTAATACAAATATTATAGAAATTAAATATTTACAAATTGAATTTCTAATTTGAAGTTGAGTGTTTCTGATTTAGAAAGGATGCTGTCTGCAGGATGAACTAAACTGACTGGAATAGGTCTTGCACTTAATTTGGCTTGGGATATTCACAGTCTCTCCCCTCTGCTGTTAAATTCCCAATTTATTTCTTTTATGATATGGATCTTGTAGATTTAATCATTTTCACAGTTGGAGACCCATAGGGTTGTTGAAATGAACTCCCCATGCTATCTGTAATGGGAGCAAAGAAATGAGAATTGTGACTACTTGGCTGTGGAGTCTCTTCAAAATGATTTTGCAATCGGAGAGGAAATGGAGTGAGTCCTAGTCACAGCCTGCACCCTGCAGGCTCCTCAGGTCGCCGAGACATTTGCTGACGGCACAGTTATGGCAGTTAATTTTTGTGCGTTTTGTTAGCTTTTGCATAAAAATGTCATTTTTGAAGGTGTTGCAATCATACAACTGCTGATATATTGCTTGTAAATTGAGTTATTTTTCCCATCCCCCCCACCCTTTTTGTTACACTGAGCTAAGTAGCCATGAAATTGACTGAATAATGTCGTTTAAATCCAATCTCACCGCGGCCTCTCACCTCCATGCCCAGCCCCCAAACAATGACACATGGTGGTTTTTTTAGAAATTGCCATTTGCCTGTTTGCCACCTCAATTCACAATGGCCAAGCCTTGGCTCATTGAGCGAGGGGCATTGCTAGTCACACTCGCTGCGTTTACTGCTGAATTGAATTTTGGGTTTGGATTGGTTTCATATGGCAAACAGTACACAGCATTTACATGTGCAGTTATAGCAACGTCTCTTCAACTGTCTTTTGTCTTTTGTGTCATATAATACTTAGTAAATGTAAAGTAAATGCATGTAATAACAATCTATATAACATGAACAGAAAAGATTTTTTGCTACTGGTGCTCTTTAATGAAATATGTCAGAGTCACACAAGTGCAAACCATTTGCATGTCTTACATTTTATTTTTTTCAATCTCAACAATGATGTGTTTCCGTCTTTTTAAATGCTTTTTAAAACAGCGTGTGCTCAGTTTTATCCTTGACCAAGTTTGCATATAGCAGCACTGTAGAATTCTTGACTTGGTTTCAGTCTGATGTAGTTCACCTTAACCAGGCTACTAATTCCCCATGGAGGTCTAATTGTTTTTTGTGTGAAGGCCTCTCCACATACTCCTGAATTGAATAAATGTGGAAATGCTGTGGCCAAGGGTAAGACCCAGTAAGTGATACCACTTATAAATCTCAAATGTGCCACTGCAATTAAACAAGCTTTTATCCCCTCCCCTCCGTCCCTGCTTGCCTGGTATCCAAGGCTAACCCAATTCAATGCTAAAGAGAGTCTGAATTAATTTCACAATGCACTGATTTAACAGCGCCTAAGGTACCAGGCTTTGACAGAATGAGTTTTAAAAAAGATCCATTTGCCTAGGGAAGATTTTCCACAGGAGGGTGTGAAAATGAGATGGAAAGAAAGCTCAAATGGAGGAAGGATGAAACATAGATGAGTGTCAGCCCTGATTTACTATTTGCAAACTCTTTTGGGGTTGTTCTGCAGTGTGCCCGCTGTTTGCATCTGGTTTTTGTTCACCTGCTTTTGTTGAACACTCACATTTTTCAGTGTGCTTTAGATGTAGTCACTGTAATGCTAAAGGTTTGCCTGTCGCAGCAGAATAGTGGTTATTGCCATTGATTGATCGATCTGACTTTGTGGCTGCCATTGCTGTTGGCTCCTTTGATATTTCTGGGAATGAAACTCCTGGTCTGATGTTCTGTTCTGCAACACATGCATCCATCTATTTTTTTTTTATTATCTTGATCATTCATTTCACTCATACTTTTTTCTCTGTTTGTCTTGCAGGTGAGCTTGTGGTTCCCACACATTCCCCACGCTACCCCACTGCAGCGGAACTTGATGCCTACGCTCAGAAGACGGCCAACAGCCCTCTGTCCATCAAGATCTTCCCCACCAACATCAGGGTTCCCCAGCACAAGCACCTTAATCGGACTGTGAATGGATATGACACCACAGGGCAACGCTATAGTCCCTATCCACATATCCACATAGGGGGCCACCATGGCCTGCTGGCAATCATCAAGGCCTCCTCACCGTCATCCTCATCAACAGCCACCTTTGTCCCTTCGAAAGGTGTTCTCAAGAACTCCGAAGGAAGACGGACTAAGCTCTCTCCAGCCCACATAGCTGTTGCCCCATACCCGCCCCCTAGTAGTAGCACTTTAGCCAGTGGTCACGGCCAAATGGTATACCACACTGGGCCCTCAAAGCCCCCAGAGGGCCCCGTACTCTCGGTTCCCCCAAATGTCACTGTAGCTGGCTCAGTGATTCCGGTAACAGGGGGCCGAGGCCTGGCCCTGCCTGCACAGTCCAACCTCCCCTCCATCCAGAGCATCATCTACCAGATCAACCAGCATTGCCAGGCCCAGGCTCTGCAGCAGGTGTGCCAAGGGGCTGCCACTGCACCGTCGAATTCCAGCCCCTCCAAGCAGGGCACAACTATCATGGGGGTCTCTTCTAGCTCCTCAGGTGGAGGATACGTGGTAGGAATGGGTCCCCAGGCTAATATGGTGTACACAGGGCCCGGGCTGCCGGCTCAAAATGCAGAGGCTTTGAAGACTGGAGTGTACGCAGATGGAATGGACTACATCATTTGGCAGAAGCAGCAGCAGCAACAACAACAACAGCAGCAGCAGCATCAACAGGCTGTGCTCCGCATGTACAGCGGAGGTAGCGGAGGAGGGGGCGCCATCAGCAAGTCCCCAGAAACTTGTGTTCCAGGGGGACTTGTGGCGGCACAAGTGTCCTCCTCTTCCTCCAGACCGTACCATCTGACAGCGAGTGCCAGTGGAGGAGGCGGGATGGACAAAGTCAGCTCTTCCCCTTTGAACTGTGTGGGTATGCATGGAAATTTCTCAGTGGGTCAATATTTTGCCCCGCCATGGAACAGTGTGCTGGTAACACCTGACAGTGACTGCTACAACCCACAGGAGCTTTTGGCCACCTCCACAGGAGGACCGGTCACAGGGCACAGAGAGATGGGCTACCCCCACCACCATCACCACTACCACCATCATCATCACCCTGCTGTAGACAGCGGGGGAGGTTTGTGCTGCAGCCTGCCCAGCAAGAGCTTGTGCAACACATCAGTGCTGAGCAGCAGCTTGCAGTCTCTGGAGTACCTGATCAACGACATCCACCCACCCTGCATCAAGGAGCAGATGCTTGGCAAAGGCTACGAGACTGTGTCTGTGCCACGTCTGTTAGACCACCAGCATGCACACATCCGCCTCCCTGTTTACAGATAGAGTGGGAAGAAGAGGAGGAAGAGAATCAAGAGTTGGAATTTGTGAAGAAAATCAAAGTTAAAGAACACATTATGTTTTTTCTAGGTACAGATTGTTGAAAGTGGCACTGCTTTAACTTGTGTGGGAGTAGAGAAGAGCAGTTGTTGTGCTGTGTGACCCTTGGTTTGGTGGTTTCAAGGCAGACTGTGGGAATCCCAAATATGAAAGGTGGTAGTGATTGCCAACGGGAAAGAAAAAGGGATTTCAAGATGCTCCAGATGTTCCTTTGTGTGGTTTGCCAATAGGAATTTTGGATTGATTTATTTTTTCTTCAGTTTTTTCGTTGTTTTACTCGCCTGAACTTTTTGATTAGAATCATAGCTTGACATGAATCCAACTTCCAAATACTAAGGCTGAAGCTACTGTGTAGGTTGTCACTGAAAGGGTCTTAAAAGGGCCAAAGCTTAGGGCTGCTTTCAAAATCCAAAACAATGTAACTGTACACATATAAACACACACATAGACAGACGCATACAGAGACACAATGTACTGATATGCGAAGAGACTAAAATTATACTCGGGTGTGTATGTACAAGGATCATAGGGTTGAATTAAAAGAATAGTACAATATTAGTTGTTATTGCTGTTATAATTGATACATAAATTGCACTGCTTGAATCTTGTTAACTTTGAAGTTTGGAATTGGGTAGTTTGGATATGATATATTTAAGAAACTTGAAAAACTTGAACCTATTTTTTTGTTTTATATATTTGTAGGTATATTTTATGCATTGGCTGCTATGGGGAAAAGTGTCTCGAATGCTTTTTTTAATTTAAAATTTTTCCTTTTTTGTTTTTTTGATTTGATAATTCCTCCTCAAGCTAATGTGCAGTTTCTTATGTCCTGGTGTGAGACATAGTCGCTGCTTTGGTTCTGTAAGAACCTGGTCAGAGAGCTCTTTTTCCTAACCAACACTGGAATCTACAATAAATCTTGAAATACTTATTTAAAAAAGAAAATGTTGCAAAAAAAAAAAAAAAACATGATAAAGAAATGTTACAATGAAGAATGTGATTGGAAGGTTATTTACATAACCTTACATGTATGTTTATGCGTGTATGTGGCTGAGTGCATGCGCGTGTGTACATTTTAGTTTGTTTTTTCAAAATCCTCAGACTTTTTTTTTTTTTCAATTGTGTCACTAAAAGATTTCAACCACAAAGACTGAAAAACTGATTCCCCAGTCCCATAAACATCATATCTGAGTAATGTACAGGAGATATTTTGCAAATCTCGCTCCCTTGTATCAGAGGCTTTAGATATTCTCTGGAGCTAGAGTAGAGATCAAGATCCCACATGACTCCTTTCTAGCTGTAGTTACAGTGCTACATCTCCTACTTCTGTCAAATGTTTATCATGATGACAGAAAGAGGTGGGAACAAATCAAAGTTCTGTTTGGGGGTACTAGTCACCCCTGATCCTGCAAACAAATACAATATGGAAACAATCATGCCCTGTCCGCTGGCATCAGATGAAATGAGACACGGCTCAATGCTTTCCCTTGTCCGTTTCAGCCCCTGGTTGGGATACATTTAGCCCGGGCCAGTCTTAACTTGATGATTCAGAGCAGTGAAATATTTATTATGACTGTGAGATTCCCTTGAATGTACTGCACTTAAATTACTGCAATGTTTTATTGCCTTGTGAGACTTGAGTGAAAGAGAAAAATTGGATCAGTGCAGCAGTCCTCTGGTCTTAAATTAGCATTTCTTTTGTCCATCAAATTTCAATGGTAAATTGAATTTAGTAACTGGAGAGAGGGAGTCGGAGCTTTGTTATGGGGAAATACTGGCATCAGTCTAGATTTATAAAGTGCAATTATTATGACTGTATTAACATTTTTCTCTGAGCTTACACCAAAAAAAATGTAAACTACAGTTGTCAATACATTCCCAATGTACCACATCCCTAATCCCTGTCCCTTTTTGTTTTGAGGTGTAAAATAAATTTCTTTAAGAATATATTCAGAAGCCACATCTTGGCTTTGAAGTCTGTCATTATTTTTTAACGTATTTTTTAACGTCCTCTAGAAGTCAGTGGGAAATTTGGCCCTTGTTTCAGCAGCAGCTCTGTGAGATCCAGAGCGGAGCGTGAAGTGTGATGTAGGTCCTTTACTGTACTGTAGCGGTAAACTACTGCCATTGAGAAAACGTACATCATTTTTTACATGTTAATACTTTGGTCACCCAAAGATAAAGGACAGACAGCATTGTTGTAAAAATAAAGGATTTACACCAAAATATTGACGACAAAGCAGAAATTGATGTTTCTTTGATCATTTGCACTCCATAAATAGACCTGTTTTTCCCTGAAGATAACCCTTGCTTAGTCTTAAATATGAGCCTTAAACTTTGAGCTATTGCTGTTTGTAGACACGATACTGTCTTTGAATGCTGACAAAGATTTCAGTGGAGAGAATACCAAGCCCCTTGGCTTAAATTTGCACAGTAAGCCTCCTTAACATTCCAGTGAAAATTTTTCATGTTGTTTCAACAGCTTAATATCCCAGCCACACTGTGATTCCAGCATATTTTCTGTCTTGTAGAAATATTTTGACAGATTTACAGATACATCCCGTCCCTAAATCCCCTCCGTTTGGCTTCTGCATCCAAGCATTAAACCCTGTCACATGATGTTGAAGTGAAGAGGAGACACTTGAGGCAGTGGAGTTTCTGGTGTCTGGCCTTTCCCACCAGTGGAGGTCTGAGGCACCAGGCCTCTCTGCTAATGGGAATATTGGGTGACGCCTGGCTGCTGGATACTGCCAGTAGAGAGTATTCATTCACTCAAAAGGTTGAAATCAAACCCTTTTTAAATAGCAAGGGATTTCCTACTGCGAGGAATCTGGCCATTTTGAGCCAGGTTCAACTGAATAAAACAGAGAAAAGGTAACACAAAATATAGCATTTTATAAAATCTTTTAGCAGAATTATTTCAGTCAATTCACATGTTTTATAAGATATAAGGTGGTATTTAGATACCTTACCATCTTTTCTTTGTTGATACATTTTCTACTGTACAGGCTCCAAACTGTCTCCCTGGTCCTTCACACATATTAATGAGCTTCTATTGATGGGATGCATCTTAGCACTGAAACTCTGGTCCATTCCACGATTCCTGATTTGGACAATGGACGCTTAGCCCATGTTAGGATAATAGAATTAAATTTCAAATAGATTTGTGCCTGAGCTGATCCATGCACGGCTCACTCAGCTGCAGAGGCAGAGTGGCATATGGCATGTCATTATCTAAGCCCACCCTCCCCCTGTCCGGGGCCAACAGGGTTCAGCAGTGCTTAAACAAACTGAAGGTTAGGACTGGCTGGCTGGCGTTGAAGGCGAGGACAGTGGGGTTTTAAAAAAAGGGGGGGGTTGCTAAATCACAGCCTCCACAGCGTCTCAGAGGGCCTCAGCACCGCACCATGGCGCCTGGGCTCAGAGGCCTGCTTTAAAAAGCTGGGCTGTGTTTGATCGAGGGGATTTGTTTTCTGTTGGATTATACATGGTTGCTCCCTGCCTGGCTGAGGGGCCCTGTGCAATGTGACAGATCTCAGCAAAAGAAAGAAAGAGGGAGAGAGATACAGGGAGGGATTTGGGGTCAGAGGAGCCTCGAAGCATCAGTAATCAGGATAATTGCCATGTTCCTGGTGCTGGTTTCAGCCTCCCCTCTTTGGCTATGCGGCCTCATATTCAGATTCAAGCTCTAAGGAAATCACATTCTTCACTGAAAGATTTTTATTGTGCCTCAATTTACTAAATTATTGTAAGTGAAATCTTCACTTACAAGAATTGTTCTGCTTGGAATATTCTAAGTAATATTGCCCAGGAAAGGATAGATAACACCGATCAAACGCCATCTGAACGAGGACACTTAGACCTATAACTTATCTCTGTGGCTATAGGCTATCGACTGTTAGCACGTTTTCAAGGGCAATGAGACGCTCTCGGGGATGGCCTGAGGGAAAAGTGGAGGGGAATTGACTTATATCGGTTGTAAAAATCCCTTAGTAAATCCCAATAAGTCCATGAAGACCTTTACCCAGTGCAAAGGTCTGGTCGCATATTAATTAAGCACCTCAAACACTGCTGAGAAGGAAGCAGCGCGGACGAACCGTTCAAAGCAGGGTCAGCTCTTTCACTCTCAAAACAGAGGAGACGGAGAGATAGCGAAAATAAAGGCAGCTGCTCGCTCTGTAGAGTCTTGGCGCTGCTTCTCTAACCTACAGATGACAGAGGGGGGGTGGGGAGGGGGGGTGACGTCCCCTCCACACCACTTTAGTCCTGTCCCCTGGCTGCCCTTGGGCCCCTGGGGCTCTCATCTCAAAGTCCTTCCCAGCATCCCTCCTCAACGTCTGCAAAAGATAAAGTCATGAGGCCAGTCATCTCTATTGGGCTCCTACCTAGCAAGAAAATACTTTAATCAATAATACAGATGGTCCTGCAGAGGCTTGTATAGTTAACCCACCGGCCTTATAGCTGTATTGCACAATATCATTTAGAGATTTGTTGTGTTTTGCTACAGACTTACAGCACATTGCCATCTCTTAGTGCTACTGAATAAGAAGACTGGATGCACCATTCAACTTCAATTTTGTTTTAAGCATTATAGCATAAATACAAACCAAGGTAAAAAAAGAAAAAAATCAGCACAGATCACAAAATAAATCAGGATCTTTTTCCAAAGGCACAGACCCAGAGCCCTTTTCTAAAAGGCAATGCAGCAGGTCGTAATTCCAGGAGCTTACAGCTTTTTATTTCTTTAGCATCACAACTCTGTATGTTCAGCTGAAAAAGCTTATGGCCTCCAAATATTCATCTAGTTTATGTGGTGGGTATATTGCTGTATCCAATCTAAACACAAAAGTCTGGGGATTTTGCTTTATTTATTTTTTCCTGTTTCCTTTTACTGTTTGTGTGGCTCTCAGAATGTTCCTGTGGACAAACAGGGCTGTTTTCCCCGAATTATCTCAAATGCACCAATGCTGCCAAAGTCTGAGGGTGCAGCAACCTTGAGAAAATAATATATATGGAAATGGGAAATCTATTAAGCATCTCTCTTATTGTTCTCCCTGCAGTGTTGTATTTACGTTTAAAAAATGATTTTGTCTCCTCAGGATGAAAAAATGTAAAGAATACGTTGCTTTATTGAAAATGATAATATATGAGTCTTAGATTTCGAAACAAGAAGTCTGAATATAAAAAAGCTGTAAAATCCTTTAGTCGTGGGGTTTTCAACTTTTGAATGTGCCTACAGTCAAGCATCCCAGTGATTGCTTACCTTCTGCCCCCTCTCCAGTTCTGCAATCTCCCCCTAATCTCCCCACAACCATCATCTTCAATTTGCTGAAACTGCCATTGTCCCCCCTCCATCCCAACGACCACAGTAGATATTTTGTCTGTTCCCTGCTTTTTGTCAATCTCAGGACTGAAATTTCTTTATTTTAATGTAGATGGTTGGTTTTCATTTGACCTCTCCTCTCTTATGTATTATTGTTTGACATAAGTAAATAAAGCAGATGACTTCTATGCCTGTCTTGTTGCTATACTCATCTGTGGCCTTCTTCTTCTTCTCCCTCCCTTCCTGTAAACATATTCTTAAAAATGTTTTTAGACTCTGGGCGAGACCTTACTAAGGTAAGCATATTAGTCTAAGGATTCACTTTGCACATCACCGCCATATGTCGGCCCCTACAATCCTGTTGTTCACTTGACCTTTTACCTTTACAGCAGTATATTGTGGCATCCCTAAGGCCTCAAAGTATCGTTGGAAAACAACCCACAGTGAACGGGGAAGGTACCCTTCTAAACTGTAGGAATGATTTCCTGGATGAGGATTTGGAGAGACTCTTAAGCAGAAGCAAAGGCAAGCTAAGTCTCTTCACATGCAATTTACGCGAAGTGGCCACGACAAGATGTCTCCAAGGCTTGGACATTGAAGTCATACAATAAGGGATTATCAGCTGTCTCAAATATCTGAACCAATTTTCTTACAAAACAAAGCACAGCCACTGATGTTTTTCTTTGACTGTGGCTCCCACCTTTTTGCTTCCTAAGCCTCCTCCAAAAACCCACCAAAATGACGAACAAACTACATAGTGCTTTAGTTCTGCATTATATTTTAATTTCATCATTAATAGTCTATATTCGAATGTCAAGCTACTAAAAAAATGTTTTTGTAAACTTTTTTTCCTTCTCTTTCTTAGGATTTTGCTTGTACAACATGGTCTCACAAGTCTACTTCCTGAAGATAAGGTTACACAACATACACCCAATCTAAATGTTTAACAACACAGGTGCCTCCAAGAACTCAATATTGATGCTTTTTCCTCATTTCTCTCCTCACTCCCAACCTCTCCACCCACCTAAAACATCAGATAAGCCATAGACTGATGAGCCAGCCGCCTCCACCAGAGCGTGTGGTACTGGGAGACTGCACACTGATTTCATACACGCTCGCTCAGACAGAAAAAGAGCTCTGTGGAGCAGAAATGCTTCTCTTATTAGCAAAACTCATTCACCTGCACGCCACATTGAGTCCCTGGCAATTTCACAATAAATCATGAGAGATGCCTATAGAGGCCGGGCAGCAGGCTGACGCTCTGCCGCGGCCGTGCCCTCGCCTGTCAGTTTAGACACTCTGAATCATTTCGGGTTCAGCAGCCCCGTTTCATCTTAGATGAACTGAAAGGTCATCTCACACGCCACCTAACCAATATGTCTCTGGCTCCTCATCTCCCAGTGCTTCCAGTGATTGCTCGTTCCATTTAGAAATACCACACCTTGGTGAAATATCCGTATCACTGGGGATTATGGAGGGAATTTCAAGGAATTACATCAAGGAAGGAAATTAGAACTGACTTAAATCTGTGAGAAACCTGCTTTTAGCTCTCCTGACTTTCTGTGTTAGCCTAAAATTGTGATGATCTCCATCTCATTTGCAATATTAGTGAAATGTTTAGTGAGAGTGTGACCAATACGTAGGGAGGTTTCCCTCTCTCCGTCAGGCTGCTAGACCTCAGGCAGACAAGGAATGTTATACTTGAAGATATCAGACAGTCTGGAGTCTTGTTTAGTGAATAAAGAATGAGTTGGCCTAAGTCCAGCCCGATATCCGCTTGAGACTCATCAACCTAAACACCTTAAAGCTTAACTGGCTGGACAATAGCTGAACAATTTGTACTGCCAATATCTAAGCTAGTTTACTTAAGACCTCTGGCTGAGACTGTCAACTTTCCCTTATGTGCGGTTGCTAAATGAGGGCCGTTACAACTTGATCCTGCTTGGCTCTCACTTTGGTTTGTTGAGACACATTTGTGGCAGCGAGCACACGCATGCTGCAAGCAAGTAAGCCATTTTGTTAACAGCTCACACTTCCTGTGCAAGTGTGCGGTTCCAGAGTTGCTGACAGTGACACTTGCAGGACCGAGTCCTGCCCTACTTAACAGGCTGCGGGGAGGAGGGCAGGCCAAGTTGTCAGCAGCGTAGGTGCTCACTGCTTAGATAAACCTGGAGGATTAGTGGCCCAGTTAAAGTTGGGGCAAAGAGGATTAGCCTCTTCTCTGAGGTGGTGAGAGATTCCCCGTGTCCTTCAGCGCTGCCGGCCTCAGCGAGGGGAGAGAGGAGGAGGGGGAGGTGAGGGGTGAGGCCCTAGTTATCATGAGTGAGAATCACCACTGTAGCATTTTAAAGATGAAAAGCAAAGGTGAGGTGTAATTATAAAAGGTGGAAAGCAGTGAAGCGCTTCATAAATTGTTGCCAGCTTGTGGTTTCATTAGGAAGGCAAAACCCCATAATTACTGGCCGGGTGTTACAGCGAGGTCAACGAGACCTGAGATAGATCCACATGAAAAAATGTTTCATAAGCGGACTGCATCCTACAAACTATAACCTATTAAAGGTTATAGTGCTAATAACAGTTAGCACTGACAAATCAATATTTACAGCTATAATTAAAAATGTATATATATTTATATATATTAATATATTTGTGCCCTACTGTTTCTGCAGGAGTCGACACAGCTAAGACCTGTCTGCCTAACCTGGGAGCTCGACACAGCAGAGGAATTTAGACCTCTGCAGCCATCAGCAGGTCAGAGAAGGAACTGCAAACGCTAATTAACAGAGCTCAGAATCCTTGTAATGAGTTTTTGAGAATAAGGTTTAATGTATAGTATAATGAGTGTGCATTTTTTTAACCAAAAGAAAAAACACTGAAAATCGAGAACACATTTTTACATGTCGCATGTCATGTCATCAGAACCTTCTGGGAACAATTATGTAGATGGTTGGCCAACAAAAAATGTCCTACTCTTAGTAAGGTAATATCAAATTTTGTTTATTTAATGAAATTAATTATACAAAAATGTTGCGATATTAGTGAGATGAACATAAATGTAGATATTTAAAGATTTGTCCTACTAAACTATATATCTCAAAAATCTCACATTTTCCATATTAAACTAATCTTTGTTTATGGGTATTGTTTTCAGCACTTTCCCAAAGGATTTTTTAATCATTTAACCTTTCCTCAAAAATTAATTTGGGACATTTGGTCAAATTAAAGCCTTTATGGCTGATGCTGATAAGTTGCTAGTATCCTCGGATAAAATAACTCAATCAATCTTTCAAATACTGATTACAAAATATCTTCAGAAAAACAGACTACTGTGTGGTTCAGAAAATGTATTTGGTGTTTATTGTTCTTCGCAGTAATGTACAAATATAAAAACGCATCGTGTCTCTTTATAAAAGCAATGTACACACAGTAAACAATGGCCTGTGACCCTCAACAGCAATGAATTAGTGAAAATTAATTGTATGCTCTATTCGCTCTTAATCAAACCCTGTCATGTAGTACAAGAACACAAATACATGGATACATACAGTAGTTGCGCATAAACAAGATGCTCTATAGGGCAAGGAGCCAATTGCAATAAAAACACTGCAGCAAATAGGGGGAAGCACATAATGGCAAGGCCTGAGAGTTGATTATGCAAATACCCCAGCTGCAAAGGAACAATAACTCTAAAAATTCAAAGACAAACCATAACACAGGAGGCTATTGTCTCGCATTTGCATATTTGCTTGACAACTATAACCTCATCATGCCCATCTTGTTCAGAACAATGTCATTGTGTTCATACAATAATGCACACATCAGAAATTGGCATACTGCATTGTTTCCAATCAAATGAAAGCTGCGCTGCCTGAGCTAGTGCGACAGCTAGCTGAGGCTTTGAAACTATTTGATTAATATGGTATAGAAAATGGAGCAAAATAAACTTTATAAAATACATATCCTGTTTCTATACACTGAAACCCCATAAGCTGAGTAATAAACAATTAAAATTGCCATATACAATACAATATAATCTCATATAGGGACCTCTAAAATGTAAAGCAAGCAAATAAAAGCAAACATTCTATTCTATAAGCCTATCAATATTTATTGCAATGATTTCTTGAAGCAGTACCTCCGATTGTGATTATGTCTGTAGATGGCATTTCTATCACAGCGTTTGTTTAGACTGCTCATGCAATAATACAGCTTCTGCTAGCTATTAAAAAACCCATGATTCTGTTTTACATAAGATTACAATGAGACTGGAAATGCTGATATATTTTGACTTTCTTGAATCCCTGAGTGATCAGCCACTGAAGTCTGCAATGCAGATGTACAGTACATGTTTATTATAAGTTCTCTATTCTTCTGTGACAAGTTTAAAACAAATTACAGATAACGGTGTCCATACATTTTTTTCTTTTTTTTAAATCTTATTTTGATGTTTTTAACTTAATTTTGTGTTTTTCAGGTCACTGATTCTTTAAGACATTGTACATCCAGTGTTTCTGTGTGCCCAGTCCTCTGTCCTATTACACTGACTTACTGTAATATTTACTATACTTTTTCTGAACAAAATGCATATAAAATCTGTGCAAATTAGTAGTTATTGGCCAAATCATCCCCTGCAAAGTGATCTCACTGGTGCTGATGGCTCTCAGCTGTCTCTTCATAACAAGGACTGCTCTAGTCTTCTGCAGGCATCAGTGCCTGGGCGTCAGCGGCTCCATCTCTATCACCAGATCACGAGGCTGCGGACCCTTACTTAACTCCACCACCCGTGGAACCACAGTGGACCAGCGGTCTAGAGGGGGATAAAAAGAACGATTTTCTTTGATCTTTATGAATAAGTTAGTGCGTGCTCCACATGAATATATACTTATTTGTCGATGCATTTATTCATGAGAGCACAGTGAGAATCTCACCTCTCCGCAAGGCTCTGACACTCTGCTGCAACCCGTTGGCTTGGCAGGTCTCATTCTTGCCTGGATCCTCGTTGATTATTGCCAGGTTCTGATTCCAGTGGCACCAGTTCACCTCATCCACCCTGATATAACAAGACACCATCGGGATTGACACTTTTCTTTGAAGTGGCATTGGCGCTGCTGAGTGACTGTGATTATGAGTCATGCATAATACCTGAAGCACCAGCGTCGGTCAGGTGTGCCATCCCAGTTCTTCCCCACAGTCACCATCTCCCCGGCTCGAAAAGACCTGCGAAGGCAGACTGGGAAAGAGCGCTCGATGTCCAAGATGGTCGTTGCCCACTGTGAATAAACGTTATGTTTGATTAGAGTTGCCTATTTAAGCCACTCGAATAACAAAAATATGTTTTTATCAGCTTAAGCTGCACTTGTGTTTTTTTGTAGTTGGCTATACATAGCATGCTAACATGCTACACTGAGATGGTACCATGGAAATATTAGACCTGCTGACATCTGCATGTTAGCTCTGTCCTTATGAGCAAGTTAGCATGCGGATGTTACAGTACAGCCTCACAGAGCCGCTAGCTTGGCTGCAGGAAAGTGACATTTTTCATAAGTAAGCACCACAAACTGAATTTGTTCCACCTCTTATGTGTTTGAGTGGACCACATATCTCAGAGGTGAATATCACAAAACCTGCCAAAAATAAACCAAAACTATCTGGATGGCTAGATACCAGAGGAGGTAATGACACAATATGTGTTTCCATAATTTGGGGGAACTGACCCTTTAAAACACTGCCCACCAAAAAGGGTTATTTCCAGCTCACCTGAAGCTTCCAGATCTTCTTGCTCTCTTTCGACACCTGTCCCACCGTCTCCCCCATCAATGCGATCAACATGTTTAGCAGCAGGACAAAAGTGAGGATGATGTAGGTAACCAACAGGATGAGGAAAACTGCAGGATACTGTGCACCGTGAATCATGTCCAGTTCTCCCATCCCAATGGTCAGCTTAAAGAGGTCCAGTAGGAAAGCACTGAAGGTATCTTGGTCCCTGCAGTTGGGGTAGGTGGGACAGCCCCCCTCACACTCTGTGCCCGGTGGAGGACACATTGTCAGCAGGGACACCAGGGCTATGGGGTAGGAAAAGGAGGTTGGGTTATGTTTCAGTGAGCACTTAAAGAAACAGTTTAATATTTTGGGAAATGTTTGCTTTCTTGCCTAAAGTTTAATTAGGAGATCAATGCCACTTTCATGTCTGTACGCTAAATATGAAGCTACAGCCAGGAGACAGTTAGCTCAGCATAAAGACTGGAAGCAGGGGGAAGTAATCAGAAACATAACCCGGTAAAACCACAACATGACAATTGTGTTTTTTGTACGGATCAAACAGAAATAACATGAACTTTAGAGGTACTGGTAGGCACATTTTAGTTTATTTTAATTTAGTTAGTGTAGTAACAGTCTGCTGGCTGTAGCTTCAAATTTGTTAATAGACAAAATTGAATTGTTACACTTGGGCTATGCATCTTCTATTGTAGACCTATAATATTCTAATAATATTCCACCTAAAACATTAACAGGTTAAGGTGGTGTGTTTGTATATTTACCCATAGTGTTGAAACTGTCCTGTGTTATGTGTAGCCTATAGAATCACTCTATAACATTTTATACAATGCCTGCAGCCTGAAGTCAACACCTGCCAGCCAGACAGGGTGTGAGCTAATCATTCAGGTTTTAGGAGCAGTGTCCCAGTCAGGATGCTCGTATATTATTATTATATTAGATTCTGAATTTCTACAGTGAATACAAGATACTAGCAGCTATTGGGACGTGAAAATCTCTAAGACTTAAAACTATACAATTTTATATCATCTTGGACCACAATCATTACTATAGATAATGCCCCAAAGGTTTAAAGACAAAACTAACTTTAGTTGAATCATTTCTTTTTTTAATTATTTACACATATCACAGCCTTCATCTGAACATTTCATTCTGGCAATGTTTGCCCTGTAAAATGCGTTGGCTCGCCCAGATGCTCTCAACATTGTTTTTTATGTTCTTACAGCTTATGAGGCACGGCGCAAATACGCTGGCGCTGCGACGTTATGAATTTTCATTATGGATCAACCAGGTAACCTGATATGGAGAGGACAGAGGAGGGCACAAGAAAAAGTCCCGGTATGCCAAAGAGTAATCTGGATTAGTGCCGGTACTGTGTATCGGTAAGTACTGGCCCACCTCGAGCACTGTACCTGATGCATATCCAATCATGAAGAGCACGTACACCAGCAGAAATCTGAAAAGGTCTTTAAAAAGAATCTGTGAACCAAAAAAAAGTGTGGTAAGACACATGGGTGGTGATATTTAAAGATAATTCATTTTCATTAGTTAATTTCCTCCATTATCTAACCTTCTGTATCATGATGCTGTAGGTGCCAGTGAGCTTCAGGCCTCTGGTGAAGTAAAGAGTGTTCATCCAGCCCAGGACAAGTGCAAACACCATCACAGACACATAGGCCTTAATGCCAGACAGGTAGAGAGCAGCTGTGACTACAATCAGTACAGAGTAGATGAAGCTAGAGAGGACAGAGAGGAAGTTTGTCAAGGAACCAGTTCCAATGCTAAAGTCTGTGATTCTGAAGTAAAACATGAAGGCAGGAAGACGTGATTGTTGGCATTTTATACAGAATGTAGAAATCACAGCCAGGCTGCTAATTACTTAAATCACCACGGTTCAGAGAGGTGCTTGACATTCTCTGCTCTGTATTTGGAAGTAAAGATGTAAACTATAGAACATGCCATGGAGGATGTTCAGAAATGAATTAGATGACTCAATTTAGAGGATGCAAAATGTGCCTCGAGTGAAAGTCAGCAGAGGTGAGGAAGAGGGGGAGCAAGGACGGTGGATGTAGACTTACTAAAGCAGTTGAAAGGATCCATCAATAAATAAAGACTTCACCCCGGGGCACTTCTTCATGAAGAGGTCCTTAATCTGCAATGAACAGGAGAGACATTTCCATAATGACAACAACACTTTCCTTACAGTTTTGAGTTTGATGCAAGAGACTTGGAGACAGCAGTGAGCAACCAATGATGGAAGCATAAAAAGGCATCATAGTGTATTGACTCACATTGGTGATGAAGAAAAAGATTCCTGATGCCAAGGTGACAATCTCTCCTGCCATACGAAGGTAGTCAGAGGATGTTGTGTAAGGGTACGGAGGCTGGAAGGAAGGAGGACGAGACGAATCAATTAAAGTCAATCTGAAAGTTTAAGCAATAAAACGTATATATATATATATATATATATATATATATATATATATATATATATATATACAAAATACACCATATCTGTTGATAAGACAGTGAGTTAAAGGATTAGTTCAACATTTTGGGGACTACAGCTATTCTGTGTTGCCGAGAGTTAGATTAGAAAATTGTTATCTTTCTAACATCCGGTATGCAATATACGGGGGGCCAGAGACCCCTTGATTGATAAGCTTCAACAGCAAGATTTCTGGAGGTCTCTAGAAAAATGTGTCAATTACAATTGTCACTAATATCTTTTAAAAGCTCACTTTGTCCAGCAGCATTCATTATTCATACTGCAAAGCCTTTCACAAATATGAATACAAAGAAATACTGTGTTGGTGTTTCTTCTTATATTGCCATTGGACAACCGGTTGTTTCTGATCTGTTCTGGAATGAACATTAACATTTCTATGTACAGACAGTATTAATTTATCTGATGTACAGTGCATGTGGTCTACATATACTGTACACATATATAATAAGCAACAAGCTAAAATGCTGCTATTGTAATTGATATGTTCATTTGGTGTCCTGACAATTCAATGCTGTATGGGAACATTCGACAATTTCAATCATGAAGCATTGATCTGTTCATATGAGATCTAAACACGCTGTAGTTTCAGTAGTTTCACACTCACCGTTCCCTGCGTTGGGTGGTAATGAGCCACTAGGGTGAAGATGATCATGGTGATGAGGTAGGAAACCACACTGATATAAAAGGTGACTGCAGCAAACTTCTGCCATTTGGCCCTCAACAGCTCATTGATGGGCTCCACTGCTAGCATCTCATGTCGGTTCTGAGAACAGGACGAACATGACACTGATTTAATGTTATGTGATAATAACACACACAATTCTTTCATCACACTCAAGCTTTTGATGCACCCGTACATGTTTTATGTTACACCTGGTGTCTTGTTGCTCTTAATGCTCTAATGTTGAGAGAAACAATATTTTATTTCAGCTGCATATTTTTATAGTTGGAATACAAGCATGAACTTGAGCTTAATATTGTTATTCACCTCATTGCGGCTGTTGTAGACCAGGATTTCCAGCACAGACGGTTCCTCTCCACATGTATCCAGTGAAGACAGATCGTAGAGGGAGGAGTACACTGGCCCATATGCCCAGTCCTTAAACTTGCGTGACAGTTGACGAACTTCCTCATCTTTGATCTCACGTCGGATAATGTGTTGAAAAACCTGTAGGAATACGGAGAAACTTACCTTCTGACCTTCGACTTAAAAATATTATGAGCTGTAGAATTGTCATAATGAAAACATATTTTATAACACTGATCCTGCTGACACACTGATGTATCATTATCCCTACCCCAATCTTGCCCAGTTTGGCAGCCATCATGAGGGGGGACATGCCATCGTTGTTGAACACCGTCTCCAGGTTGCAGTCTGGGTAGAGCTTGGCACTCTTGATTAGCAGCAGGTCGTACATCTTTGTGAGGAAACGCGTGTTGTCCTTGGTGTTGTCCGCAATGTGCACTAGAGCGTGCAACACCGTGTTTCCACGTGAATCCTGGCGCCGCAGGTCGGCCTTCTTGTGTGGATTCTCGGTCAGGTAGTGCACTATGTCAGGCTGGTTGGTGCATGCAGCCAGTGAGAGAGGCAGCTCACCTAGACAAAGAGAGAGACTAACTTCATACTGAATTCCCAGGAGATTAAAGGAACTGTATTTCAGATAAAAAAAATAAGCAAATCAACAGGATGGTTAATTAAGAAGTGTAGCTGGCGTCTGTGTGTTTTTGCAAAGCATACTAAACGCGGATCAAAGATCTGACTTAAATCCCCGCTATGAAAACAGTACAATTAGCAGTTGTTTAAGGGAGGGGCGCAATGGGGCCAGAGTGCCAAAAGCAGCTGCTGAAAATGAGCTGTTGCCATGGGTGACAGATTACTTTGTCACCTCACATAGAGACGCTCCTCTTCATGGATTTGCACGGGTGCATGCAGAGTGTTAGCGTGAGTCTAAATCCCATTAGCCCTCAGCCCTGCCAGGTTCCTGTTCACCTCACTGCAAAGCTCCGCAGCAAATTACTCACACTGTGTCCGGACACGCTGGGATTTGGGAATGACAACCGTGCTAAGTGCAAATAGAAATCATCTCCTCTGTGATGAGTGAGAAATATAACGCATGAATGTAATCAAATAAACAATTCTTAAAATTGGTTTGGGTAAAAAATAAAACATAGTTCATAAGATACTGTTCTGTCCGTGTTTTAGGATAGTAACATTTAAATTAATTCTATCTGCTATAATTATCTTCTGAAGGCTAAAAGGACACAAAGCAGGGTACCACATCCGGTGATATGGAAGGTTGTGCCTGAGCAGACACTGCAGAGGGCAGTGTTGAGTTTAGTTTCCAGGCTCTGATTTATTTTTCCTCTCTTACAGGTCAGTGAAGTCCTGCCCAGGGGAGGGTCGGCCGAGGATGTTGACTTTTCTTCCCTGTAGAACACTGACACCTTTCACTGAACAACCTCTTGAACATTTGACATAATGCTCGTCTTTTCATGTGTTTTTGGAGCACGACTAATGACGGTTTCTCGTACGATAGTTCAGAAAACAAACTGTGTTTGTCCAGCCAAGACCTGCCACGTTAAGAAAGGGTGGGTCTTATGTCATGTAATTTCTCCACGTTAACAGAGGTTTCCTTGCAAGGACCATGTACCAGCTATTTTATCTCGGCAGTTGCTGTAGTACACATTGCATTGATGTCAACTCTGTGCCGTAAAAGGCAGACTAACCACTTATGAGTAAAGCAGTGGAAACTAAAAGAGTGACCAGTGAAGTCAATTGAACCACATAATTACCATCATATGAAGCAGAAAATACAGTAACGGCTTTCCAGACATCTTTCTGTGACCGTCTGCCCACAGTGTTTTATCACTTAGGATAAATTAAATGTTTGCTGAAAACAGAAATTCAGAAGCACAATGAACTCTTTTGTTTCCACACTAGATTTCTGTGCTGACAAAGGTCCCTACCAAAGTAGAAGTAGCCCCCCTCGTCCCTGGGCTGGAAGAAGCGTCCCCTTGCCTGGGCGTGAACATCCGCTCCGTGCTCCACCATAAGCTCCACATACTGCTTACAGCGTCGCTCGATAGCAATGTGGAGAGCCGTCTGGCCTGACAATGCAAAAAAATAATAGTAAAACATTTGAACTATTAGTGGTATTCAAAAAAGGGCTGTTTGGTGTAATTATTAAAGTTTGGTGTTCCATTCCAAAAAAAAAGTCCAACTATGAGCTTGAGGTAATTAAAAAAAGTATACGAGGGCTTATGGCCATATTTATGTGCAGGTTGTATTTATGGGGGGTCAAAACGCTTGTATGTTGTCACATAAAAAGTGTTTCCTGTAAGAGGCAAAAGAAGCAGATTTCTTTTGCCAAAATGATTTCCATACTGGTGAAAAGAAGAGAGATAAAGACAAAATTCAAATTATGGAGAAAACCATGAAGAGCAACGTTGTTATCATTACCATTATCGTTATCATTATTGTGTTGTGTCTATACCTCTGTAGTAGACATCCCTGAAGGGCGTATTTAAGAACTCTCTGAGGTTTCCGGTCTTCTCCGCTATGTCCACCAGCAGTGGGATGGTGACGTTCTGCCCATCGTAAAGGTTCAACAGGGCTTTAGGCAGACATGTCTTTCCCGTGGACAGCTCTGGTGGAATAATGAAATTAAAACTAAAAATTTGTATTGAAGTACGCCTTCATCCACATCTAGTACCAATCTTGTACCAAATGTGTCCATTATAATTACTGGATGTTATTTAACACCATCAACTACATAAAAGGGGATATTATTGGAACATTTTTTTCATAGAATTGAATTGTTCATGTTTAGGTTTGTTTGGTCAAGTTTGTGTTTGCACTACTAATGGCAGAAGCTGGACATTTCAACCATTTATCCAGTAGCCTACGATTTCAATTGTTCATCCCTAATGTTTAGCTACTGATTTTATCCATTTAGTCATTATGTTAAACTATTTTTACATTCACGTTTGGCTAGTTATTTCAACAATTTATCTATTTCATTTTGCTAACAATTGTAACGATTTATTCAATGCTTTCAGCCATCTCTTTCACCATTCAGGTATTACTTTTAGGTACAGTAGCTGTTAAGATGTCTCCACTTACTTGCTTAACTAATTTCTACACACTTAATAGAATCACGTGGTGTTAAGGTGTTTCAGCTGACTCAATATGAGGATATGTATTTTTAAAATCAAATCATAATTCTTTTATTTTATTATAAATATTTGTACTCTAATATCTTTCCACGTACCAACTGGCAACTGCAGAAGTACCCCCTTGAATAGAAGAACCCCTGGTTAGGAATCTACTGTCATTTAAAATGTGACCTCCTGGTGTGTGGCCCTAAATGTACTGGGAACCAGTAGGTTACATAACGACAGAAGCTAGACAGAGTTTTGGGAATTCAAATACGGGTCAAGAAAGCGCTTCACTATTTTTAGTCTTTTTGAAAAAAACAAAAACACTGTAAAGCCCTGTTTAACTATCTGAAGGAGATGACAGTTTGCTGTGATTTCTCTCTGCTCCTTGTTATAAGCCTGAAACAACTTCTTAGACACACACAGGAAGCTTTCCTTGAGTCTGCCTCTAGCAGCACAGAGACTCAACTCCACCTTTTCCCTCTCACATCCTTTGAGCCAAAAACAATGGAAAGGAAGGAGCAGGAAATACAAAAGGCCAAAGGTAAAACAATCACTAGATAAAACTGAGTTTCTGCTTTAGAGCAAAGGAAGAGTCAATTATTATGTGTCATCTGTATCACAAAATGCCCCCCGTGTCCAAACACAAACCCATTTTGTTCCTTTGCAGTTTAGTGTAGTGCTTAGACTGGCAAAAAAAGCAGTACTGATGTCTGATGCAAGTGACAACCTCCAGTCTCACCTCTGAACTCCTCATCAGTTAACCTCTTTTCGTGACTTTGCAGGTACTCCAACAGGCCCTCGAGGGCCCCGGGGTCAGCACGTGACACGCCGTCGAAGAGGAGAGAGCGGTTGAACATTTTCATTACTTTTGGTGGGTCTGAGCTTTGACCATCATCACAGGATGTCTCAGTTTTACTAAGGAGACACAGAAACATGACATTGATGTCACACATTCACTGTAAGATTCCCTTTGAATAGGAATCCTTTTTACATTTCATTCACATAAAATTAAGAATTGAATGGGTGTTTGATGCACAAACCATCTTTTAAGCAATCATCCACACCCTTGAGTGCTTCAGTAAATAGACCTCTGTGTTCATTGGACAGGTAGGGCAGCCTAAATATTACCTCAACGGCTGCAGAGCTACCAACAACATGCTCTCTGTTAGCTCAGTGAATGAGCTGAATGAGGGACTTCTTGGTACACGGTGTGTGTGTGTGTGTGTGTGTGTGTGTGTGTGAGAGTGTGTGTGTGTGTGTGTGTGTGTGTGTGTACGTACTTCCTCATGTGGCACACCTCTGTCTACAGAGTGGCATTTGTAGGTTCTCATTTTTATGACAACATTTTTCCAAACCAGCGGTCCAAGTTCAATGCTGTTAAACCAGAAACCGTTAAACTAAAAGGTCTTGAGGAACACATGCTTATTAAATCCTGGAAACACACGTGAATTGTAGTTTAGAGACAGCGAGGCCCTTCTCACCCTCTTGGGAGCTTCTTCCTGCGTCGCTTCTGGTTGCTGGTGTTCCTGCAGGTACCATAGTCAAAGAGCGAGTCCATGGGTGCTTTCTTGGGACCTGGAACCACATTTGACTCATATATGGTAGATTCCAATAGGTCCATAGGGGTGGAAATGCCCTTCTTGAAAGCACCCTGGAACTTCATCCGCAGGTTCTGTCTGCTCTCCGCCGGCTGGCCGGGCTGGACCAGCTCCGGGGCTGAATCGTGACTCGTTTCTTGAGTTGACGGGGAGCCATCCTCGTTCTCGAACAGGTGGGGGAGCTCAGACAGAGCGAGTGCTGCATCGCTCTCAGGTTGAGCGGCTCCGCCCTCACCTGAGTCCACAGAGGCAGCAGCTCTGGCAGGAACAGAACCAAGGGTGTCGGCCTTGGACAAAGCAAGGTGGCACCTTCTGAGGAGAGCAGAACGGCCCTGGAAGTATCATAGAGGTGTAACAATTATGTTAAATGCATTTCCTTCCTCATAAATCTGTAAGGACAATTTTGACATTCATGTTTCCGAGCGAACAGTCTTCTTCCCTTTGTTGGAACATTGCGGCATATCTTGGTGTGTTGCAGCCACATGTTTATCAGTTGTATAGTGGAACACCAATGGTAGGACTGTGTATCGTGTCACGCAAGTGCACAAAACAGGGACCCTGATAGAAAAACAGCTCCATAGCGCTTCTCAAGGTACACATAAATAAACAGTTAAATAAATAAATAACAGGCAGCCTTTAATCGCTTCAAATTCAATCAGACTATGATCGTGTAAAATAGGAATGTTTCACTTCCTATATATTTCATAACTCCTAATTAGGCATATATTTAGGCTCTGGTACTTCTCATTTATATAACTTGTATCTTGTCTTTTATCAGTTGAATGTTTTTGAGCAGAATAAAGAGAATTTGGGTGTCCTTAGTTGATGGTGGAACTGATCCATTTCCAGGTCACATAAGGAAGCAGGATGTACAAATAAGAGACGTGAGATGCCGGCAGAATCAGAATAAACTAAGCTACTGTATTTACTCAGTTAATGTATCTAGATTGCTGTTATGTCTTTAGATGAGATTTTCAAAACTAAGGCCCACCTCCTTATTTAAGTAATTTTTTTTTTTTTTTTTACGCCAGCCACTATGATAAGTGCAAAGTGGACAACTAACTGTATTTAGACTATTATCAAAGGAAGCCGGTAATTTCCACTTTTGAAGCTTGAAGCAAATTTGTCATTTAACCCCTCTGTACCTCATTCATCCCTTTTATCACAAAGGTGTGCCAAATTCCTCTTCAAGGGAAACTGGAAATGATGCTGAAGCATGTGGGCGTCCTGTAGAAACAAAAAAGAGTCACATAAAAAAATCTGTAGGTCCTAAGTGTCATAAAAAGATCTGTTGGAATATATGAGAAGAAGGCAAAAAGGACTGGTGCCAACATCAATAACTTGGCTGTGAGTCCGGCCCGTCATCGGTCATAAGGATATATTTTCTCTTGCAGGCAGAATCACACCACATGTCTGTTTAACACTGGACATATTTACTCTTTACAACTCAGCACACACAAACACAAACTTTACTGCGACATTGTGCTATCACAACGGAATTGGGAAAACATGAACATCCTCACTTGTTCCCCCTGAAGGCTTCCTTTCAAATCATATGCTTTCCTGAGATTGTTCATGACTTTGACAACCTATATAAGCCAGACTGTGCTGCAAAGGAGCAACACAAACAGGGGAGCTGGGGTCCCACTAAGGGGGAGGCATGACTCACATCCCTGTCTGACACACAGGGATTACCATACCTTTACACATCAGCAGGCTTTTCATTGTAAAAAGAAGGAGGAACAAAGAGAGGCTGCCCTTGATAAACTATTAAAACAGACTAAGAGAAAAGGATTTAGTTGTTAGGTGGAGGTGTCTGACGGCAAAGGACCCGCTGAGTATTAAAACTGTCCGTGATAAAAGGGGATCATGAAATGAAATAACAAAAAGTAGACCCAAAGCTCACATTACCAACTGAAAATCCACTTGAGAAAGTTTCTAAATGTGGGACTTCCTGCTCACTGTCACTGCTGATGTGATATCATCCAGAGCAGGATGTCCACATTACAGCCGTGTATGTGTCAAATCACACAAAACAGAGTTAACATGTTAAATTATAGCAAAACACACGAGGAATCATTAAGAGTCTCAAACTGATAATTAAGATAAGGTGTTCAGTTAAATATTTTTTCTTAACACATACCAATATATGAGATTGATTTCAGATGCATCTAATGATGAATAACGATCAGAGGTGTTACTTACCTTTATCTAATCTGTTGGTCTTAGTTTGAGTTTCTTGAAAAATAAACTAGTCCGCAGCTCTTTTCCCTCTTTTGAGACGTATTTTCTCTCTGTGGTTTTTGAGCGCTCCTCTGTTGCCTCCTTACTCAAAATGCTTTGACTAAATCACAGTATCTACTATGAAGGCACAGTATGCTTTGAGCGCGAGGGGCGGCCCCTAGCGCGCGACTAATATCACTACGCTTCTGCTCGCGAAACTTTAACCTGTTCGCTCGCAAAACTGTGACATAGATTTTCTTTTTGACACTAAGTGGGCGGACCACCATTGTATAACTACATTTAATTGGTTATAATCCTCGTTTTTGGATTGGCCGGATATCACTTTGACACAGACGGTAAAGAGGTGGTTAAATCCGCCACTAAACACCACTCCACTAACGTTACATCTCAGAGGTAAATGTTCTACATTTGTCTGACAGGTTTTGTAAACCTTTCAGACTGTAGAGGCTGATGAAATACAAAGTATGTTAATAGCGTTTTGAAATACAATAATGTGTTGTAAATAAACTGGAGTTGCACAGATTGAATTAAATTCACTCCATTATTCCATTACAATTAAAAAGCTCTTTGATCTTAATTGATTAAAACATGTGATCATATTTAATCATACTGTAGTGTTTACAGAAGTTAACAGATATAATGTAGTTGTATATGAGCAAGAATTTGGACCCGGTCAAGGATCTGGAGCCATGGTTAGGAACCACTGTTTGTATATTAACTTTTTACCAAGTGAGTTCCCAAACTTAAATCACTGACAAGTAATTATGGATGAAAAATTATTCAGATCCTTCACTGCAGTGACCGTACTAATACTGATGAATCAATTCACTATGACTTTTTATGACTTATGACTTTTTATGGTATACTATACTATGACTTTTTATGACTTATTATGGAATGTTATACTATGACTTTGTTATAACCTTTGCTGTAGTTGACCTCTTGGCATTTAACTTAATGCAATACAAAGATCACTTAAGTAAATAAGATGATTATGACATATGACTTATGAAATGCTTATATTCAAGGTAATTTAATAGTATTATTAGTAATAGTATTTCCCAATTAATGTAGTAGAAATATAGTGACAACAAATAAATATTCTCCCTCTCAATTTTACTATGAATGGAAATAGAGTAAACATACTAATTTAGTTTGGGAAATTGCAGAGATGCACAAGCAGTAAAGCAAATCACATGAAATATTGCACATATTTTTATTGCAAATTATATGGTTTACATAAGTTGAAAATACAAGCTATATTATTTTTCACTATACATGCACTGCAAAATAATTTTAGCCACAACACATCAGATGAGCAAAACAATACTGACTGACCAAAGGTCACCAACATATATTCATGGTTGATATGCTGTCAAAATATCACGTTTGACATTTAATGTAGTTTTGCCAAGCATCTGAAATTCTATCTAACAACCACGTAGAAGGCAAAAGTTATTGCAACACTTTATATCCCCTTGACCAGGAGGTTTAAAGAAAATTCACATTCAGTTTTACGTAAGCACCTGAGAGCAGAGTGGACCGAGAAGGCACTTAGTGCTGATGAAGCAGTGCTTTGGAAGAATAGTTAAGATACTTGTTCAAGTCCTGCATAGCATGGAAGTATAAAAGAGACCACACTTTCAGTAATAATTAATATTTAGTTTTTAATTAGCCTGCCTGGTTTACAAAAAGGGACATGTATAAAAATATAAAGGGCTAAAGGCAAAAAAGCTGACATTTTTACTTAAATGCTTTGTAGTTCCAGCTTAAGGCACAAACAGGTGTACACTATATAAAGCCGTTTACAACAGTGTGTGTACAGCTTCTTGTACTTCATGAGCTTTTCAAAAATTACGCCGAAAAACATTTTATTCATGTGTTTTGTACATTTTGTATAGCTAAATTAATAATTAAGGACTATGTAATAACTTAGAAATAAAATTGTTCATTAAAAACTAAAAACTACAATTAAGTACCCAAATACATGGACAACTACACAGTATTCTTTTCCAAGTGTTTGTAAATCATGCGACTCATGTGCTTTGAATTTTGGTAGTTTTACTTCAGACTAGAAACCATAGCCATACCACATTTTTCATTCTTGTTGTGTCATTCATTTTTTGAGGATAACAAGTAAACCCAGCCATTATCTTATGTTAGGATATAAATATAGGATATTTAAATTTTAAAATCCACTATAAAAAGGTACAAATTATTACAGCAGAGATTACATTTTAGTCTTATATTCAGTGTTAATAGTGATCTGGATCATTAAATCTGTTAACTTCAGACACTTCACTCACTAACTTGAAGCATTCAAGAACATTTGTTGAGTAGCACTTTGATTCTAGGTATAATTATCTTATGATCATGCAAATGAATATCTGGCGAACAAAGAAATACTGAGTTTAAATCTTCAGCTGCTTTTGGAAACTAACCTCAGAGTCGACCAAGAATGAGGAAAAGGCCTAATGAGAAAGTCAGAACAGACACACAGATGATCAAAAGTGTGCAAATATTTGACGTGTAACTACAGAGCATACACTCCCACAGTAACCTGTCAGATGACGTGAAGGGAGCCATGTCAAGATGCAGATTGCAGACAGCAGAATATAAATTGCTATGTAAACTAAGCGGATCACTGGAGTAAAGCATAATGTCTTGCAGTCACACTGTGTAATCAAGATCAGCATTCAGCTTATTGTACATCTCATAAATAGCATCAACAGTGGCGGTGAAGTTGATGAGGAATTTTCTGATTTTTTCCAAGCATTCCTCTTCCTTGACCTCCCGACCCTTGGAGAGGGCCTTCATGAAATCTGTCTTATATGGAGCAGCGAAAAGAGCTGCCTAGAAGAGCAAATAGAAATGCCAAATTTGTGCTCAACTCTGTGCAGTTAGCACGCTCTGCAATACTTGTCTTTACAAATAACAAACAAAATGATACATCTGCTCGCTTATATGTGTATATATTGTATATATAATATATATATATATATATATATATATATATATATATCTCATAAAAGACATTTATATCAACTCTGAACTCACCTTGAAGAGCTGTTGCACAAACCAGCCATGATACCTTTTAAGGGCTATTTCATAGGCTTTGGTGACATTGACTCGAATGAGGTTTGGGTTGCTATCATCTTTTTCACCATCCACCAGGCTCTGTAGGAAGACTTGAATAAATCGTAGACCCCTGGTAAATAAAGAAGACATGCGTGGTTATGGGTGCAGACCTTGCTCAAAATTTAATACACACTCGAAACCCAACAGTCCATAAAACCTGAAATGTTAAATTTCTCAAACCTTTTAAGCCACATTAGTGCCAACGTTGCTCCAGCTTTGGGCCATTCTGCTCCATGTATTTCTTTCTCTGCCTCCAAAATATGCTGGAGTGTCTTGAACCGTCCTGGGTTGGTATCGTAAACCGCCTTGATTTTCTATTAGGTAATCAGAACCTTTTTATTGTATTATAATGTTATTGAGAAATGGAAGAGGAGAGCCACAGTTTTAAGTTAGGTCACATGAAAGAATAATCATACTCACTGTGATGTTACCAGATAGATCTGCCTTTATTGGGGCAAAAATAGTAGAGCCAAGGCAGTCTGAGGAGGAATATTTACACAGAGAGTGACTGAGAATTTAGGGAGTGAAATTCTACACATGTAAACCAAACTATTGAGTCTATATGACAATATTATTACATTATTTGGAGCGTCTCATTGTGACCACAAACCTCTATCAACATAGAAGCTGAAAAGATAACTGTAAAAGCTTGACTTAATTGCAGTTGTGCATGTGTGGCTTTTTGTTGGATATTATCTCATATCTTTTTAAATTGCATTTACAAATTTGCAATCATGAAAATGTCATAATATTTGAACTAGTCACTTACCCACGCAAATTGTTCAATAGCACCACTGGAATACATTACATGTAAATTAGCACTATCTTTACAGAAAGCATACATTTAAAGCATTATACTATATTGATGTTAGTAAATACTACTATACATTTAACTGGGGCGCAAAACTAGTGAGTTTGACCTTTCAACAGTACAGACTCTTGTAGTTCTGTCTAAAAACTCCCATTGCACCACATTCAAGTCAAAATCACATAACTAAAATCTAAAATGTTAAACAGGATTAAAGAGACAATACCCATAAAAGGATTTACAAGACATCCAGAAATTTCGAAATTTATGAAATTGTGCAGATACTACATTGCTTCCTGAATCTGAATATTTCAATTGTTTTACATTATGTATGATACAGCTTTAGTTACGTGGTGGACCAAGCAGACATACACAAGGCAAAGTTTAAAGGGAAACTTTGACGCTTTTAAACCGGCTTTGTATCGTTGCTATAAGGGTGGTATGTGCAAACGAACGATGTTCGGCTTCCCTCTGTGTTACCGGTGCCGGGAGCTCCGTGCTCACATGCTGCTCATCTGTTGAGGAGGAGCCGATACAAAGCCGGTTGACAATTTGACAAAAATTCCCTTTAAGACTGCACCTATAACAAAGGGTCCTGAAATACATCTTTACATCACTGCAGCGGGTTGAGAAGTCAAACCAATGAAAAAGCAAGATTTTCAGGAGGTTACTCTTTAAGTGAAATACTGGAAACATCCTAAAGTGGTTAAAACACTCTACAATAACTCTACATTGCTAGATTAGGTCTTCAGTGTCTACTGTTTTCACAGACACATCATCACTGTATTATCATTAGGTGTCCTTTAATTAGGCTAGAGGATTTGGTGACGGGAAGGCGAACAATGAGACATCTAGAGTCCCGACCACACACGACTCCTGGTTGACCCACCGACACAACAGAGAGTTTTCAGCTCCTGAGCTGTTCGTGGAAACTACTCATGACAAAGTCCGCTCTATTGTGCTAATGTCATCGCCACAGCACTAATGGCAACATATCTTGTTTCGGAGATATCTTCATGTTGTATGGCTCTGTCTAAATTTTCCACTCTCTTCACAACATTTGTGTTACAAAGACACAGTGTATCCGGAAACAACAAAAGTCTCTGAAAAGTGACAGTAAAATCTATTCAACATTGAAATAAAACTAATATAAACCTTTAACAAGAATAAGTGCTTATATACTTTTGTATTAACAAAGAACATTGTCTGTTCAGTTCTTGGCTAATTAAAGGCCCTACAAACACACACAGGTGTTAATTATTCTGGTGGTGTTTATTCTTAAATTGGACAAGGCCATGCAGGGAATTGACTGAGGTCACTTAACTCAATCTACTTAAAATAATCATAAAAATAGTTCTTGCTTTAAAATAGGTGCAAACATAACAAGGGATTCAGGACGTACTGTCCATGTAGTCCTGAAGAAGAGGTCTAAGTAGACAAACTAATTTAGAACACCTGAGTGAATGTACTATGAGAGCGTACAGGACTTTAATGGCTTGTAGGAAAGTTGGCCAATAAATTTGGAGGTCAGGTTAAACAATGGCGACAAGGAGGAAAGAGCTTAATATTGACATCAGACTTGGTTCCTCTCAAGGGTTTCACATGGCAAATTCAATAGAGGACCTTTGGCATATTAATACAGAATGAAGTCGCACAAAGATGCCCTGGTGCACCATGCTGCCGGTGAATGGGCATGGGGAACTCAACACCGTACTAATCAATTTTCACAACTTAAAATCTAGGCCAGTGGATTAAATTATGCATGCTAAAGGATTGTGGACAGCTTGATGGTGAGAAATACGATCCAAAAAAGATTATCATTTGGAAAGAGTGAGATTGTTTCATTGGGTTTGATGGAAGTGTTGTGACAGATTTTTCTCACATAAAGTTTAGTGTTTATTAATCAAAGTTAAACAAATCCCACATGAAAGGTGCATGACGGTGGAAAAAAAGGTCCACGGCAGGGGACTTCTGTCATATAAAAAACAGCATTTATGTGCATGTCAAGCCAATTTAACAGTCATCAGGCTTAAAGCATGCAGCATTGTGAATCTACATGCTTAAAATAAATATCACTTAGTCAGTGCCATCAATCTGGTCTACACTGTAACTGTACAACTCGAATAACTCAGCCATTAAAATAAGATGAATAGAAATACATTATAGAGGTACCTCTTCTCTCTGCAGCCAGTGGCATCTGGACTTGAGCCTACCTACGTGGTCTTTAAACTGTGTCACACTGTGGAAACTTCACTTACCAAAGAATGGTGGAAGGTATGACACAGCCTCCAGAAACGGTCTTGTTTCCACTTGTCTGTCAGCTGGCATCTGTCTGAACTGGTGCTCCATTAGCAGAGCCATCTCTTTAATCCGGACACACTCGTACCTCTGAAATGATAGCAACAGGCTCTCAACCCTCCACTGCGGATGTACAGTGACACCAGAAGAAACGGTGTGCCATACCCCACCCGGAAAGCACTAACGCGCGCAAACACACACACACACACACACACACACACACACACACACACACACACACACACACACACACACACACACACACAGTCACCTACATTGAACCCCAGCAGTGGCGTAATGTCAAGTAGACGGCTCGAGTGATCGAGTTGTTACTGGTAGATCCGGGTCATCGCCACCTGTCAGGTAAAAGGACCGATAAACAGCCTTTAGACAGAGGTCCAGAACAAACACAAGAACGGAACCTGATGTGGTCTAATCAGCTGACACTGGTCTTCCTCTGCGTTTAATCACATGTGCTACTTTACTGCCAACTAATGGATTTCCGTGGAACATCTTTAAGTGTTGAATTACATTATTTGTAGCCTGATAATCTGTTTTAATTTGCCATTTAGTTCCACTTCATTAATATATTTATTATTTCATTATTTATTTCAATCTGACCAAGTTTAGTCGGTGATTCAAACGTCTGCAACCAGATTATAGCCTATTATTTACAATATGTGTCATTCTATTTTATTCTAACAATACTAGTAATACTAACTGGGTAATGTTGGTGATATTGCCAGCGTTTTATTTGTGAATCAAATGGCCGAATACATTATCAACGGTTGTTACCGCTTTATTTTCCCAGTAGACGACTAACGTCACATTTGTTTTTAAAATAAAACCGTTATAGTCGATTAAACAAAGGATCAAAAAAATAAATGAAGTAGAATGTATATTGCTCGGCTTTTTTACAAATTAAAAAATGAGTACGCCGATGTTTGGCGGAAAGGAATTTCGCGTTTTCATTTCAGCGTTAGGCAGTTTTGACCTTTACCTCGTTCCGTAGCGTGGGAGTAACTAGGAAGTGTATGGGTAACTAATGAAAACTGTGGGGATTGACTCCATGGATCGAATATTTGAATAACGGCGATTTGTCTGTGTCTTAGTGCAAAACGTAGACTGCCTTTAACAAACTTCGAGAGACAGCGATTGAGTTTACCACTAAAAAGTGAGTGAGTGTTATTTATCGAGCTGAAATGGTCCAGAAGTGTTGATGGCTGCTAGTGAGACGTGTAACGTTAGGGTTTTGATTTTCCTTTATTACCTTTACCTACATAATAAACGATAAGGCCTATAACACATAACACTAGCAAAGACATCATTGGATACTTTTTGTTTTCTGTATGAATGAGCTTCAACTCAACGCACACAAGTAACGTTAGTGCTTGGCTAAGGCTGTCCAGGTAACGCTAAAGCTAACTAACGTTAATTAATAATACATCAAAGCAACGTAGGTTGAGGTGATTTCTTCTTATAATGTATGTTAATCGTGATTCAGGTAACATGGCTCTGCCGACCTCCTCGGCCCACGTGCCCAGTCGGTCCCGGGTGCTGGCCGGACAGCTGGCCCGGCAGCGGGAGCAGGAGGCCCGGTGTCGACAGCAGTGGGAGCTACATGCTCAATACTTTAAGGAGCAGAGCGTCCGCAGCCAGAGACAGGCGGTGTGGAGTTCCCGTGAGTCCTACCAGCAGAGGTAACTTCATGCCTCAGTGGACTGGACGTACCCAGTTACCACATAAAGCTGTCTCTAATACTTTCATTGCAGACATCTTTGCAACAGTAGGAGGTAAAACAAAGCTATCCAGTTTAGGACGATTGCTTAAATTTGACTATGATTTGTGCTCCATGTTCATGTTTATTTTTATGATTGCCATGGGGCTACAACAGCCCCTCACTAGACGGATCTGTAAGTAATCAACCTTTGAGTATAAGGTGTCTGTATTCAAACGTTTAAAGAGAGACAGTGATCTACAAACTACGGCTCCCTGTGAATTTATACACATCTCAGGCTCACATTGGCTCTTTGTTTGGAACAACAAAAATCAGCCTTAGATTTTCCTCTCAGGACCTGACTAATCTGCTGTGTAAGTGTGGCCACATAAAGGAAGGTGTTCAGGGAAATGCTACTATTATTATCAAATATGTGGTGAGAGATAAATCAATTGTTAAATCAACAAATGTCAAAATACATATTTTTAAACACAGTTCACATTATTTAACATTATTCCATGGCTTGTAATAACGTAATGTAGAGAGAACATTCGTAAGTATTGACAAGTAATGAATGGAAGTAATGAAAAAAAATTTACATTCATGACTACCAGCGTTAATAATCATTCCACTTTGAAATATCATAGTAATAAAGTTTTGATGGTATTCACTGAGAGCAATAGTGCGTAAGTCAATGCCTCTTTTTCAATGTTTAGTTATTGGATATATGTGTCTTGGGCTCAGTAACTAAATATCAGTGCGTCTACCCTTAAATCTATGTAACCGTACATAAATGTGCTGTGCTGTACGGTGTTTGTGTAAATGTGTGTGAATAATGAAGGGCATAGATAAACCAGAAGTGTTTTCTCTTCAAATAATGAAGAAACCCAGTTGGTTTCAGCAGACAAATGACAGAAAATGAAGGCAGAACTAATTCTCTTTTCCTCTGTTTTGTCAGTATGTCGGCATACAATAAACAGAGACTGAAGGAGGAAAAGATGGCCAGCCTGGAGCAGCGCAGGAATCGGCTCAGGGCCATGCTTCAAGAGGAGCAAGACCGGCTGGAGGCGGAGCTGAGGGAAGTAGTTCCTGACAGGAGCGCATTGGCAAGTCAGCTGGTGCAAAAGACTGAAGAGCTTCGTACAGCAAGAGAGGAAAGAAGGAAAAAGGTAGTTTTACTTAAATTAATTGAATTAGTTGTATATTTCCTTTTCAGGACTGATCATGGTGCTCTGCCATAAGTGTATAATCCTTGTTATTTCTCTTTTTTATCTCTAGCTTGCACAAGAGCTGCTGAGGGAGCACTGGAAGAAAAACAACACTGAGTTGCGAGAGGTAGCTACGTTTAAACTATTAATGGAAAAGCAACACGTTGCCAAATCTCTTACTTCAAAGTCTCACTGTTGATGAAGTGATAAATGGCCTCAGGAATCCTGTAACCATCCTGAGAGCTCTGCAAGAGGAAAAAACAGACACTTTTTGTCAAGACGTCCACTTGATCTGGAAACTAATATGGCTTGTGATACAGCTATTCCATGACTTTCTGTTAACCTGAGTCCAGTGTTGACCTAAGAGAGTAAAATGTTGTGGTGTCCCTTCTGCTGAGGGTCAAGTTCATCAGTAACTCTGTCCCGTCTATGTCCTTTCTCGCTCTTTTAATCTGTCCACAGGTTGAGTCAGCGTTACATAAAGATCATGTTGTCAACCAATGGCAGGAGCAGATATCTGAGAAGGAACAGGTAAGACATCCATCACAGCTACAAGACAAAATAGTTCATTTTATTTTTATTACAGTGTTTTGATAACTTTCTATAAATGACAAGTGTTTTTGAACTGTAGCTCCTTGTTGTGAGTGGCCTAAGGAATCTCCAACTCACAACAGGGGCCGACAGGTCAAAGCACTTATTATTCACAGACATTCCCATTCATATCAACATGTTAGGATGGTCAGAGCGGCATTGCAAAAAACTGTGACTGACGTAACAACACTGTAAATTTCTCAATTCATTTTACAGTGCTGTGCATCATTTTCTTAACTAGTCATATGACCATGGCATACAGTTCAATGTCCTTTCCACTCTCATTCTATTTCTATGGTTATTACTCAATTTTACTCAGACCAAATGTGTAAAATTTGCTCTCCAGTACATTTAAGCAACACCTCCCTCAAGTCAGTGATGACACATCGGACCCACAAGTCGTTAAACTTTGTCATTATCCTTTTAGGTGACTAATTATTTATGTAACAAATTCATGCTTAATTAAACAGTGCTCATGTCATCTGTGAGCACAGTATCAAGTCTGAAATCTACTCATGTTAATCCTCTCAACATGGTACATAAGAAAGTTAAGACACCTACTGTAAGTGACCATCTCTCCGAACATGCAGCAAGAAGTGGCTGAGCAGGAGCAGAAGAAACGCTTTGAAAATGAGTACGAGAGGACCCGAAGAGAGGCTCTGGAGAGGATGAAGCAAGCTGAGGAGAAAAAGAACACAGAGGAGCTGAAGAGGGCGGAGGAACTTCGCAAACAGATGGAAGAACTGAAGTTGAGGGAAACGGAGGTATTTAGAACTTGGACAAAGCATTTCTTTTTGGAAAAATGATCACAGATGAGTTTTTTTTTTAAGCATTATTTCTCTTTCAGGCAACTCGCTTGAAGAGGGAGCAGGAAGCTCTGCTGGTCAAACAATGGGAGCTGGAGAAGATAGAGGAGGAAAGGAGAAAAGTGGAGGAAAGACGAAAGAAGTGTGAGATGGGGTAAGGGAAGCTCTTTATGTAGATAACTTCTCTAAATCAATATGATACTTCCTTCTCGGGAGCCATTGGGTTCATTGGATTTGTGTTGCACCAGGCATTTCTTGATCCGTCAATATCGTGCTCAGCTGAAGAGGAGAGCCCAGCAAGTGCAGGAGGAACTGGTTGGTCTACTTCACCCACTTTTGTCACAGTATATATTTCTACATGTAATCCCACTTGGCTGTCTTTCACACCTTCCTCGATTTCATCTGTGGCCACTAGGAGGCCGACCGTAAGATCTTGGCAGGCTTGCTAGAAGGACAGCAGGACGACAGGAGGATAGAGACTGCACGAAGGGAAAGGGCCATCGCTGATGCTGCCTGGATGAAACGTGTGATTGAAGAGCAGCTTCAGTTGGAGGAGGAGAGGGAGGCTGAGTTTGACATCCTACACAGGTAAGCACCAAGATTCTGTAAGCTCTGACTCTGCAGAAAAGGAACTCCCTCGCTTCTCCTCAAATACAAACCAATGCATCTCATCCATTTCAGAGAAGAAGCTCAACATGTGTGGGAGAAACGAGAAGCACAGTGGGAGAAGGAGAGGAAAGCCAGAGAACGGCTCATGCAAGAGGTGAATTGTTTTAAAATCAAGCTGAAACTCTATTTGAATGTAATTTCAAAAGATATGACTACTTAATAACCGCTCTCCTATCTTCTTCTACTTGGAAAGGTACTTGTGGGGAGGCAGCAGCAGCTGGAGCTTAAGATGCAAAAGAACAGAGAGGCTCAGGAGGAGTCCCTGAGGAGACGAGAACAACTGATCCAGGAGCTGGAGCTGGAGAGGGAGACCAGATGCCAGGAGAAGGAGCAAGAAGAGGGACGTAGGACGGCACGGATGCAAGAGATAAATGCTCAGGTTGGCACATAGTGCAGTGGTTTGTGTTTTCATTGCACTTTTGATCCCACACAGCAAAGTTCATATTTTAGAAAAAACATAAACAGGCATTTCAACCCACAGCACATGATCAGATGATATGCTTTTTATAATCAAACAGTGTGTAAACAAGTGTTTCTGTACATCTACTGTAGGTGGAGCAGCAGCACCAAGAGCAGTGGGAGGAGCAGTGCAGGATAGAGCAGGACGAGGAGGAGGACAGGGAGGCCCTTCAGATTCAGGAGGAGGAGCTGAGGCTGGAGATGCAGAGGATGGCCAAGAAAGGGTACCAGGAGAAGGTAAAAGATGAAAGTCAAGCTGAATGTCAACTTTCCAAGGTCCAAAATGCTCTTTAATGTTGAAAAATGCTTGAAACTGTCTCCTTTCAGATTCACAGCAGACCTCGATCTGCATGGACATGAGCAACCTGCCTGAAGTCAAAACAGAATTGTGAGATGTATATTTTTCTACCTGTAAATCAGCTTTAGCAGTTTTGCAATTTTTCAAAGTGTGTCTTAAAACAAAGCTCACATGCCTATATGTAGATCGTAACAGTTAGTGGTCTCTGTAATTGTTCCTCCTGTCCATGAAGAGATCCCTCAAAGTATCTGATGGACAAAATCCACAGTCCTCATTCAATGAAAACATCCAATTCAACTTTCATCAAATCCAGTTGGGACTTTTTCCTTCTGTAGTGTTTTCTTGCTGAGCCACAGTGAAGAGACAACAACACAAGAACTGTGAATTCAGTCTCACATCTCTTACACACAAACATGTGAACTTATCCTTTATTCCCTTTTAAAGAATGACGTAGGTTATGAGGTCATACTGTGCCATCCTTATGTTAATAATGTCATGTTGGTTGTTTTCATGTGTAGAAAATAAGTAATGGATTTGTTTTGCACTTTTTTTTTTTTTTTTAAGAGCTGTATATTTTCCATCCTGAATTTAGAGATTAAATAAAATAATTTAAATAAAATAATTTCAGTTTTTTGTATTAAGGCAATGCAAAGTTAAACTGGATGAATTCAACATCTGGCAAATCACAACAGGCTGTATTTATAAATTAAGTTTATTTAGAAAATAATTACTTTTCCGAAGTGCAACTTAACAGCTGCATCACAGACGTCCCTGCACTCCGGTCAAGTACAGAGGGTGACATTATCTTGATCAGTTTTCAAAATGACGATAAACTCTGAAACACTTGGTGAGGATGAACGTTGGGTTGCACAATTATACGGGAGACGTCAAGACTTCTATCCCATATGTTGCACATTAAATACAAAAGTAGCAGCAACGGAACAGAGCACAAAAAACAAGGACATACATACAGTATGGCTATTAGCTCTAAATATCTTTTAACATCAGCAACACTGCAATGGCACACAAGACCACAGAATACAGTGTAGTGTGAAGAAACACACCAGATCATTTGAACTTAATACTACAACATCTTGGTGCTGGTGAAGAATACAACTTGGCCCCTGAACAAGCATTATTTGCATTCACTGAATTGACAAATGGGCACACATAACTAGGCACAATAAGTGCACGGCAGACAGGAGACAAACCATATAAATAGCTTTTTTGATGCAACAAACATTTGCATTGCAGAGCTACAATGTGTGCTTAATGAAGTTTCAGACATATAATGGTCAATTTGTTTTTGGAGATGGAACTTTACAGTATGATGCTTGCACAGTGCTGTTAATGAGGAAGCTCCTTTACCCACAAGAATGTTAACAATAACATTCAATGACAGCCGATTCATGACTCATTTATGGCTTTTCAGCATCCATTTCTGGCTTTGAACTGATAACATTACTCAATATCATCATGTGGATTTACTGTACTGTGTGTAATTCCTTTTCTCTTAATAATAGGTATTTACATTATGGACTGACTAAAGATTATTATTTGTAGCTAGGAGCAAGTTTTACTTAAATTATAATAGATAAACCATTACAGTCCACAGGCCGGCTGCTTGATTTAACATGATTTGTGGAAGTTATTATTTTATCTTAAGAGAAATTGTGCTATTACAACAGCTATGTAAAAGTTGCTGACTTTTCCTTTTACACTCAGATTTTGTCCAGGCTTGGCTTTAAATATTTATTCATAAATTAAAAAAAAATGCATGCATATACCACTAATACAAAAAAATCATTAAAAAATATATTCAAGAACAAAACTGAGACGCTGACTGCTTTGCAGCTCTGTAAGTGCTGCTAGTTTGTATTCTCCTTTGTGGTGATGGTGACAAGCTGCTTGGCCGCCTTGGCAATGTCATAAGCACATTGGATGACCTGCTGGGTGACCAGCTGCATGTCCGGTCCTGGGCAGCCTTCGGAAGGCAACGCCTTCCTGCACTCACTCTGAAGCCGGAACGCACTGGAGGTCAACAAGCGCAGAGAGCCTCTCACAGTCTCTGAGCGTGGCTTCTGCAGAGGAAGGTTAAAATATCTTAATACTAGTGGACAGTGTTTGTCCAAAAGTCAACAGATTTGTGCAAAGAGATGCGATGTAGAGAGGACCCCTTAGAACCAAATTGACTTCTGCTGGCTTGAACTTGGACAGAACCTACTTTGGGTTGTCTACCATGCTCTCTTTACTTTAACACACTAAATTTAAAACACAAGGACGCACACAATCCGGTGCAATTCATTGCTATTTCATTAAAGAACCAAGTAAAATAATACATACTATTTGCTTGTGATGCCTTCATAATAACAAATGTAAAAATTAAATGGCTGATTGATCTGTTCTCTCAAAGTAAATAATATATACTAACTTGTTTCCATACCTTGGGAAAGAGGGCCGCCATTTCGATTACAGCCACATGTATTCTTTCTGAACAGGGTATAAAGCTGTGAGGAGGAGAAGAGATTTGTTGAGTTATTATTATTGAACATGGATAACATATCAATTAACCAAAAGCTTTTACATGCAAGTCAGTGTACTATATAGTATTCTCATCACACCGTGCGTTATCATCTTCAACAGAACATGCTATTTGTTGCGCACATTTTTAGCATTGTAAGTAGAAGACAGTTTTACTCCATGTCACATTTTTGTTTTTTGAAAAATTATGGCTGAACAGTAGAAACAACAACCTGAAAAATGTGTTACATAAAATTCACTGTCACCTGCAGTATATATCAAAAGCAAGTCGATGCATAGATGTAACTAAACTTTGCATGAATTTACTGAAGCAACTGAAGCATTCAAGGTGAACACATTGAAGCAAAAGAGACAGCTTGTTAGCAGGTGAGGCAGAAACTGTGTGAGGGAGAGGAAAATAAAACTGTGCCTGGGAGGCAGGGACAGAGGCCAGAGTACCAGGAGGTGGGGTCAGGGGACCGCAGGCTGAGCGGCTGAAGGGAAGGGGGGGCCTTCTCGGCCCAGGGCACCAGAGTGCTGAAACATCCCAGGCTGTGCCTGAGCCGGCGTACGCCTTCACGCTCACATGGTCTGCTCGTAGGGGTGAGGGACGGGCACACAGCGACACCAAAACAACATCATAACAGCGAAGCAGATTGGAAGTAGAATGAAGGGGGAAAAGTGAAGATAACAAACAAAAAGGGGAAACGATAGAAGATAAACACAACTAAACAGAACAGAATAATGATGAATGTATGAGGAACTTAGGGTTTAAAATGGAAACAAGGAAATGAAAGCTAAAGAGCAGATCCTAAACTGATAGAGATCCCTTTCTCTTCTGATTCTGACCTGTCATGTTTGTTCTCCTGAGCAGCTCGCAACAGCTCTTGGATATTCTTGGTGATCTGCTCTGTTTTGCGGATGACGTCCTCTGTGCTGGGAAGCGTGGGGTCTGCCTCCATCTCCAGATCATCCAGCTCTGGGATAGAGCTGCCCTCCCCCAGCCAGCCACTGCTCCTCAGCCTCCCTCTCCTACACATACTGCAGAGGGAGATTCAGAATAAAATCCCTTACAGCACATTATTTTACTTGAAAAGCCCTTTTGATTGTTTTTAGTAGCCAGAAAACTGTCCGATTGTCTTTCACCATCATTTTGGGGGATGCTCTTACCCCGAATCATCCATCTCAGAGTCATTGAATGTGTTGTCATAGTCACTTTCCGGCATGCTGCTTTGCTTCTCTAACTTCGAGGCCTAGAGGGAAGAGAGGAGACAAAAAAAATGATAATGTACCTCACTCATGCAAGACGTCCCATGTCACTGCTGATATATAACCTGGAAACAATTTCAATGCTGGTCCACAAAGAACAAAAACATATAGTGGAAAGGTACATCTTGCCGTTTGTTGTATGTCAAATTGGAATATAAACAAGTAAAAGCGATGCAGATGACTGACTGAAACAAGCCAACACAGCTGTGAAGCAAGAGCACGTAATCAACATTCAATACAGGATTAGTAAAACACATTGCGCAGAGTTCATTTAGTTTACTCACATCGGTATGACACAGTCACTAATGCTGACTTGCATGAAATTGACCTGATGTTTGTCAGTCTTCAGTGACTATGATCATCAAATGTGCATAAGGGTGACAATTAACAAAACAGTCAAACTAAAGCCAGTTCAGCAACATGTTGCTAGAAACATTACATCAGAGCCATGACACACAAGCTTTACTCATTCTCCAAACTTAAGAGAAGAAGACCCCATGCAGAGGGTCACGGTCTGAGAGTGGGAAGTCAAGGTTCAGATGAGTTCATAAATTAAACTGAATCCCACACAGCATAACTATTAAGTGAAACACACACACACACACACACACACACACACACAATAGGAATGCCTCGTCTTCACTCCGGACAGGCTTCACAGTCATCTGAGAGGTTCACTGTAACTAAGGTTCATGCAGATTCACTTTCAGACTCAAAGCTAAATGTATAAACAGGTCGCATTGACAAGTACACTCAAGTCGCACAGGACCCTCTGTACAACGTGTCTTTCAATCCATGTCCAAGAATCTCAACAAAGTCCTCCTCTCGTACACAGAACAAAATGAAACGCAGCAAACATAAGCTCGCCTCAGGAAATGCAATTAGCACATACGTGTTTAGATAAACCTTTTTAGATTGTTAACAACTCCTGGAACACCATGTTGTTTGAGTGTTACTGGAAGAAGTGGGAGCATGCTGTTGGAGGCTCACAGTGCAAAATAGCCAAGCAATTGTTAAAGACGGTTAAAACATGACCTCTCTTTATACTGTTTGAAATCAAAAACATGACTTCAACAACTCAAGAGTTATACAATTGAAATCTAACAATCTTAATTACTCAGTTTGTTTCCTTTATTTTTCACAGACAAGAGGTTGTTTTGTAAAAATGAAACAAACACGACCATTAAACTTTGTACAAAGAAACTTTTTCAGCATCATCTGCTACACAGGTTTGTGGAGCAAAGAAAGCAAGCATTCAAATTAGCAGGTGCTGCATCACAAGCGCAACTTTCTGCTCAACGTTCAGCGGTCGGACAGAGGTTTTGCCTTCACAAAACCAAACAACTCCGGTTGTTTAACAGTGCTGTGAGGATGATGCTGATGGAAGCAGGTATCTGATGGTGAGGGCAGCTGGTGAAGGGGCAGCTCATGCAGCAGGGCTGATAAGGAGCAGTGTATGGAGGACAGAAGGAGGTGAGGGAGGAGGAAGAGATTCAAATGGCTCCAAGTGGATTTGCTGTGTCCCACAAAACGTGGACCGAGTGAGGATGTACTTAACCTTTTGAGCACTTTCGTCCTTCGACCAAGACAGGGTGGATGGAAATGAGGGGAGGGATGAAGAGGTGGTCACAAAAGCGCCCCTTTCCGTCTAAAGACAGGGTTCAAATCACATTTTAAGGACACAAAGTTCTTAAACTAAAATGAAAAACTAAAGTGAGATGAAAGAGATTAGATCATGTTATGTTCCAATAGTCTCTTCAAGCCAGTTGCACTTAACCGTAATTTGTATATTGAGAATAGACTTAGTGGTAAACTATATCTATGCAATGAACATCACCATTACATTCAGGATTAAAAAAGTATAGTATTTTGGAGGGGTGATTTTAAGATAAATCAATGCTATGTAGTTGGTTGTTTTTACAGATTATCCTCATTTTTTTCAGTGAGCTCATAATCATTTCCCTTCTGAACACTGTGTGCTGGAAAAATTAGGACTGAAGAGCCTGGGAGTTAATCCATCAACAGAAAAGTACCAGAAAATGATGATTCACAGGATCAAATTTACTGTGTAAATATCTTATTTGAATCAAAGAGAATGCAAACAGATGAGAAGATAAAGTGAGTTTGTGAAAGTATCATGCATTACAAAAACACAGAGTATTTGTATGGTAGTTTTAATGCTTCATCAACATAAAATACAGTACAAACCTTCAAAGTTTATCAAAATAACAGCATCTCCTTGCGGTTACAGCTAAGTTGTGTCTGACAATCAAGCAGCACTCCAGTAAACAGCAGATATATGCAGATAAAATGGATCTGGACGAGATGAGATGTGACTGGCTGTGTCTAAATGCACGACATTGTGGTTTTGATGACTCCGTCTTTGAAGCTGCAAAAAACTACCCAGTGGCAAATGAGTTGGAAGAACCATTAAAAAGAAAAAGGCAGAGAGAAAGGTTTGCAGACAGGGGGAGGACTTGAGGGGAAAGTCGGGGGAAACAGGGCGGTGGAGAGGGAATGGCACAGGAGAGCGGGGAACAGGTCTTACTTACATGAGGTGGGAAGGGTTGCAGGGTGGGGATACCCTCCTCTGGGTAGGGAGTTTCCCCTTTAGGGAGAAAGGGCTTCAGGCCTGAGCCGGTCTCATACATAGACATGGGCCGACTGGCCCGCGCAGACTGCCGGCGTTTCAGGGCTGAGGGGCTGGAGGGGTCGGGGTAGTCTGACCCGCTGGGGATCTGATAGATATTGGTGGGGACGTGTCGTCTGAGAGAGGTGTTCTCGCTTTGCAGAGAGTGCAGCTGGAAGAGACGGTCAGCAATACACTAAGAGGTGCTCTCAGCAAAGCAAGCCGTGTTCCCTGATCTACTCTATCTTTATAGCACAACATTTCAGCTTCTAACCCATTGTTCCTAAAATATTCTTATTATACTTAGACAGTCTATCGTCAGCATGCTTAGTCATTTAATTCTGCCAAAGCTTTCATTTGGCAGGAATAAAACACATCTTTGTTCTACTGTAAAACTTTGAATTTTGTTATTACTATGACACAGAAAATCAATATTTGGATAAAATGTATGATATGTCACCAATGTACAAAACCTGAAGCTGCTTCGATGATAATGAATTAAAGAAAAACTTGTGTATGTGTATGCCATCAACCTCCTAAAAATCATAGGAATAACATGACTTTTGATTTGAGATGGACTTTCTAAAAGATAAAATAAAGAAAGCAAAGCAAGTGATAAGCAAGCAAAAGACTGTTGCATAGGTGAGCAACACAGGTGCAGTTCAAGTCAAAGACGTAGCCACAGTGTAGATGGATTAACTCAAGAAATATGAGAGGATACGATCTGGTGTACTGGTCAGTAAAGTGAGTAGTTTGGTTTAGGTATTAACCTCTGTTATAATGACTGACTATGTTTGGTAAAGGCTGCCATTTCAATTACAGTTTAAAATATATACAATATGTCATGACAAGCAACAGGTCCTGTTTTCTCCTCATCTTCATCTGACTGTGGTCATTGAAGTGAATCTGTTCAGCTATAAGCTAACACGCAGCCAGATCACATCGTCAAAAACAACACAGTACGCTACAGTGCCGTTTGTCTACTGCAGTGTCCCAATGACCTTAGGTATGCAACCAAGAGCCAGCTTAAAATAAGAACATTAACCTCACTGACAGGGGCTCAATTTAACACAATGAAAAGCCATAACATGCTTAAACATCTGTAAACGATCATTCTCAAAATAGTTTGGGTTTTAGCAGGATATAGATTGCTAGGTTGAAGCACAGTGTATACATTTGTGCAGAATCTCAAACTTAACATTGTCATGTCTATAAATCAGCAGTTTGGTGCAGCAGAGTAACAATATTCCAGGTTTGCATCAGCTGAGGAGTATGCTTTCTATGACATTTCTATGAAATGTGAGCACAACACATCAAACAAAATAAATTCACATGTACTAAAAAGGTTGTTACCAAAAACAACAGCTGGAAATCATCCAAAAACATTGTACACAGAAAACACAGTATATGTGATGAAGCAAGGCACACACATACAAATGTAGTTAGTTACTATGAAGGTATTAAAAACCGCTGTCAATTACTTCATGCTTTCTCTTAGAACATGCTTGTTAGTAACATTAGACTGTACAGATGTATTACAAAAAGGAGGGCTAATGGTAAACGGCTATTAACTAGAGAAAAGGTGCATTTCTTCTTCTCAAATACAGAAAAAATAAAAAATAAAAACTCCAGTTTACATTCAAGCTCTGAACATGCTGGCCAAAACAGAGGGTGGACCAGCAGGGCGTCACAGCAGCCTTATCTTGCAACACAGCATTCCTATTCAGATAGCTCGACTCCCATACCCGAGAGCTGGAGAAGACCTCTGCTGACCACTGTGGCCCCCCCTCAGTCCGGCCCCCGGTGTTAGTGATCTTATTGGTGGAGCACGGTGGATACCTTTTTCTGCATCAGCCTCAGCTCATCACTCAGGTTGTTGTTGGCTTTCATAAGGTGCTGGATCTTGGCTTCAGAGGCGGAGAGCGCGGTTTTCACCTCCATGTATTCATGCATAGTAATGGCTCCATCGGAGAGGTCAGAGTCCAGGCTCTGTTGGATAGAGGGGTTGAAAACAAAGCGGTAAAGGCACCTACAGTGAGTGAGTGAGTGAGTAAGAGAGTCTCTCAGGGAATAAATGTCACGATACCTTTGTCCTGTCTCCTTGGCTTGAAGGGAGCTCGTGATCTGTGTCCTCATCAGACGCCACACTATCGTAGTCAGGCTGGTCATTTTCCTGGCTGTCACTGCAGTGCCTAACGGCCACAGTCTTCAGGATAAATTCAACATTGTCTGGAATGAAGGGACACCGAGTGGAATAGTTGTTTTAAACCTGTGCTACACTTCAGTGTCAGTAAGATCTTGGGAGTGACGTAACAATAAGATGCTGACCTTTGGGACTGGCTATCGAATTCCCTTGTTGTCTGCGCTTAGCATCACTTAATATGTCAATCACAAGAGTTGCAAATTCATGTGCATTAAATCTTGCCAGCTTCTGTCTTCCCTAAATAAGAAAAACAAAAGTCACATCAGCGGTACACAATCTACCTTCAAATGAAATGTGTGCAGTGGGAAACAACACATGTGCACGGGAGTTGTAAAGCTGACTCGCCTGGTTTCGTGTTGATGAATACTCTGGATTCACAGGAAGGAAAGGCACCACAGTCGTCTCTGTCACCAGAGTGCTGTGATTCTGTGTAGCCAACCACACTACAAATAAGAGGATAAGAATGAGGCTGATTAGAGGTGGGAGTACAGCTGAGGATATCAAGTATCAGTAACCGTTCTTAAAAAAGGTATAACATGTAACAATTTCCTAAAACAAAATGTATAGACTGATCCACAAAAAAATCCATCTCAAACATAACATGTGATCCACTAGAAGTGTGTGATGGTGTCTCTATCGGCAGAGACCCTGCGCTCTGACTGTATCTGTATCTCATTTATTATTATTTTGCTGTGTTCAGGACATTTCTGGGCGTCAGCAAAGAGCATTTGGACCCCACATGAACATCTAACCCACAGCAAATCAGCAGGGTGTGCGTTCCCTGGTCAAACAACGCTGCTTTGTCACACTCTAAATTTCTCCTTAATTAAAACCCACCTATGCAGTTTTCACAAAGATTCTGATATCCACCATGTTTTTCTTATTTGGGATTTGTTCTCAAACAAGAACAGAATCTATGCATAATCAAGAGCACACTCAAAACAATTGGTTATTGTGGTTTCTCCAATTCTGCAGTTGTATAGTATAGAATTCAAATTACAATAAACTATTTTTTTTTTTTTTCAATAATAGTTGTCATTATTTTACAAAGCATTATTGTATATAAAAATAAATAAACACTACACATTCGTCTGGAAGACTCCGGTAACAAGAAGTGAATGCACAAGCAGGCGGACAGGAGATAGTAGACCGAGACGTCTCCTGTCCGATCATTACAATCGGGCCAAATTAAATTATTGGACCGTCTTATTACAGTCCTGCGACAGCCACAGATAACAGATTCTTTTTTCTTTTTTTTTGTCAGGCCATTTGATTGGATTGCTAATAGGATGTAATTAGAATTTAAACAAAAAAAATCTAAACATTTTATGAAGAAGATTACCAATCCTGTCTTTAAGCTTATCATGCATGCCCTTTTTACATATCATATTCTAATAGGCAACCCTTTCACTACTAGGTTTACAGAAAACACAGAAATTAAAATTTACTTTAAAATATAACACTTTTTTTTTTTTAAATTCCTATTCCCCTAAATTCATGTCTGCTCTCTCTAATTTCAAACAACCTGTGAATACAGTTCAGGAAGATAATTATTTTGTGCCTTCTAGAAATATCTGTGCAATTTTAAGATCAACTAGATTACAAAATCGTAATAATCCGATTGATTTCCAATTATTATAGCTCTCCTCTGTAGCATGAAAATTGGATTAGTGTTGGTTTTATGTGGTTTCCCTCCACATAGTAGTTAATATATGGAACTACAAGAGATCAATACAGTATATATATAGTGAGTTCTGATTCAAGACATCTTCGATGTTAAGTAATATTGCAATGTTTTAGACACCTTTTCACAGTTTTTATATTATGCATGTGTGGTTTCCTACATAATTTATGATCAATTATTTCACCCAGAAATTTATTTTTGTACACTATTTCATTTTTACTTGCTAACAGACTTTGCAATTACCAAATATCATAAACTTTGGTCTTGTGCACAACCCTCTTTAGACTTTCATTTGGGCATTCTTGACTTAATTCTCTCAACTCAACGAACAATTCTGTGGTTTGAGAACCTGTCATGAATGTGACAGACTTTTCTTATGAACTTTCTTGAGAACGAATCTAAGAACAATCTTAGGAGGATATTGGTGAATGAGGCCCCGTGTGAAGAGCTGCCAGTACAAATGTCTTCTCTGGATACAAGAGAGCTTTTACTGGATAATTCTACTTTACCTGCATCAGTCTCTCGTCTGTCCACCTCATCGTACACATCCATGGCCAGCTCCTCAAACAAATGATTACTGAGCTGCATGAAAATAAGTCAATGACACTTAGTTAGACTTAAGTAAGGAGAGAAAAGATACCTCAGTGAAACTCAGCAAAAAACACTTACAGACTGCAGTTTCTTCTTTGCTGCCTTGGCCAGTTCTGATAAATCTAAACTGCTACAAACAGAGCATAACTTTCATAAACACATGCTGCTGAACTGTTAGGTCGACATAATGCACTCTTCATTCTGAGTAATACTTACATGTTCCTTATCCATCAAAAGAGAGCAATAAAAAAAAGATTAAATGGGTCATTTAAATTGTAAAAAAAAGGCACACTGGTTGTTTTACAGTGGCTGTTCTGCTTATTTAATAACAATAATTACATTTACACTTAACAATAAGTTAATAACAATAATAACATGATTTTCCACAGTTACGGATTGTTTGGGTATGACAGCTGCTTCACTGGGTCTGTTTCCTTAAACACTGATAGTAGATGTTGCAGCGTTCTCAACAGCGTGTCAGAACAGGCCTCAGAGCAAAAACACAACCATAAACAACTGCCACAGCTGCTCACTTTGCTGGCTCAAATCACGTTAACTTAGACACATGTTAATCAACAGACACATATCTTAATATTAACATGTTTACACACTTACAGCTCGTCTTCTCTTACCTGTCAGCCATTTGTGGAACAATGAAGTGCTGGCTGTTTTTATGATCTGAAAGGAACAACAAGTATTTTCTGGATGACTGCCAACTACATCATCAATACTTATAAACATAAACATTTTATATTAAGATAAAAACAATGAGCAGTTGTTTTTATCTGCTTGGAGAACCACATGGGTGAGATTTATCCTCACGTATCATATATTTTGTCAGTCACAGAAAAGTGTACGAGCTGAAATACTCACTCATTGTAGAGCCTTAATTGCCAAGTCAAAAATATCTTTCACTCCAACCAAACATGCACTCATCTTTTTAGTCATATCAATAACAGATCTCTCCCTCAATGCATATACCTGGTTTTCTCCCACACAGGTAGAACGCCAGTCGATCAGTTAGTTCATACTGAATTTCCACCAATCTATCTGCCAAGTCATGGTGGCCAGCTTCCCTACAAAGGCACACGTTTAAAAAATCATTACATAATACATCAAAAAGTGAAATTACAGACCCATAATATCTTGTGTTTGAATGATACAGTACTCCAGGGCCCTCCTTGTGAAAGAGAGTTCACATCTCAATTGGATTTTCCTGGTTACCGTTAAACAAATAGATAAAAAATGTGAGTATTTAAAATAATTTAAAAAAGTTGACCTTGCATAGTCAATGGGAGTTTTGCCGTTGCTGTCAGGGGCTCCAGGATCTGCTCCATAAACAGTTAATAGTTCAGCCTGAGACACTTGTCCGGCCTTTGCAGCTACATGCAAAGGAGTGTTTCCTTTTTCCTAGAGGGGCAGGACAAACCATTATGATCTAAAAATCAACAGAAAAGTAAATGCAAAGATGAAAACGCTGGTTTAAATAAAGCAGATGAATCTTACTGGGTGAAAAAAATTAGCTTGTGCTCCCAGAGATAGCAACCGTAAACAAGTCTCGAGATTCCCGGTGCGTACACTTGAATGAAGTTGCTGGAAAAAAACAAAACAGTTACAATGAATTGATAAAGCTTAAAAATAAAGCTTTGTACAAAAACATGTTTCAGTGTTCTCTTCATCACATTCTCCTCACCTTGCTTAAATCCTTGGCTGTCGAGCTGTCGTCCTCCCGGCAAGGCATGCGATGGACAAACGCCAGCATTTGATATTTGGCTTTAATAAACTCTGATTTGTTTGGACTTTTGGGACACCATGAAACATAAAAGGTTCAAACAGAAAAATAAGAAGCAATTAATGAGTCAGTGGCACATACTAAACTTGGAAGTTCAACAGTCCTCTTTTTGTTCCTTGAATTAACACCTGTGTTAACATTTTTAAAGAATGATGACTCACTGCAGTTTGTCCTGAGGGTTGGCCTTGCGTTTTCCACTCATCACAGCTGCAGGGTCCAGGAGAGAGTGCTCCCATATTGAATTTGCACCATTGCTGTATAACGTCTGAACCATCTAGGATGAAATGTAAAAGAAACCTGTGAAAAGTGTCCCATTGATTTGAAACTTCAGAATGCTGACTGGATTTGAACAGTTCCCTTTCTGAACAAACACTTTCTATATTTGGACAAAATCAATACAACTGTTGTCAACCGATTTATCTTGAGCAAAGACCGAGGCCTGCTGAATTCAAAACTGCAGTAGTAGTGATTGTGTGCAAGGATAACGTGATCTCAAGACATTTTTGGGAGAGACAATTCAGGCTTACAGCACATAAATTATTTAAAAATAAGACAACTACACAGCTGAAAGCATTAAGATAAGAAGCTTCAGGCAGACGAATACTAATACAATTGTTTTACTCTTGGGATTCTTACCTGTAGCTGCGTAGGAGGCCATGGTGTGTGCGTCAGGTGACGGACTTGGGAGCTGTGTCTACCCAGACTTCGATGAACACTGCAGCACTCGTCGCAAATCAACACACCTCTGTTGACGGAGGCCCAGCGAGGTTCTGAGAGGGAAGAGACAACCACAAAGTTAAAATCATGACACTTGCAGTGATCCAATTGATGAATCATAACTGATTATGGGTGTCATTTAAGGAGTAGCTAATTCTACAATATTTTATCACTGGTTTGATTTGCTCTAGCTGTATTTTCAGGTGGTTAAAATGAGTTTGTGTCACAAGTAATGTCCTCCTCTCTTCACATTCAGTACCATGATTCCATTATTAGTACGACATGTTAGGTCGTAGCACCCCACTTCTCCTTTTTAAGTTCCTCACTGACTGCACTGGAATAAACTCTTACTTATGGTGTCAGAACTCTAACAGACAGGTGCTTAAAGGATAATAGTGGCGGTGTTCTACATTTGTCAACAAATCCCAGAAAAATAATAAAACCCTCACTTAATATTAAAAAGCATTGTGCGGCTAATTCTGATAGTTTATTGTTCTCTGCCATAGACCTCCACACGTCAGTGAGCCACACTGTTGTACTAGGTGTACCATAATTAGATGAACTTGGGTATTGTAGTCTATCCCACTTAAACTGTCTTGCTCCGGAAACACTCAGAAGAGAATCAAATGTGTATTAATCCTTTGACTTAAAATAGTCCCCAACAAATACCTTATTTACATCTGCTTAACTAACATTTGCTAGAGTCCAGCTGTTCAGGAAATTACTTTTTAATAATGAAATTTCATATTTTGACCTTTTTTGTAAATTTCCATCTTCTTTAAGATTAAATGGGGAAGGAGAAGCAGAAAGTCCTGAGAACTGAAACTTGCTAGTTTTGGTCTTTTTTAATGTATTTTAGTGCCAAGCTCAGACCACTGGAAGTATTATTTCTATGTAACATGAACAGTTAACACAACAAAGTAGGGCACAAATATAGCACCCATGCAGCCACAACCACACTCTAACTAGAAGAAAGAAATAAAAGAGCTTCTCGACCCCAGATTTAGGTGAAGCATGCATTGTGTAACAAGGAAGTGAGGACTAGAGGACAAGCAGTTCTAGGTTGAAGCACCTCAACCTTAATGTTGAGTAATAGAGCAACTTCCTCATTCAAAACATTGAAACAAAAACAAAACCGAGAATGCTTTCAATCATTTTGGTGCTGCATATTCAGGAAAGGCATAGAGTATAAGTGCACTGCGTCTCTTCCTCTGTGACCAAAATAAATGTTTACTTAACCTCGACCTATTTAACACACCTCATGTAATACAAATGTCACAGAGTTGTGCCGTCTGCCGTTTATGCAGACACGCTTCAGACAGTGAACATCTCAAGACCAAAAATACTGTAAATCATACGACACTCCGATAGCCGATAAACTGTTCAGCATATTGGGTGGCTGGCACCGTGACAGGACAGCGAAGACTGTAAGTGCCTTAGCAGCAGCTGAGGTGTAGGAGGAACAGCTGCAGGGGTTGCTGGTCAAATTCTGCTCCCCAGTGTTTAGAGTCTCCTCCTTTCTCTCCACCAAGACCTGAGAGTTGGTGCTGACATGTCTCTTTTACCCTTTCCTCAACAAGTGTTGCTAAATTTCATACCACATCTTGAAACTCTAAAAATATTCAAAGCCAACAACTGGTAACAGTTGTATGGAAGGGCAACCCAGGCCAGCTGCTGAGGAGACCTGAGGGCTTTGACTAGTCTCAACGTGAGGATAGACAAGCTACTAAAACTTGAGTATTACTGAATATTTAGCATACTTGGATGTTTTTCTTTATTTTTATTGTGAAATAGAAGGAAAAAAAAAAAGCAGCGTACATTTTTTTATATCGGTTGCCCATTTCTAAAAACAATTCATGTTCTACTCTTACAGTGCATCACATTTACTGTATATTGTGGTGCCACAATAGAAAAAAAACATCTTCTGCACTGAAAGCCTGCAGTCAATTCACTCAGCATCCTGTTATGCTTCCTGTGCCTGCAGAAAAACATCACGTCATTTCTATACAAATAGAACTCCTGAAAGTACCTTACACACAATACAACTAGTCTAATACTTGTTCCGCTTTCACAGAAATGTTTAATTGTAAAACCGTAAACTAATTTCTCTCTCACCCCCAATACTATTTACCATTACCATTATCAAACAAAGACATATCTGTTAAAATAGGCTGGTATAACCCTCCAATCACCAGCCTCTAAATAGCAGAGTGCAGTGATCTGACAAACATTTTTCAATATTTAGAATGTAAAAGTTTTGCAATATACTCCCCCCCCCCCCCCAAAAAATATTTTTTTTTCAAAGTTCAGTGGTGGAAAAACACAAACCATTAAGAGTCCTTTCATTCAGTCATTCCTCATCAACACAATTGGTTAGATTCAGTCACTCATTGTGAATATGGGATAGGCTCCTCTTTGACCTCGATTTGCTGCACAAAAAGCACCCCGACAGGACACCACTAACTTTCTATGAACGATGCAGTCCTAGTGAGAGCTTACAGATTCATGCTGATCTAGGATGATATTTCATAACGGATGCATGATTATATTTAAAGCAAGTAACACCGGGTGGAAACGGTTAAAAACGACAGCTGCTTCAGGTCTAATTGCATCCTCAACCAGGGGGCTATAACGTTAGTGGCCTGTCAACACCCAGCCAAAACAAAAGTAATCTAACTTACTGTACAGAAGAAAGCAGCATGGGCCAGCACTGATAATCTGATTTAAATTGCAAGCATTTGGCTTAACGTTACTTAATGAACCAGACGGCAGTGAATAACTAACGGATAACGACTCAAAACTGCATGGATATTGTGAATTTGCTCACCTGGAACATTGCAATCAGCGCAGAGCTCAGTGTTTCGCAGGCGTTTAGACATCCTGTATTCAGGAAGAAGTGCCTTTTAACACGAGCAGAGTATTATGTCCGTTTCGTTAGGCTAACCATTGATTACTGTGGGGACGCCTTCCGCGTTAGCTAGACCTGGCTAATTAAAAACAACCTCAACAACGACCTGCTTCTTCATTTAACTGTTGCTAGCCTTTTCGTGTTGGCTAGCGTTACAACCATTATACCACAATAGAAAGGTGCAATGTTGCTCGTCTGCAAGTTAGCTGACTTAGCACCTAATTAGCTAACTAGCCCTGTGGCCGTTTGTCAGTGTACTCTTCAGTCTCTGGTAGACATCAGAGCTACAGGAGCTACAGCAGTCTCAGTGGCAGCTGTGACCTATCGGATTGTGCGCCCTGTGCCCAGAGGAGAGCCTTTCAGGAAATAAACTTCTCCCCGGCTACCCGAATATACACGCCACCTTGTCTCTTTCGCTTGAATGAGCAAATTCCAGTCGCAGTCCTGATTTGTATAGCTACAGTTAGAATACAATTCAAAGGCAAACACGTAGTTTGTTTGGTTGAGTTTGCTGTGAGTCTGCGCGGACCACAACCTGATAGACTGTACTGAGGGCCAACAATCTGTAAATTGACTAGGTGAGTTTGATCCATGCACCTTCCTGACACGGTACAAATGTTGTACAACTAATAACGGGCAGACGACAACTGGATCTCCATCCACCAGCGGTCATTTATTAAAACACCATTCGCTCATCAATATCACTACAGTACTTGCACTTAAAATAACGAGAAACAGCAAAACAACAGTATTACACAACTTCGGTCAGCCTCGAGGCAGGGTGAATCAACGGACCTACAGTGTTTGGTTAAAAACTATGTACCCGTAGAACAGCAACAGGCACTGGGTAAGTATTCATTAATAGAGCAAACTGCAACTGTTCATATCATATAACCTGTTATTAATACAGTTTAAAACTACAAAGTGTCGTAATGTAGCTAGTACACCGCGGTACTCTGGCGGTAAAGTCTCAGAAGTTCAACCTCTCAAGTCCCTCCCCCAAACGTTAAAGCGGCGATCTCATTTCGACATTATAGACCACAGCCAATTTACAATATTTATTTTGTTTGTGTTTGCAGGAAATATTGGGTTACAATTTAATTAATTAAGGTATTGAATGTATAAAAGTGGGACACAGAATCACGTTTATACAAGAATTATACTTTTAGTTGGATATTTAAAAGCCCCCATGCGGGCACGGTGAATGGTTCCGTCCAACTGGAACTGACGATTCCCTTTTTTTCTAAAGGCGATGGTTTTATTTACAAATCATGTTTCTGTCGTGTATTTTTTCACCACAGAAGTAATTGTTATTATACGTAATTTGAGTTATGTTTGAATGGCACGATAGGCGGTCTTAATTATATTGTATTCATTATATTGTTGTCTTATCTCTATATAGGACGCCCCTGTCAGTACTGGGGTTGTTTCTGCTCCTACTTCCTTGTTCAAAAGTTTTATTTTGACGAAGGCTTGGTGAAAAGTTGGACACCGGTTTCGATATCTCGACGTTGTTATGGTCAAATATTAAGGACATGGGTCATATGTATTGTACATTTTTAACTAGGGTGTAGCTAGCTATCTCAGTTTGTCCCATGGCTGTGATTGTTAGGCTAACGTTGCACTGAGCGGCTCCGTAAAGAAGATGTCCACGGCTAATGTTAGCGAAGACATCCGAGGGAAGTTCCCCCTCCATTCCGCAGTGTGGGGGAATGACTACAGGACACTGGAAGAACAAGTAACGTTACCACAGGTTGGTAAAAGACGGGAGTGTGTTTCAAACATTGGCACCGATGCTTGCTAGCTAAATTAAGCCAGGATTGAGCTGTTAAATCATCCGGTAAAAGTAGGCCAGTCGTGTTGACGGATACGTCTGTGTGTGCCACACACAGGCACTGTTTGAAATATCTTCGAGGACATAGCTATTCATCGATCAACAGGTTTGGAAATTTACCTAAAAGAAATATGTAATCCAGTACAGATTGAAAGCCTGTTTCCAGCTGTTAATTTAGGTTTCTAACTCAATTCCTTGGATTACTCAAACAGTTTATAATCTGACTAGATGTGACAAGAAATGCTTTACCAAGTAGATGTGTACATGTGTGGTGTATTACTAGACAATATACAAAATATGACTTGTGCTATTATTCTGAAGGGTTGTCGTCTTCTCAGAGTCATTGCTGTCAAACAGCTGACTAATCGAGCGCGTTATCTCTAAGTATTACTCATGTTTCAAAAGCATCTCTAATCTCATTGTGTTTTCACTCTCAGTAGCCCATCACAGGTAATATTGTGTATTGTGGCAATATAAACCGCTCGTTATGTTTGTGACTGCCTGTAGCAACGCTGATCAGTAACACATTTACCTCAGTAGCATGACTCATTTGAGGACCAGACATGATGCTCAGTCCTACATCATTACCAGTGATTATTTAAATTAAAGGTGTTAAACTATGACTCTGTGAGTATAGAATATAAAGGCCCTCACTTACAAGGGAAGTAATATTAACAAGGCCAGCATAACATGCTCTTATAACACAAATGAAGGTGCAGGGGAAACTAATGTGTGGGTCTGTCCTTGGTTTTCACAGAATGAAATTGAGGCTGTTGACCCTAGAGGTCGGACACCTCTGCACCTGGCTGTGTCGCTCGGACACCTGGAGTCAGTGAGAGTCCTTCTGAGACACGGTGCTGAAGTGACTAAAGAAAACTGCATGAACTGGACAGGTTAGTCGTAAAAATGTCTACAGGACAAATACCGAATGCTGAGATGCTATGAATGTTTCCTTCACTTGTCTCGCAGAAATGCTTTTTGAGACTGTGTGGGTTGTTTTATCACTTAGAGCCCTTCTCACATTAATCTACATATCATCTGCTGTTAATGGGGTTTCTGGTAAAAAAAAATAAAAAATATAATAAAAAAATGTCCATCCTTCTAACTGCAGTGGAACACTTTCTCCTTGGTTAATGCCGTCATTGTTGAGGTTTTCTAATGGATGGTTGCTACTCCTAATGAACAGATGCTGTGCTTAAAAGGTTTAGTGGTTTGTTCGTTCATAAGTGTCTGTCTATGTGTAGTGCTGCAGGAGGCAGTCAGCACCGGAGATCCAGAGATGGTTCAGTTAGTGCTTCAACGCAGAGACTACCTCAAAGCCTCCACTGCTCTGGGAGGAGTGCCTGAGCTGCTGTCGAAGATCCGAGAGGTATTACTTCATACGTCTTCCTGTTGTCTTGTCATCCATCTGTACAAGTGCCTGGAGACAATTACCGGCAAAGGAAATAATTGCTCTGTCCATCTTTTCTTCCGTAGTCTCCAGACTTCTACATGGAAATGAAGTGGGAATTCACCAGTTGGAGTAAGTCCTTTTTGTATGCGGAGCTGTATATCATGAAAGTAAAGTGAAATGTGTGTGCATAGTAACCTGTTCATGGAGTGCAAACAGGCTGGCTATCAGCATTCAGTATGCATAAGAAAGTATCAAGTTTTATAATGTTGTGTCCAGAAAAACTGCATACCTGCGTTTTGGTGTTGGTTCTGAGTGACATTGTTTTTCATGTGTGGGACATTCATATGCTGTTGCTTCACAGTCCCTCTTCTGTCCCGGGTTTGTCCAAGTGATGTTTGTCGCATTTGGAAAAGTGGCGCCAGCCTGCGAGTGGATGCCACTCTTCTGGGCTTTGAAAACATGACTTGGATCAGAGGGTGCAGAAGCTACATCTTCAGAGGAGATGGTGTGTGTGCTTTAACTCTCTTACACAAAAAAAATTATACTCTCTTTCATTTGTACTATTCTTGTAAAATGATACAAGTCTATCCCTGCCTGTTTTTTTTTTTTTTTTTTTTTTTTACAGATTCGTGTGCAGAGTTGATAGAGGTGAACCACGACGATGAAGTCGTGGAAACTGAACGCTTCAATATATCCCAAGAAATCGAGGATGTCACGCTAGAGTCAATGCAGCCAGCTGAGCAGGAAGTTGCCAAAAGGTTGACCACTCCTATTGTCAACACCTATTTGGACACCAAGGACATTGCTTTTGAAAGGCAAGAGTCACATCTTTTTCCTCCTGCTTTTTCTCACAACATGCACAGATTTAACTTCCTTGGACCAGCCACGAAGAAGTGACAATACAAGTGACAGTTTTTAATAAGTGTTGGTATCTCATGGCATTTTCACACTGGCAGTTGCTGATTGAGTAAGGTTACTGTGTAAACAGTGATACCACTTCCCTTATTATTTATAATTTTGCACTGATGTCCATGATAATTGATGCTCTATGGAACATATCCTAACTAAAAGCAAAACGTAACAATGGACTGCAACACTGCAGATCATTTAAATGCATTCACAAGCTACTTAAAATATCTAAAGCATTGTTGCATTCTCGGTGTTGTGGAAGTTATTCCAAACTGAAGGATATGATGGTGGATTTTGCTTGTAATGATGCTTTAGTTTTCACAAACTGTTTGTTTTCTTTTCTTACAGGAACAAGTCTGGGATTTGGGGCTGGAGAGCTGACAAAACTGAAATGGTCAACGGATTTGAAGCAAAGGTTAACAGGAGTTTAAAACATTTCATTTTTCATTACAACTAAAAAATGAGTACCACTTAAAACTGTGGAGCACACTTCTAATAGTATGAGTTAAGATTCTGGTTGTTTCCTCAGGTTTTCAGTGTGAACAATGTAAATGTGGTTATCAGGACGAGGACAGAGCATCTGACAGACGAGGAGAAAGCCAGGATAAAAAGTAGGTGGAACATACTCTACATGTACGACTATATAACCTACAATTGACGGAAACTGAATCAAGGTTCTGAATTCAAACATTGTTGTTCAAAGGTGAAAGGAACATCTTGGAGTCTCTGCTTGGGACTGTGGAGCAGCACATAAGTGCACAAGGGGTAAGACTCACATTCAGTAACTGCATTAAAGTTATTAGTTTTGTTCCCACCTGGTTACCGATTTGATACGAGTGCTCAAATTTATAGGACCTGACTCTTGAGTATGCGACTGCCACCAATCCCACTGCCATCACTCCAGAGGAATACTTTGATCCTGACTTTGACCTGGGGAACAGAGACATCGGTCGACCCATTGAACTGAGCATTCGAACACAGAAGTAAGAAAACACTCCAAGGCCACAAAGACATCATACTTTATTCCCCACTGCTGTGTGTTGTTTGTATCAATGAATTAGGTTGTGTGCACATTGCAACAGTGTTTTGCTTTATCATCTCACCCAGGTTCAAAGGTACATTGTGGATGAGCGAGGAACATCCTCTGTCTCTGGTGGAGCAGGTAACCCCCATTATCGACCTCATGGCTCGGACCAGTTCCCATTTTGCACGTCTACGAGACTTTGTAACCCTGAAGTTTCCTCCTGGATTTCCTGTTAAACTAGGTATGTGAGATTCCTATCAAGTGTAATCGAAGCTACGCTTTCAAGAAGCACGTAAAGCTAACACTAGTGTGTGTGTGTGTGTGTGTGTGTGTGTGTGTGTGTGTGTGTGTGTGTGTGTGTGTGTGTGTGTGTGTGTGTGTGTGTGTGTGTGTGTGTCCCGCCCCCCCCACCTTTGAAATCTTTTTTTTGTTTTCCTATATATCTAATCTGTTGTCCTTTTCATATGTTGCAGAGATTCCCCTGTTTCATGTGCTGAATGCCAGAATTACATTTGATAATGTCAATAAATGCAGTACTGAGGAGCAGGCGAACACACCACCAGCAGCCACACCAACATCCTCAGGAGAAGAGGAGGAAGCTGCAGGTAGCAGTACAGCCAGTTTAACCATTAAATGCTTAAAATAGTCACACGTCTGTGATTCCTAAACCGCTTTTCTTTTTTCATCCGTCCAGCACTGCCTCAGTTTCAGGTTTGTCCTTCAGTGTTTGAGGTGCCTGTCCGTTATCACCGCAGAGGAGGCAGCCGACACGCACCCGTGTCCAACAACGACGAGGAGCTTCTGCAGTACGCCATCCATCAGAGCCTCCTGGAGTCTCGCACCGCACCGGGCCGGGTCAGAACAATCGTCACTCTGCTCTCTCGCAAATCTGTTCTCATCATTTTTCCCTTGCTCTCCTCGCGGTTTGCTGCATCCTTTTTAAATGTCCCTGTTTTTTGTGTGACTGTAGGAGGGGATTTGGGATGGTGCTGATGGGGAATTCACTGACGTAATGCCCAGTAGCCAGAGTGACAGGTAGGAACACAGGTTTGCGACTACATAGTTGCATGAGGTAAAAGGAACAATCCTTGCTACTTGCTTGTCCTACGGGGATTTGGATGACTCTGTATATCAGGCCACCTCTTGTATGTGTCAGTTAAAGCCACAGAGCAGAGCTGGATCTCACTTCCTCCTGTCACTGTCATTCTAGGAGTATCCCAGAGGGGGTGCTAGTGGAATTTGGAGACACCCCCAGCCCTGTCAGCTCCCCTTCCGCCTCAAGCCCCGAATCGGAGCTTCGCCTGGCCATGGAGCTCTCTGCACGAGCTCAACAGGAAGAGGACAGGATGAGGAAGCAGGAGGAAGAAGAGCTGGAGAGGATCTTGCAGCTATCACTCACTGAGAAGTAAAATTAATAAGAGGGAATAATAATGCAACTTTTCCAGATCCAGAAGAAACCACCACACCTCAATTTTTCCTTCCTAACCACTGTAGTCATCTATGCAACTGCAGGTTTCTTTCCGTAGCAGATCATTCTTGCACAGGCAATATCAGAATCTCGCTGTCTAATATTTTCCAAAAGGTATTTTTGGTAAGCGCATACTCCTTTATACATTTATATCTCAGCATAGTGTGTCTCCATCCTCGAGCTCAATTCAAGAACTCTTTCAGATAATTTCAGGTCGGTTCTACTTTTTATTCATTTACTGTCCAAATCAGAATCAAAGCAGCAGCATCCTATGTGTGTTGATCACAGTGTTGTCCAGAGTGGGGCCAAATCAGTGTAGTTATGGTTCTATGAACAAAATGACAACTCAAGGTGACTTCATATTCTGACTCTCAAATGTGGCACTTAAGGTCCAGAGCACTGTTTGTTTTTCTTTTCATGCTACCTGTTGCATCAGTCCCTGGTGTTTTTAGATGGCTAGAATGAAAACAGCCTAGCACAATAAAAAGCCAATAGTCCTGTGGACCTAAAGAGACAGATCTGAGTGTTTTCACTGTGAGGTCTTCCTACAGAGTCACTTTTTTGAGGACCGTGGACTCACTGACTAACAGAAATCTCAGGGTTCCAACTTTACACATTTTTCCTTTTACTTTAGAATTAACTTTAAATGTATCGGAAATGTGTCTTTGGTGTGAAATGGTATCCCTCGTGCATCTTTACCATATCAATATTAATTCAGAAGGCTGAGTTAATTGAGTCAAAGGTTCATAAGTAAATGATTTTTCTTGTACTTTATGAATGTACACTCTACAGATGGGTAAACAGAGGCATGCTGCTGTGAGAGAAAATTTAAATCAAATGCATGGTAACGCTATATCTTTGCTGCAACGAGGATGGGGGATTAACTTTCCCGGTCTGATTTTTATTGAACATTTTCTCAGATTTCATTATTTTTTTAACCGTCACTGAGCAACGGCACCTCAGTTCAAAAACTCAATAGCAGAGAACAGTCTGTCTGTGGATTTATAGCCGTCGTGCAGTTTAAAAGCAGTCCCACAACTAATGCTGCAGAGATTATTTAGATTTCTAAAGGCAGTCTATTAGCTTTTTGTAGCCACAAACAACTCTGGACCTCTGAGCAGAAGAAAAGACGGCACAGACTCTTAAGATCAAGCATGTCCGCCATATTTAGGATTAGTTTCTTCAGCACGTGCCAAGGGACTTTGATCTGAAAACGCTCGGTGGAGGCAAGAGGTGGTGACGACTGTATGTGGTGCCACTAAACTTTTGAACAAATTTTCTTTTTAAATTTTTGTAACTTAAAAAGAAGATGAAGAGGTTTCATTGACACCAGGGTGATGCTGTGTGACATGCATTAACCACTATAGTTGCTTTCACTGACAACCAACCACTTATCCAAGGTCTCTCTGTGTAGCTGTGTCTGACAGTCGGGCTGCAGCTGAAGGACTAATTATTATGTGACTCTCACGTTTCCAAACTGCTGAACCGTCAACTTTAAAAAGGCTAGCTTTGGTTAATTTAATGCTTTGTAATGCACTGTTCCAGCTGCAAAGTTGTTTTTTTAATGTTTTAAATTTTAAGAAAATGTTCTAAAATAAAAGCACTTTATTTCCATGACTGAATGTGACTTTTTTTCCATGTGCTTTATTTACAGAAACACAGCTGGTAGAAAACCATACATGCTTTTCTACCGTAATTAGTTGTATTTCTACATATTTATTGCAGTAGTTTTGGTTATTGTCAGGTCAAGTGTTGACCTCTTGAAGATAACATGATCTTATCTGCTTTGAATAGATTTTATGTTTGGCTATAGCTGCTAAATATGGTCCTTCCACTGCTAACAATAAAGAAAAATAGAGTAGAGTTATTAAATTATCATTTACATTGGGAGCCATTTTCAATGACATGATTTCTAAATTGATATACGAATTACTTCCTCATTCTAATTTCATTATGTATTTTTGATTGTTCGATCAACTAACGGCTATTTGTAGAGCTTCTTTATCACAAAATCAAGTGCAAAGAAGGAAATGGGCATCTGACTAATCAACCCAGAACAAAATGATGATATACATAGATTAATAGTTTTATTTCAAGAGAAAAGAGTTATTTCTTGGTATTGCTGTATTTAATCTGCATGGATGCCTTCTCAATTTGTAATCCACTATTGTCAGTTAAATGACTCCACCTTTATTAGTACTATATTTCCTTTTTTTTTTTTTTTTAATTTAAAGGTTCAACAAAATCTACTTATCTACAACTATGAGATTTAAAGTCCTTGTTTTCAGAGAAGCAATGTGCAGATTTCCATATTTAGGTAAATAAATCTGACCAAACTGGTTTAATTGATGCAGAATTAAGCAATGACCACTCATTTTAGAATCCCATTTACTGTAAATGTATTCAACGTTTGCAAAACTCCAGGTTTTTGGACCAAATGGACCTTAAATAATAATACTTGGTCGTAAAAGCTAGCAAACTACACCTAATAACAGCAAGTCCAAATAAATAAATACATAAAATGTAATATCTAACAGCCTAGATTATTGTAAGTCAATTTAGGCAAATCATTTCTATCAATCCCACATCCCCTTGTTTACAGAGGTGATTTCAAATTAATAAATAAATCACAGCATATAAAAATAGGCAGGTGTAAGAGTGTGACGCATTCAAACATACAGTTACTCTTAAATAACCTGATCTGACGACAAATGAATCCCCAGTTGACATATTGAGCAGTCTGAGTGTTTTCAGTTATGGGTGGCTGTGACGTCAGGGTCCCGCCAGGAGGTGACCGTGGCCCCCGGGGGCCTTTGAGCTCCTCGGTACTCGCAGGCTGTCCCACTGTCTTTACCGCCTCCAGGTTTCGGACCAGCTTCACCGACGAGACAGCGGTTTGTAGACACAGACAGCCATGATGATCATCAGCACCAGCAGCACCGCGAGGACGCTCCCCATAGTGACTGTGAGCACGAGAACACAAGCCCATCACCGGCAATAACATCAGAACACTGGTTTCAAATGATCGATTAAACTGGTATTACTGGCGTTAAGTCTCCTGCTCCGCTAGTAAGTAGCTGTCAGTGTAGAGTAAAGACATACAAGACACGTGAAGTGTGAACACCTCACAAGAGGCAGCATGTCAGCATCACTGAGAGGCCTTACGTCATTCTCTACAGTCTCGCATCAAGTCTCACCTAAATTCTGCTTCTGTAAAACAACATACGCTCTCTCGGTCAGTTTGGAGTCCTCGGGTTGTCCGTTAACTAACGCACTGAGACACATTATTAGTGTTTGTGGGATGAGATGCAGCATCATAGCGGTGGAGGCTGGAGGAGGATGATGATGATGATGGTGGTGTTGATGATGACGGTGAGGCGTTTCTTCTTCCGCTGTAGGTTCTGGGTCCTAAAGCCGTTAAGTATTGTTTTCACTGTCAGAGCTGATCAACTATCAGGCCTTGTTGATTAATCGATTTCTCGATCGGCAGAAAGGTAAGTAACAACTATTTTGATATGAGATTAATCATTTGAATGGTTTTTGGAAACACTTTCGATTTCCTGGACATCCCCAAAAATTATTAAAAAAGTAAATACAAGAAGAATATGAAATCATTGGAAATGTTGTTCTTTATAAATTATGAAATGATGGTTCTCTTTTCGCAATTTTTAAAATATCTTCAGCTGGCCTACTAACTCGCAGTGTTAAAGTCAGTTAATTGAATTTAAATCAGAAGTGTACCAACTGGACACTGCCTTTATTTATGTCACAGTTCACAAAAATCACAATAGAACCCAAATACATGACGACTCAGGAGGCAAAGATGTGGTGAAGGTGCAAGAGTCTTTTCCTGAAAATATACAACGATGCAAAATCCAGACAGGCGAGCACCAAAAGGCAGAGGCAAAACCCAAATTAAACAGACTGGTTAAAAAAACAGATCAGGATATTAAAAAAAATAAAAACTATCAGGCTATCAGACAACTATGGCATAACCGATATTAATGCACACAGGGAGCTAATAAGGAAAAGAGAACCAGGTGAGTATAGTGCTGAAAAAAATCCATGGCTCTGATTTCTCAAATGTGATTATTTGCTGGTTTTCTGAGCCCACTATAGCAGTTATATTTATAGCAGAGGCCTGGGGCTGTTGGTTGGACAGAAAAAAACAATTTGAAGGTGTGAGCTTATTGTTATAGAAGACTAATAAAACCAGACTATTCACATTTGAGAAGCTTAAACCAGTGAATTTCTTTGACCATTTTGCTTAAGAAATGACTTATGTGATTGATATTTGTCTGACAATTGTTAATTGATTAATCTTTTCAGCAGGTTAATAATTACACTGCCCTGACTGTTCCAAAGGACTGAAAGCTGCAGGTGTTCCCTGGTTGTTTGGCTGTGAAAATACAAAGTGTTTAAAATCTTTTTCCTTACTGTTAACCATCAAACAAGTGTGAGGGCCCCCATCACATTTCCCCATTTCTGAAATGTCAAAGAGCAATGAAGAATGGATATAAAGGTCAAGCTCCTTGCGGTTATTTCCTTACATAATTACTCAGTATGACAGATGTATATGGCCTTTACCTTCATCCTCTATAGAACGTAAGAGCGCACACCATTGGCAACACTTATGGCTCTTAATTATATGCCAGAGAAGCTTAATGAATGTTAGGACATTTCACTCACGGTGGACTGACATTAAAACGAGAGGCTTCCTAGATAAATTAATCAAAACAAGAAAACATTTCATTACAGCATGAACTGAAAGATCCTGTTTTAATAGGCTATCCGAGGGCATTTAAACAGAATTAAACTTTTGTTTATGCTATGAACTGAGTCAAGAATGTACACTTGATAGACTATAAGCTTAATAGGGTAATGTAGTCTTTTTTGTGATAAACTACAAGAAGCTTATAACTCTTGTATTTTTTTTGTAAGTGTGTTTCTCAAATACCTCAAATGATTGTTTCACATTGATTCATCCACATACAGCACACTGAAGTCATTTATTAACATGACAGCCAATAAATCAGCGATCCAAGACTCAACAGTTTCAGCTCAAAGCACCACTGTGAGCCGCCGCAGACTCTTAGTTTTATTCCTAATTGGTGACTTCCATAATAATTGATGGTTAATGACAAAGAGTGCTAATTTAAAATCAAATGCTACTGTCATCTTTCTGTGTGTCTACACTCAGGTCTGATTTTGTATCACAGTTTAATGCAGGTTTGGTAGGGGCCTATAAAACTCCAAGTTGCATAGTAATTATAGTAGTGACCATCTTCTTCTATTACAATTCATGTAATTTTATACATACATATATGTATATATATATATATGTATATATATATATATATATATATATATATATATATATATATATGAATATATGATATATGATCTTCTCTTGGCAGTTATGAATGCTTCAGTACACAGAGTGAAATGTATAAAACCTGTAATTCCTCTTTTTATCCCCCCTGTACTTTTATAGCTACTGCACTGTGTTGTGCCGGGTTGGGTGCACTGCATCATATACAGTATCAGTCATTTTTTCCTTTAAAATACGGTTTGTTGAGCTGTTAATGTCTGGTTGAGAAAAAACCGTCTATTTAGCAGTGTCTCTTTTATGTGTCTCCTGTGCTTGCCTGTTCTCTACTTCAATGGCAGTCAGTGACACAAAAGAGCTTTGATCTGCACGTCCATCAACCAGCAGCTCTTTGGGGAATCGAATGTTGCAAACCACTTTCTACTCTCGTATACGTTCATACCTGTTGTCCTTGAAGTGATCGGGGCTGGTTTAGGAATAAAAATGAGTTGAATAAGTAAAGATCTGATGTAATCGTGTGTGTGTGTGTGTGTGTGTTTGAAGGTAGAGGCTGCTCTGTTTCCTTATATGTTGATGGATTCTGGATGTTGCAAATTAGATTGTTAATTAGAATATCTAATAGAGGTGAGCAGCACCAGCCGACAGCCATTACAAAGACAGGAAGATCACCATATGGAGATTTACAAGAACCTATTTCTCATGTGTTCTGCTACATGTTTCCAACACTAAAAATGTAATTCTTGCTGTTATATAGATAGTGGAATTCAAATAAATGTTGTCTGAGTTTTTGTTTGTTTGTTCATATTCATGTTTAACCTCTAAGAATGAAGAGAAACACAACAATGAAATATGTAATGAATACTATCATTTATTTATACACATCTGACTAGTACATAAACCAGGTTGAAAAGGACTAAAAGTACACAACAATCATCAAATTGCTCATCACACTACTCTCTGAACATAAATAAAGGATAACGGCTTTTAAATAAGTTGAGACACAAGTGATATGATGCTGTCTGTCTGCAAGAAAAAGACAAACATTTGAAGAGACATAAATTTGAGTGAAAACATTGGAGAGACACAATATCAACACAACCTTTACAGTTTTTGTACATACAGTGTAATAGTTAGGCAGATTAAGGCAAAACAGTCTATTTTGAGTTAAATAAAGGCATCAGATAAAGATCAAAAAGATCATTTTGAATATGAAGAACCAAAATATACTCACAGTTGTCACTCACTGTACATATTGTACTGTATCTCCAGACAGGACACAGGCTCTACTTTCTATAATGCTAATACTAAAACAATGCATTAGATTCTAAAAGATATTTCAAAAAGATATTTTTCTGAAAATGAACTGATGGTCTTTGTCTGAGTGCCTCAGGTATCTCCATTACAAACACTTGTAGGGGAAAAACAGAACATTTTTAGCAGATATATCCAGCAGCTGGCGTGAAATCCTAAAGAAGCACTGTATTAAAGAACTACGGGGACCAACGTGATGAAGGTTTGGTCCCATTTAATCTCTCTCCTCTGTCTGTCCAGCAAAAACAAAACAAGTGTTAAGACTTAAGTCCTATACAAACCACACACAATATCTTTTCAAATTGCCACAAAAAAAATACAGCAGAGCTGGTAACACTTGGTGTGAAACACATTAGCTGACATACTGAGAGTATGTTCTCCACTGAGTAAAGTTTTCTTTATTACATGAAAGTAGATGCAAAACACTGCTGCCATGATTATTCTAGTGGCAAAAAAAAACTGTGTTGACCTCACTGTTGCTCCAAGTGCAACACTGGTGTTTGCATTGTTTCATCTAGCTTTGACAAACAACAGAAAATATAGAACTTAACTAGAGAAAACAGCCCCATTCAATAGAAATGATATGCTGAATGTTACATACTGTATATAAGTTACATTTAGTTTCCTTGGCATATTGTTCTTGTGAGATAAAGACAGCTGATTGAGGGGATAAGCAGACCATTAACTTTAGGTAATCGCTACTGACTCCTACAACCGCACAAATGCAACACTTGAAAATGGCATAATGTGAAGCTTCATACTATAGATCTGAACACACACTGACCATACAGTAAAGTATGAGTATTGCTACCTCAATTCCTTTAGCAGCATTTACCATTTTACAGAGTGTACATGTGCAGTGAAGGTTGACATGTTGGACATCATCAGCAGGTAACAGTCACAATGTCAGATAATGTTCAGGTTCGATCACAAATAATAACTTAAAACTGTTGTTTGAATAGAAGCTACAAGCAGGGATATTTCTTTATGGGTTCAGGTGTTTTTCTTCCTACGGCACAGTAGCCATGTTGAGGCTTTCAGCGTGCATGTCTGGTATGGTCCGCTCTGGTCTGAGACACACTGCCAACCTCTGTGGAAAACCAAACAGTTAAAAGTTAATTTAAAGCAAAATGTGTCAGGCAGTTCATGTTTTCAGCATTTTGCACACTTTTTTGTCCTCCCTCCGCCATCCACTGACCTGTTTGAGAGATCCAGGGGTCCACACCAGCTTGTAGACCATGTAGATGGGAATCCACATGAAGGATGAGAAGCCAATGATGTATCCCACTGAGATACTCCAGTCAGGATACTTATAGTCGAACAGCGTGAGGGGCGGCGTTTTCAGCAGAGAGCTCACTATGATATACTGAGAGGAGTCGGGAAACATAACATTTCCATATTTAAATTTCCATATGTAAATGTAACTTTTGTATTCTTATATAAGAATTTTTATTGAGGAAGGGTAATATATCTGTCACACTCGCCATACATTGTAAAATAAAGTCTTGATAGTATAATCATTCAAAATGTCAACAGAAAGACAACCAGAGAGATGCAAATAAGAGAGAAGGATATCAAACTAGATGTAGAGGAGGTTCATTTACATTTGCCTCAGTGTTTTGCAATGAAAACGTTGTAGAAAACGTTTTGAGGAGGATATTTCGTATAGATATAGGAGAGGTTGGTCAACTGTTGGGTCGCAAAAGGACATTGGTTCAGTAGTCTTTAGATCTTACACAGAGCTTGTTTTGTCCTTGTCCACTTCAGCCCATTGACGTAAATGGAAAACACTTATTTAATCTTAGTAAGGGACTATATGTTGAATATTGATTATCCTGCGCTTCTTATCTATCCTAAATGTTAGCATTGCAGACATTTAGCTCCAGTTGTTGTTAAGATCAGAATATTTCAAATCTTACCGCTAAGAATGCTGGACTGATGGCAACCCAACACACCTTCCAGAATAATCCTGGAGATTTGCCCAACATGGACTCAATGTCACTGCTAAATCGTTTGATACCTGAAAGCAACAAAATAAACATGATATTTGTTTTTTATGTGCTAACAATATATTTGATTATCAAGGGTCATCAGTTCACATTCATAGATACAAGAAACTGAATGCCAGTCAGTTGATAATAATCTCTTGTTTACCGTAGAACCAGGAAACTGCAATGGCCTCAAGGAAACCCACAGCTATAATGGAGCATCCTACTCCAAATTCCTCCAGCAGCTTTACCACGTAGGCACCACCCTGTCAATGACATTTACACTGACTAATAACACAATTCATCACCAGACTGCAGATGTCAGGTTTTAATTCACTACACTATGTGTCCAGAACAACCTAAACCTTGCAACAGATGTGATTCAAGATAATTATCTGATCTAATGAGGGGTTGAATTTTGTTCTCATTGGTTAAACTAATTTAGAATGTGAAGAACTTACGTTTGTAAGGGTACTCAGAGAACCCAAAAAGCAGACAACGACCAAGCCCAGCACAAAAAGTTCACGTCTGTGAGAAAAATGCTCTGGGTATTCATCCAACACAGCAGTGATGATGGCCTCCAGCCCACCAAACTGAAACATACAATAACGTTGTTGTTGTATTATTATATTATATAGCTTCTAGATATTTCAATCTGCATGAGCCATTCAACGAGTCATACAAGTTACTCAAATTAACATCACTACAGCAGCTGAATAGTTTTCTGTTACACATAAAGTGACCACCATGTACGTCAGAGTTCACAGTTCGTACCGTGCTGTCCAGTCCCAGCATGATCATCATCACAAAAAAGATGATTGCAAAAAAGGTTGAGCCCATCATGTTTGCAATGGCTTCTGGGTAAGTGATGAAGAGTAAACTTGGTCCTGAAAGCATTAAAGTAGTGAATATGAAGAGATCAGGTCAACGTTCGATTTATTATTGAATTTTATCTCTTTTTTTATATTTCAAAGTATTACATTTAAAAATAATTTGCTGACCTTTGTCTTTCGCTACATCCTCCACCTCCACCTTCCTAATCTCTGCCATGTAGCCCAGCACCGTGAAGATCACGAACCCTGACACGAAGCTGGTCAGACAGTTCACCAAACTGGTCACAATGGCGTCACTGTTGAAGAAGAAATTAAAACCTGTTCAGGGAAATGCGGCATAATAATTGTCAATCATAAAATTCTTCTTTAACCCTAATTTTTCATTTCTATCAGAGACACTTTTACAAAGTATTGCTGTCTGAGGTGGAAGCTGCTCAATGCTTTGCTGACACTTCTGACCTTTGTTTACTGGGCTCCTTTTTTCTTCAGTTCTGTGTCCCACACATAAGGATACTTCTGGCTAGTAACCATTGACATCCAACAACAATACCAATGAGGCTCTACTGTATGTTGTGTGTTCATTAGCGATGGAGAATGTCTGTCAAATGTGAATAGTCTCTGGAGTGATAACCAAGTGTCAATGGGCAGAATGCTTTAAATGAAGAAAAAGCTTCCATCTCCAGGCAGCCTCGACATTATTAGTCATTTAAGATAACTAAATAAACATCTTTTGAAACTCACAGTCCTAAAGCACTTACTGCAAGTATTTCTTATTTTCTACATTTAAGAAAACCTATGTTTTGAGCCAGAATTGGTAGTTTGTCAGGTACTTTGCAACTGAAAAGCATTTTTCTTATATAAAAGAAGACAATTTTATGGGAAAACAATTCATGCATCATGTATTTATTCAATCAAAAACCAAATTCAAAAACTAAATCGCAAACCAATAATGATCTGGAAGTCAGTACAATTTAAAAACATCATTATCGCACTGAGGAGTTACACATTATATTGTTGTGTTTGTAATATGTTTGATGGGTCAAAAGGCAGCAGTATCCAGTTTCTTTCACGATCTGAGTGTTTACTACTGTTTCCTCACGTGCTCCACTAATCACATCAGCCATGCACACTATTAGTCATTATGTACAGTTTCATTTCTTCTCCTGTGTACAGCTTGGCATTTATACCCACCATGTAGAATTCACCACTCCTTCCTCTGATAGCATTGTTTCGACCACACCATCTTATTTAATGCATGAGCAATAAATCCCACAGCTTCTCATAGAGTTCTGACCTCATACTGTGCAATAAATGCATTAAACTCAACCCTTAAATTCAACAGGAGGTGTTCAAGCCACAAGTGCAGGTTCACATGACTCAGTGTGCCGTTGGTCTAAAGCTCAACTCTTACCGATAGCAGTTATTTGTGAAAGGGTTGTAGCTGGAGAGAGCTAGGAGCACCCCGAACCCTGGCCCCAGAGAGAAGAATATCTGAGCAGCAGCGTCCACCCACACCTACAAAAAACAGTAAGAATGACAGAAAGAGACATTACACTATCTGAGACTTAACGTTCTGGGATTCTTTGAGTTGCTATGGGCATTCAACAGCATAAAAATACAGCATTTCTTAGAACCAGGTCTTTCCTTTTAGTGATTTCACCCTCCAAACGAGGTTAATGTCTTTTTATTTTTGTGTTCTGATCCCTCAGTATAATTTACCAAGCAGAAGAGGTGTTGATTTAGTCATATAAAAATCTAGTTGCCGCACAGCTGTACGCAGGGAGATCTGAAGAGCAGCACGCGTTCGGCTTTAAAAAGAAGAGGGAAGCGTTGGATATTGGTGAGTGAGACAGAAAGAGAGGCCTTTGTTAATGGGCAACAAATCCAAACCAATTATGCATCTTATTATCCTGCTCTGTGGCTTATTTATGCATCTCATTTTGTCTCATCCATATTCCCTTCCAACCAAAGCACTCACACATGTTTAGAAAACAACCACAGTGAGCTGCAGAGGAAAATGAGGATGTTTCATATATCTATAAAAAAACATTGGCTTATTCTCCAGGGACTAGTGCGTAGAAATTAATACATGAATCAAGAACTGCTAATTGTTGGAAGAACGGGGGAGCAACACATCTTAGTTGTATCATCTGGTCTTACCCAAAGTTAAAATCTGTTTGGTAAGTTATACACAGTGAATTGTGTACATCATTCAAATTTTGTTTAGCTTAAATATGAACTTCTTGGAAAAAATCTCTGAGAGAAATATTGACAAATAAATATTATTTAACAAGATGAGTATCTGTTAAGAATATTTAGTTAAGAGTACAAAATAGGATTCTCAAGGGAACAAACATATGAGACTTGACCATGTTTTTCTTGAGATGGCTGAATTGTATCCTTTTCTGGAAAAAAACGGGGACTGACCAACTTTCTTCAACTCACACCGGTCTCCAGCAGCTTCCCCCACTGGGGTTTCAGGTAAAACACCACTCCTCTCCAGGCTCCCGGCAGAGTGGCACCTCGAATTAGCAGGATGAAAAGCACAATGTAGGGGAAGGTGGCGGTCACCCACACTACCTGGTGTGGTAGAAAAGATAAATCAGGACAAGAAAAAGAGATCATAGATATGTGACGCTAATCTTCTATGTTATTATGGAGCAACAACAAAGTGTTACCTTCCCTGAAGTCTTCACGCCCTTCCAGAGGCTGAAGTATACGATGGTGAAGATGAGAAAAAGGCAGAGCATCAACTGCCAGCGAACACCCCCGACGTTTCTCAGCCCTGATGACTTGTGGATCTCAAGAACATTCCTCCTGTTATATTGAAACACATCACATTGAATCACAGTTTCAGCATGCAAGACTACATTTCCCGTACGAAATCACTAGCCGACAATATTTGTGGAGAGCATTACTGTAAAGCTATTTATACATGTTGTTTCTGTTACTCACACTTACATGCACTTACGTGTAAAATTCCTCTGCCGGAGACCTGGAGGAATTCGTCCAGGTGACGTTGTCAACGCCAAAATAGTTGGTGCAGTCGGGGGTGTTCCACACATTGTCACAGTTTGTCCAAGGCAGGATGGTGGAGAAAGAGGAGTAGAAGTAGAAGAGCGCCCAGGCGATGATGGTGTTGTAGTAGAAGGACACATACAGGGCGATGATACAAATGCTATATCCTATACCTGAAACAGCAGAGGGAGATGAGAGAGGAGAGAGACACACCTGTGAAATGTATCCGAAATGATTCACTGGCTCTCTGAACTATCTGAATATCTGCTGTTGAGCGGCTCAGTGTGAAACCGTACCTTTGAAAATGGGACAGATGTGTTTCCATATGGATATGGCTCCAGTTCTGTGGAACTGTCCCAATGCCAACTCCATGTAAAAGAGCGGCACACCACCAAAGATGGCCATCAAAATGTAGGGAATAAGGAACGCCCCTGCACAGAGATGCATGAGGGAACATGTTATGTAGGGCTTTTACATGAAGGTCATGACAGAAAGTGAGGATATTCATAATATCATGAGGACTTAAGAGGGCTTGAATCCAAATTAAGAAATGAAATATGAACAACAATGTGAAAATGAGATTTCTCATTAGCCTTGTTTTTTTCATTTGCTTATTGCTGCTATGTGTAAATTGTTCTTTACATCATATTTCAGCTCTAAAGGGGATTTACAAGAATCGAAATCTTTGTTTGAGCCAACCATGAACAAGAGCCTAAGATCAGAGCTATGACTAAAATACTTCTGACACATTTGCTGTACATTCACACACAAAGTTCTACACGATCTTCGGTTTATGCATTTTTAAAATAATTTACATCGTCTTGTCTTAATGCCTTTTTATGTCTTTTGTGCAGTACTTTGAATTGTTTTGTTGAAAGGTGTTATATAAATAAACTTGTATTGTTGTAATGTAACCCTTAGTTGCTGATGTTAAATATTAAGTAAAACGCAACATTTACCAAACAAAATACACAACGACTGAACCAATCTGTGCAGAATTAAAAAAAAAAAAAAAAGGATTCATTAAAATTAGACATTTTTTCTGCATAAAACGCTTGAAGCTGCTGTATTGTAAACAATATTGAATAGTGATGAAAGGAAAGTAGATACAGGCTATCTAATGTGAACAGCGTAAAAACTTTTTTGTGGACTTTTTAGTGATGTTTTGGCTTCAGATTCGCTCTTCAGCACCACGGACAGTTTCTGCAGTAGATGCGCAGCTTGTCTGTTTTCAGGCCATTTGAGCGCAAATTCTGAGATTGAATGGATTTGAAGAAAATAAAAAAGTGTTTGCAAAGTGGTTTATTACATAAGATTCCAAGTTACACAAATACGAACTTATGAAATGAAGCTGAATGGCGATGGTTTAAAATGTCTAAACCACTTACCGCCACCGTTTTGATAGCATACATACGGAAATCTCCAAACATTTCCCAGGTCCACCGCAAAACCAATGACAGACAAGAGAAAATCCATTTTTTTTGCTCCATTTGTCCCTGGAGTCCGTCTGTGTGATGACCGGCACCGGGACCGCGTTGTTAGAGCTGTAGCCGGGATTAGGGGAGCCTTGGCGGGTCAGACTGCCGGCCATGACTGCTGAGTCCTGTCGGGGCATCGGACTGTGAAAAGTCAGTCAGAGGAGCAGCTCCATAGAGAGCAGGATATCTCTCCTGTGATTACGACAGGGAGGAGTGGGAGGAGTTGGTGGAGCTGCAGCTGACACTTGGAGTACCTGTTAGTGGAGACAGATCATGAAAGGTGTTTTTTTACTGACAGCAGCCTTGAACACACTTGAACAACCAAAACAGGTGACATGTGTTATTGCTGATCAATAAGATGGATTTGAGTAAGTTAACCTGTAGGAGAGCAGCTTTGCCAACTCAATTGATGTGCTTTAGGCAAATTTGACAGCAACAGGGTGTCCAGTCAATTAATGCAGATGTTGATGGTTATAAGGATGGCTGACAGGCAGAGTTCACCATGGTCACCTTACGCTAAAATCAACTTTATTGTTGCAACTCACAAACATGCACAGCATGCACCAGATTATTGAATTGGACTTTCCAGTATTTAACAAGAGGCTTTGAATCTATCATTGTTTATGATGTTTCAGGGCATTTTAACTGGTAAATGACATATTTGTTGTCAATTCTGATAGTCCAACAATATATGAAAAAGAGTGACCAATGTTCTGTTAAAGTTTCTATGCTTTTCTATGCTGCCAACTTTTAAATGCTCAGATGTATTTTCAAGATAAAATTGCTAACTTATGATAAAACATAATACAGTTTTTCTCAATCACTTTGGGTAATTTTTTGAATCAGCCTTAACATTCTCATTACTGTTTTATGGGACTTCACAACTCTATTGCATGTCTGCAAAATGTAGTAACTCATCTTCAAAGAGGTTGTGAAGATATGACAACTTCAATGAGAATCAACTCATTAGCTTTGAACAGCAAGATATATGCAAGTGGTTATTGTGCAAATTGTAGACAATTGTACTTCCTCATTAGCATATGCGCAATTTGCTTGAATTAATGGGACATTGAAATCTGTTGTAACAATGAACTAGTTGTGCAGAGCTTTGAACTTTTCATTCTCAAAGTTGTCATTCACAAATTGAGACAAAGTAAATTTAGAAACAAATTTTAATTGGTAAAAAAATAAAGAAATAAATAATAGATCAAGGTCCTGTTCAAGCCAAAAAGCAGGCAGTCCACTTGAACTCCCAAAAGTTTGATACAGAGAGCTATAAATACCACCTTGAGCCATCTTGGCTTTCTGATCCTATGTTAATATAGTTTGGGGAATACAGCAGAAGAGAAACACAGCAGCTTAACTGCACTCATTAGGAAAAACCTAATAAAAATACTTTGTAATCAAATCCACAGCTTTTAGCACTGAGCACTTTGAAAAGGCTGCTAACTGGATATTCAGAGACCAGCAGTCACGCAGGAGAGAGAGTGCATCAAATGAAGTTACTTTGGGAAATGGATATGACACAAAGACAGGAGGATCCAGCGCCATCATAAAATTGTCACTTACGATAAAAGCCAAATGGCAGCCAAACTGTCTGACCTGGTGTTAACATTTACCTGAAGCTAGTAAATGGTAAAATGTAGTTAATTCAATAATGTTCTGCTATAATGTAGATCGATGGAGATGCAAAAGCCCAGCCTGCAAAATAGATGGGTGGATAGAGAGATAGAGAGAGATAGAGAGATAGAGAGAGAGAGAGAGAAATAGAGAGAGAGAGAGATAGAGAGTTAGCGAGATAGAGTCAGAGAGATAGAGAGAGAGAGAGAGAGAGAGAGAGAGAGTTAGAGAGAGAGAGAGATAGAGAGTTAGCGAGATAGAGTTAAAGAGATAGAGAGATAGAGAGAGATAGAGAGTTAGAGAGATAGAGAGATAGAGAGAAAGATAGAGAGAGAGAGAGAGAGAGAGAGAGAGAGAGAGAGAGAGAGAGAGTGATAGAGAGAGAGAGAGAGAGAGAGAGAGAGAGATAGAGAGAGAGAGATAGATAGAGAGATAGAGAGATAGATAGATAGAGAGAGAGAGAGAGAGAGAGAGAGATGGATAGATGGATAGATGGATAGATGGATAGATGGATCGAGCTCAGATTCCTCCAGATTCAACATGTCTTCTCATTGCCAGAGCGAGGATGGGGAAGCGTAAACAATCAGCCAGGGGGAAAAGGCTGAGGTTGCTCAGCCGAGGTGTGGCGGCCCCTGAGGGTCAAAAGCATAACAACATAACAACAAACCATATAGCACTGGCCTTCTCTAATATACAATCCTGTCAATCTGCATGGCCACATATGGGCAGAAGAACATCAGACTGACAGGAGCCTCTACTGCATGCTCTGGTGCCTGTTAGAGCACGTCGAGTCTAATCACACATGGACATGTGCATGTTGGCCGTCTCTGCCGACAGACAAACAGACATGGACATGGCAGCACTGTTATTTCTGAAATGTTGAATTTTATTTCGTTTTGAACTGTTTTCTGTTGGTCTCATTGTAAATTCCTCTCATCTCTATTGTATCCAGAGCACATAAAAGTTAGCAAATGTAACTTTCCTCTTTACTGGTGTTTCTGATCATCTGCTGAAATGTGACAACATCAATTCACATAGTTTGAATCTATGTTCCTGCAGATTTTTCTCTTTGCTGTTAATAAACACTGTTGTTCTCCCATTGACAAGTAAGCGAAGGCAACCTGGAGAGGAGCTCTTGTGTGTTGTTTACTCAGGCAGAAGTCCTGGTATGGCATTTAACAAGACATGCTATTACCTCACATTATCTAAAGCCACTGCAAGGCCTGAGTCATCCCAGCGAGGGAATCCTGTGCTGAAGAGGATGCTTGTGTGTAAAATAGAGCAGTCGACAATGAAGCAGGGATGGCTCCTTCCTCTTAGGCAAGGACACATAAACTGCCACTCCATATCTTAAATCAATATTTTACATAATAACTCCTGGATGTCTGAAAAGTCTAGTAATTGCTGTTTGGTCAAGTATTATACATGTAAAATTCAGGACTCCGGGTTTAGGACAAGGCATCCCATCTTGACATGTTCAATCACAGAATAAGGAACATGTGGATTTTGTTTGTTCTGAAACTATGAGGGGGGCTTTGGGGGGTCCAGCCCAGCTCCTCTCAGTCTGTCACTCTGTGTTATCCCTCCATCCTTTCACCACCTGATCTACCTGACAGCTCAATCCTGCAGGCGGAACTGGACTCGTGGCCCAAAGAAACTCCATACTCTGGTGCACTGACGCCTACCAACCCCATCCGCTCAGATTTTGACTCAGATGGTGGTTTTCCTGAACATCTTCTCACTCATACACTACACACGTGAGTGTGAAAAATGTTGCTGGATGGAAACACTGATTCGTATGTAGATTAAAGCTGAAAAGCTGAAGTCCATATGGAAATAGCTGGTGTTTTTTGATTCTTGGGTGTCAACAATGGCACAGCCGCCATCTCCTGGAAAATATGTGATAATAGAATCAAACATATCATAAGGATTAAATGCCTTTGTAGAATTTCTTAGAATATTTACACATTTTTCTTGAACAAAAGTGTTGAAGTAAATTACCAAATGTAAATTAGCGTCAAAATGTATTAAATTAAAATGTAGAAGCATAATAGGTTTGTTTTCTACGAGTTCAAAAACAGATTTAAAGGGTTTTGTTTATACCCGCTGTGAATGCTAACCCAGAAATTCAACCTGATTTGCCCCAAACTCCAGGCAAGTGTAACCAGCAACAGGTGCTCTGCAAGTGGAGCAGGGGAGCATCTGCTTTAAGTTTATTCCATTGATGGCATATCATAGATGCTGAATCATGTAAATGTTACAATTTAAAAATGATCTGTATGAATTAGAGATACAATTGTTTGTCATAAGATTTTCTCTTTCCTTGTTTTGACCACAAGATGGCATGAAGCTCAAATGTTCCCATGTCAGGAACATATAACAAGCACAGAGACCATGTATTCCATGTCCATGTGTGTTTTAGTTTAGGTCACTTATTTATCTATTTACATTGAATGTATTTGCGTGAAAAAAAAACATTACAATAAGGAGATCACAGTATTTTGTCTCATTCAGGGAAACTTAAGTTGACGTTTAATTTGAAAGATGTGGACAACTACCCAATTCTTGATGTGGGAAACTATATCCAATGGAGATTATTGTCAGATTTTAATGCTAGAAATCTGATCTGTCTTTGCTTTTCAGGGTTTTTTTTCAATTGCTAACACACTTAAATAACATATTTATCAAGACGGACTCCCAGAGAGCAAATCTTCAGCTCAAGTCTCAAAAACACAATTTCTGCTTTGCACCCAACTTGTTTGCCATTTCAAAACACTGCCATTCAAAATGCAGTGTGTATTGACCAATTGGCCAACTGGCCAATACACATGTCCCCCCCCCCCCCCCCCCCCCCCGGCCAAACACCTATTATCAACTCATCAATCAGGATAATAGCTCTAAAAGAAAGACAGTTCCTATTTACAACAACAATGGAAGACAACAAAACAAGCAAGAGGCCTGTTTTCAAAAAAATCTATTAGCAATTAGAAAACAAAACACTATAATCCATGCTTTCTTTTTTTCTTTTTATGTACTATATTGTATTTAGAATATGCTTTTTTCTGATAATCAGTGCAAAATACAACATTTGGACATGATTTGATAGATTGATTGATTTTACAATGTGAAGAAAAATAGATGTCATCATAAAGTACAACACACTCTTGTGTGTTGTACTTTATATATTTATGTACTTGGCTCTAACAATATCTTTGAAAAATATAAACGACACTACATCATTAGAAAGGTGGACATGTTAAAAGTGATTAAGATTGAGTTAAGATATCACTGCGTATGAGTCGTTTATAAATCATTGATTAGTGTTACATGTTTCATTTTGCATAAGATCTGTGGTGTTTCGCTATTTGTGGGTGTGGCTGTGTGAATTGTGTGTCGTGTCTTGACATAATTGTTCCAGTTTTTGAAATCGTGCTAAAGCAAATGTAAAAAACTGTAATTATAAGCCTGTTCTATAGACACTGGGCCACCCAATGGAGGCCCTGCGTGTGTCTTTAAGAGGCGTGTTAGAGGAGGTGGAGTTGTGATCGCAGTGTACGAGCAGCACTCAGCTGATGAGAGGGCTGCCGCTTGCAGACAGGAGACAGGATCCATGGCAACAATCATGGCAGGTGGGGGCAACAAAACAATATTTCTAAAATTGTGTTTGTTTTGAGGGTGCAGACTAAGTGAAGTTGTGTCAGATTGTAAATATGTCCTGTGTGGGACTGTTTGTGCTGTGTTTTAGAGGCAGAGACCCGACAGAGGCTGCTGCGCACCGTCAAGAAGGAGGTGGGTGTTTTCAACTCAGCACTTATCGCATCGGAAAAACAAACATGTTAGTTTGTATGAAGCTGGACAGTTTCACCCTGCGCACTGATTGAATTAGCCTTTTAGTGACACTTGTACTAAACGATCCGTCTTTTCCTGATGATGACACCTGAGATAAATGACTTGGATGCTCTTCTGAATCCAAACCTCTTTGAAAAGATTAGAAAACAAGCCCATATCAAATAGCAGATCACTAACAGTAGTCTTGAAGTATTTATCTTCTTGTTCTCTATATATCTTATTCCCTGTTTTGGGTGTTGGTGTTGCAGCTCAGTAATTACACGGGTGGAGAAGCAGCATGAAGGAAACAGATTGTGTTTGTGGTGTTTATGGCACAGCAAACCATCAGCCTTCTGCCGAGCCATTTGGTTGTTACAGTCAAACAAAATGCGTGTGTGTGTGTGTGTGTGTGTGTGTGTGTGTGAGAGAGAGAGAGATGGAAGCAGCTATGGTGGTCTGTTCAGCTGGTCTTCAGCACTTCATGTCACTCATCATCATTTGAGGACATTCAAATCATAAATGACGTTTCTTCTTAGAGATCTTCATCTTTGTGAATACTCAGAAAGCTTACCGCAGTCTTTTGCTGTAGATTTTAGGTCCCAACCTTTGGAAAGAGGACATATGGAGCATGAAGATCTCTGACACGTAAAGCCTGTTACATGGTAGCAAATAGTGCTGAGGCTGAGATGCAACGCTCAAATTGCATGAACATCCATTTGGATGCAGAAGAATAATGATTTGTTTACTATTTCTGAAGTCTGTTTTCTTTGTTTTGTCTAAAGAAAACTGCTTAAGATTCACACCAGCTATATGATCCTTTTCTGGACCTGATTATTACGGCTTAATATCATCACATAGGGCCTGCTGAGGGTGCTTACTGTTATTCTAGTGAAACTACCCTACAGCCTTCATCTGATATGAAGGATTGAAGTCCAGTACTTTTCGATTGTAGCTGTCAAACATATTCGAATATTCACGAGTTATTTCTATGTATTATTCTTGGTTAACTGCATTTAGGCCACAGGGTTGGGTTGCACCAGCTATTCATAAATCCATTACCAAGTTTGTTCTTCATAAGATATTTCAACTAGCTAGTTTCACACTAGTGACATTTACTAAATCTTAATCTTGCACCATTCAGGGTTCAACGATAATGTTTTTTTTCCCAATTGCCTGGTTGGGCAAGTGGGTCAGAAATCGACTTTGCAAAATGCAATTTTATAAATATTTACATCACTATTTAACAGTATTTTGATCCAGTGTCACGTCCAATGTGTGGACTATACTTCTATTACTCTTAATAAACTGCTTATCTTATATACTGAACATTAGCAAGCCATTGTTAGCTTTTGCCTGTTGGTTCAGGTAACCTTAGCTACCCAACAGTCACACCTGCCAGTTACTGCGCGTTACTAATAACTCGCTAGTCTGTGTAGTGAAACCTGTTTTAATGTAGGTAGTGTTGCATTCAATTTCCACTTAGTAATCACTTTCGTCATAATTAATTAACTTTGAACTTGTGTTTACTTTGTAGTACTGTTGAGGTTTTTGTTTACCTTTGTTTGTTCAGGGAAGGTTTTCACAAAAGCACTATCACCTTACCTAACATTTACAGATCAACAGTAATGTACAGTCAACCCTGGGAGCTTTCCAGCATCCCCTAAACTATTGTACTGCTGTTTGTTTTGTACACTTAAAAACTGAAGTAGTGGAACATTAACAGTATTTTTTTTAGAGAATGTTAGGCTACTCATTTCCTTTTCCTGGCCAGATTTATACTATAGGGGCACTTTGTTTAACCTCCGTTTGTTAACAGTTGATGGATTTGTTTCATTAGTTTCATCTCACATTGCTTCATAAATTACAAGACTTTATTTCTACAAAGTAAACAAAGATAAAATCTCATCCTGGATCTTGTGAAAGCAGGAATGAGGAGACTTTGGTCTGATTTGTTTTCTTCCGAGCTCTGTTTGCAGTCTTATCAGTGAAGACCAGACCCTTTTCATAATTAATCCTGCCTCCTGTGTGCTGATATTGCCTTACTGGGATTCACTTACAGTGTACTGTTTACCACAAATGCAACCTGATGGAGTCTGTAGATGGAACAACACAGTATGATAGCTCACTTTATTCACAGATAGCACTTCATGAAAATCAGCATTAATCCAGATGGGTTAACAAATAATTAAAATGTATTAATTGGTATGAGTTATTCCCCTTTAATGGAAGATAGATGTTGTTTGTACTGTTTTCCCTTCAGTTTATAGTTATTATTACTCTGTGTGGGTCATACCATATGGCGTCTCTATGCTATGTGTTCTCACGCTCTCCTTGTCCAGCTGGTTGTGTGCCACCAGTCTGCTCAGATATACCTGGATGTGGGCCATTATCCAGAGAGTGCAGGACGTCTGTAGCAGCGGAATTACCTTCTGGCACACACTGGTTTGAATGAGAGCTCCTATTTGCCTTAGCTTTGATACAGAGCACCTCTCAGTCTGGCTCTTTTCTCTTTGTGCTGCTCTGATCGTACCTCTGAATTGTGCTCCTCGCTCACACAAACACGAACACACACCTGTGTTTGCTAAAGGAGAGAGAGGGAGAGAGGGAGGGAGAGAGAGACTATTAGAAGAGCAGGCCACATATATCTGCACCATTGACTTTGCTGTATGGTTACTCAGGACAAGGTTTCAGGCAGTGGAGTGTAACATAATCCACCAGTCTTGTGCTGTGTTTTCTGTTTGATAGAGATTTTCTGATTCCTGGTAACACGTTGATATAAAACATTACAACAGGGTTGCTTCATAATGCAGGAACAAGCTGCAGGAAAATCATCAAATATTATTGTTGTCATAGAAACTGATTACACTGAGACTATTATACAGTTTTTGACCGTTCTAGGTGAGTGTATTCATAATCAGGTTTTGGTATGGATGAGATAGGATTACCTAGTGAGTTTATGCATCATTATAATCAAACAGAACTACAAGGTGCTGTTGGTGTGACAGTTGAGGTAATACTATGCAGCAGCTTTATGGTCCACCTCTACCTTGAGGGATGCTGTGTGTGTCATATTAAAATGATTTCAGTTAGAGACGGAAAGTTCACTCTGGAACTAGGAAGGTGACAAAACAATCTCACTGCAAGGTTGAGCCAACATGGGCAAGAAGTCTAAATGAAAGTACACAGAAAAACATGCAAATTGAACATCTACACTATGCCAACTCCCATTGGATGAAGAAGATCATGTTATATGACCGAAAGGTCCAGAACAGCTACTGAATGGACTTTGTGGGGAGCGATTGTCTTGTCGTTATTCCAGGTGCTCTTGTGGTTGCAATGATTTTTGTGATGGAATCACTGCACTGATGGTTGATCTATGTGCGTATCCATTATTAAATTGTTATTCAAATAGTAGAGTCTTAATTCAGATGTCCAATTCTAAATCAAAAGTGAAGCTTTATGCATGGATTAACATGCATAACCAATGATGATTTTTCTTTTTTTCCCTTCATTCGTCAGTGGCCAAAGAGAGATGATGAATAATGAAGGGTGGATGTTAATGGATGGGGCTTTCTCTCTGACTCTTATTTCTTGGCTCTGCTATTGCTTGAGCTAATTGGAATACTCTGAAGATCTTTTATCACTCTGACGGAGGCCCTCAGGCTACAGTAGTTAGTTCACAGCAGATTCATCAGGCTTTGCCGCTGTAAAAGAAGCATTTAATGGATGTTGTCACATCACGCACATTGTTTTATCTGTAAATTCTTGTGAATATATATTTTGTGGTGCCATTTTAGTAGATACTAAATGTTAAATTCTGTGTAGATTTGTGCTTTACTGAACACACTAGGACTCTTGATGGCTGGATGATATGTAAAACAATGAAAGCACAGTACATCTGGATATTATTAGTTACTGTAGCCAGGGAGCTGCAATAAGGTTTTTGTTTATTTCAGCGATGAATGAATGTTGTTGATGCATCTTCTTAGGCGAAAGCGATCCACGGTGAGACATGTGCCGTCTCCATAGAAACCTGCAGGTTGTCTGAGCCTAGACACTTCACCAATGAATTCCTTAGAGGCCTGATCTGTAGCCCAGATGAAAGAGATGAGAAAACACAAGGAGTCTGCGCCATCAAGTTGGCAGCAAATCAATCAGCTTCCTGTATGTCAGATGCACTCATAAAGAAAATTAGGGTCTATAGCCCCCCTGTGTTTTGTATGTGTGTGTGTGTGTGTGTGTGTGTGTGTGTGTGTGTTGTACATGTAGACTTTATATAAGTGTGATTGTGAACGGAGCGGGTGTGCATCACATCAGACTGACGCTGACTGCGAACAGGCAACATTTGCATAATGACTGTTGTCTAATTAGTGAATGTGTATATATACAGTATATATATATATATATATATATATATATATATATATATATATATATATATATATATATATATATATATTTATCATATTTGGAGATTAGTCATCTTGCATTAACAGTAAGGTGCAATCAGTGCTCAGTGGGCAGATTTTTTCAAGTACCATCACGAAAAAACAAGTTGTTCTGTGCTTCTCTCAATTTCGGACTTACAAGTAGGACGATATGTACTGCTTTTAGGTCCAGTGTGTATGCTTATAGGGGATCTTTTTGCAGAAATTAAATATAATATTCTTATGTTGGTGTATAATCACCTGAAACTAAGAATCATGGTGTATTTGTCAGCTCAGAAACAGTCATGTTGCACTGCCATGTTTCTACTGATGCCCAGAACGGACAAACCAAACACTGGCTCCTGAGAGAGCCTTCCCTTATTTTACTCTACCTTAAGGCCACCGTCATTCTTTTAAAGGGAGGGGTGAGCGAAGGTTAATCAGTTGGATTCAATCTGTAACCTCACCGTTAGGTGCCATTAAATCCTACACGCTGGACCTTTAAGTAAAACATCACAGTACATCTTCCACCACTGAAAGTTCCAGGTATTATAATCCATCCGTCTACAGCAAGTAAACTAGATATTAATTATTATTGGTCTATAAATTTGAGCCGTAGTTGAAAAAACCTGAAGACAGAACTTTATATCCTGGAAAGTTTTATGATCAAGCTGTAAATATCAAACTGTGGAAACTGATATTGTTAGACAGCTGGCTGCTTTTTGACCACTGAACTGTCACACAGGGAACGATTTCTTCACACCACCGAAGAATTGAATCAATGTGCAGATTGGAAAGAAAGATAAAATAGAGCAGAGGGAGCGTCAGCCACTGGAGTGAATAGCTGTGTGTGTCTGTGTAGCGGGTGAACTTGGCAGTGTAATATGGTCGTTGTGGACAGACTCATTTCAACAGGAAATTACAGCTATCTGCGTGGCCGTGTCCAGAGGTTGCTATTCCCCATGCAGATTGCAGAGCGTTGCCCACACAGGGAGGCGTCTCCATAGCCACCAGAGGGATTGATTTATCAGTTGTCTTAACTATTGGTCTGTAGCTGATGTCAGGCCAATGGGGAGAGGGGCACATTGCTGTGACGATAAAAGCCAACTAATGAGCTAATGAGTTACCTTGTAAGCATGTGTGTGACCTCCAATTTTTTTAAGAAGTTGGGTCTGAATGAATAGGATGTCATTAGCCTTTGATGTAACAGAATCAATTGCTCCCGCTGAGGATTACGAACTGTTCAGAAAAGGGGCTCTGTGATGGATGAACGCCCCTCCCCTCCCTTTATTCTCCCACCCCCATTTCCCAGTAGAGGTCCTTGGGATGAAAGCTGGTGACTCATCTGCCAATTTAACATGCATTGTTCCCACTCAGTGTTTTTCTTCCTCTTTACTTTTCAACCCCAGTTCACCTCTGAGTCCTATGCTCTCGTTCCATCAGCTTACCCTATTTTTTGTATATACATTTTTATAAAGTCTCATAATTGTTCTCTGACGTATATTCTCACCAACTCACCCCTCACTGACTGTGTGTATCACTTGTGGCATGTTAATGAATGAGTCATCCAGCATCTGGCATGTCATCGACAGGTGAAGCAGATTATGGAGGAGGCAGTCACCAGGAAATTTGTTCACGAAGACAGCAGCCATATTGTGTCCTTTTGTGGTGAGTAACCAACAAACATGAACGAATCACACGGCAAATGCTCCTTTTATAACTTCTTCAGCTTTAACAATTCTGCCACACTGAAAAAAGCCTGAGTATTTTCTTTTTATTCAAATCATTCCTGATATTGTCTATTTTAGTTTTTTGTGTCACCTTTATATTGTAATTTTGAATTTATTACCTTCCATATATTAATTTTAACCTGTTGATTTTATTTCTCTTTCTTTAACTTTACACTAATTACTTCAATTTCCATTGATATCGCTCCATTTTCATCATGCATATCTATTTAGCACAAATGACTTTACGCAAAACACATCTACCTAGGTCTAACATTGATCACAGGACAAAAAAACATTTACCAACAATCATTTGCATAAAGAAATATTCTTAACATAATATACATGCAGTAGTCTAGAATACCTGGCAACAGCAATCTTAGTCCATCAGAGAAGATATAATAAAGTAGTAGTCCTTATTATTGGATTGGTTTTCCTATAATAGAGGTCTTTGTCCAACAAAAAGAACATATTTGCATTATTACATCTCGAGAAGGAAGTTGAGGTTTCACCTGCTTCATTAAAAACAGACAGTCGGCCCAGTGACGTAAAGTCCCACATCATCAGCATAACTTTTATAACAATCATATAATCAGTGTAATATAGAAATAAAGGACATTTAAAGTTCAGTATTTCACCAAATGTTATTGTTCTTGCCTCCAAATGGCACTAACAGAGTGCAGCATGAATCCTGTGAGAAACACGCTGCCCACATGCAGGCGCTCACACTAGTCAGATGTCTGGCTCAGCCCAGAGCTGTGATCAATAACAAGTTATATTTTGGGATTTCAGTGGGAATAAATTACTTTCAGCTTGCAGAAAATTGGATATTTTTACTAGCTGGAAGCCATGCGTGCAGACGAAGACTTCACAAGTACTTCTTAACTCGTGTGATGAGACTCTGAGAAAATGTAGGAAATTGTATTCATGGTATAAAGAAGTGAACAGTAATGAAACATCCCCTTATTACCATGGAGAAAATAGTTTGAATATTATATTACAGTCATTTAGCTGACACTTTTATCCAAAGCAATTTACAATTCAGTATCTATCTACACACCGTAGGCACAACGTATGGGAGCAATTTTTGGGGTTAAGTGTCTTGCTCAAGGACACATTGACATGAGACTAGCAGAGCAGGAGCCGGGGATCGAACCACCAACTCTCTGATTGAAAGGCAGCCCTGCTCTCCACTTAGTCACGGTCACCCCCACTATAATAAGTTCTCTTTATCGTGTGGGTAAATATGTGCGAAGAGCTGCACCAACAAGCATACAGAGTTGGATCTCTGTAGGCCTGTCTGCTCTATATCGTTGTCTCACGGCGATGGGCGAGACCACTATATTGAGTAACAAATAGTGAGAAACAAAAATCTGTATTAGTATAAGACACAGTTTTATCAGCTGTTGTCAGATGAAGACACACACACACACACACACACACACACACACACACACACACACACAAATAGCTCTGTTCATAATGTGAAAATAATTTACAGTACAGTTCAAATGTATATTAAATCAGCATAATAAAATTATGTTGGACATCTTTCGCACCCAGTTGTCAGCTCACCCCAATTCTCTTTTTATGGTTTTATTTTCCCTTGGACGATAATGAAAATAATTTGTCACAGACCACAGATTTAGATGAAAGTGTTTTTTATGCCCCCATGGCGGCGACAGTCGTGACTGAGACATTATGTTTTCGAGTCCATGCGATGCATTGAACGTGATATCTGTGGAACGCCTGGAGGGAATTTCTTCAAATTTGGCACAAACTTCCACTCCACTCGCACTCAAGGATGAATTGTTCATATTTTGGAGGTCAAAGGTCAATGTGACATCACAAAACATGTTTTTTTGTCCATAAATCAAGAATGAATATGCTAATTATGCTAATTTCACACAAATATCTAAAAGGGTACAATTATGAAGTGATTACATTTTGGACACACGTAAATTGCAACACAAGTGGTTGGCGATAATTCTAGTTTTTTATTTTTTATTTTATATCAATCAGTATTGAGGCCATTGTATGTGCTGTTTGCATTGTTGTTTTTAACTAGTGCTTTAAAGTCTGTGTGTCATCATTATTCTTGGCCTGTGGTGTGGACATTATCCGCTATTAAAGCCTGTAATAGCTGCTGGTCAGTCTGAGGCCTGTCTTTCTTCTACTACTATCATACGTCCCAGTGGACAAAAAGAAGTTAAGGATGACCCTCTCATCTTTCTATTTTGTTGTCAGCCAGCTTCCGCCTCCTCCTGTGATCCTTACAGGCAGTGAGTCTTGCTACTATACATCCTCTTTCAGCTGCGGTCTGTTTAGAGATGAGAGGGAGTAGAGGATGGGAGAGGAGCTCGGCCAGCTCACCGGGGAGCAATTAGCCTCCATCATCATGGCTACTTTGATGAGGCGCACAGGCAGGCTCTGAAATTCAGACGCTGTGGAGGGAATGTGTGTCAGAAAGCCACCGTTGACTTGAGTTATGAAGCAATGAAAAGTGGCATAGCAAAACCACCATGCATTGTAGTTTTGATCTTAGTCAGTAAAGTCGACACATCTTTTTCTGTTGTAGCTATCTAAATAGTTTGCGTGTCGCAGCTAAATGACTTGAAGATTGATTAATCAATGTGCTGCAAACTTAAAACATGTTTTATGAAAATCCTAATGTTTGTATGTAATTACAATTTGACCAACTTTGTAGCCAAAGGGAGCAAAGTTGTGACTAAAGTTAGACTGGCAGCCAAATCAGTTGAAATTCATCTCACTATAGTTGCAAATTAGACTAGTGATGGTAATGTTTTTAAAGCAGCATTTGATTTATTCATGATATCAACTACAACCATTTATCATAAATGTAGTACTACTTCAATTCTTTTTGTATATTCCTATCACATGCTCTACACTACAAGCTCTTAGCTAACGGTGCTAACGGTGTTTACCTGAGGGGGAACATGATGGTGGGCGCTATGCTTCAGTGACGACGCTGTCGTCGGGGCGGCTTTATAATCTGTAACCGCCGTATGGGAGCAGTGCAGGCGGCACACTCAAGCCAGTGGGGCACGCTCACATGCACTAATATGCACTAAACAGCATGCGCGGCTGGCTGGTTGTGTCAACAAAGCAAGGAGAAGCTCGGATAACAACACACACAGAGGGAGAGCATCTTCATTCTCTGCTCAGATAGACATTAATCCACTATATCTATAGCAAATAGTTGTTTGCTGTTTATTAATGCTCCGGATGTTGTATATGGCTCAATTGAATGATAGAAAAGTAAATATAATTACATATAGAGGTATATTAAATTGGTGGTGAAGCGTCACATATTTCGATCTGCAACAAATGGCTGTTTATTAATCAGCAATCAACTGATTAATCATTTTGTCTATGAAATTACTAACATGCAAATGCTCACAAATCAGAAGCTGTGGTCACTAAATTTATTTTGAATTATATTAGATAAAGAACACAAATGATAAATTGACCAATTATTTAACCATTAACCATTAGATAATGTTTCTATGGATCCACTTATTGACTTATTGACTTTTCATTTCAGCATTGTCGATGTTAAGACTGTTTGTTCCTTTGGCTGCTGTGAGTGAAGTGTTACTCTCTGTCACTGTCTAAGAGTCTTTTAATGCACTCAGTTGCCACAGATACAGGATGGTTAGAGGCAATTTACCATGTCAGCTGTTTTTACTATGGAGGACCACACAAAGGACTGATCCAACTGACATGATCTCATGTTCTTGTCAGTGCTGTTTGTGATTATTGTTGTAGGAACTTTGGTCAGATCACACATTTCATTTTACAGAATACCTGTTCTATCTCCCTGCCTTTTGCCATCTGAGACTAATTAACAAAAACAATGAGAGTAAGGAGGATGAACTATATTTTGGAGACCTTTTAATGTTACCCTTTGTGCTGACATTTAGCTTCTTGCAGATGAGGAGCAAAATGAAGGAAGAGAGAGAGAGACGAAAGCAAAAATTGACATATTTTGATAACAAGAAAACTGAAAGTTGATGGCTGTGATGACACTTGTATTGCCCTGGTATAAGTTATTAACAGAGATGGTGGTAACAGCAGTGACAGAGAAAGTGATGTACTGAGCGATATGATAAAGGGCGGGATAGAAGCTGTGTTTGAAGGAGTGAGGATGATGGAGACAGAGAGAGATCGTGATGCTGATGAGCTGCCGCCACCCCCCCTCCCCCCTCCGCTCTTCTCTCCCAGAGCTCCACGGCTCCATCAACAGGGGTTCCCATGGCAACACCAGCCTTCCCCCTGACCCCATGTGAACAGAGCCACAGGATTAGTCCTGAAAGAGAACTCAAATGTCAACACAGCTCCAGGTGCTGCCACGTAGGCATGAGAGGGAAGAGGGCTGTCTGCTTTTGTGCACGTGTGTCACCGTGTCATCGACTTGTGTGTCCATGACAGCTTATTGGACGAACATTGTTCATGCAAAGATGATTAAGTGAAGGCCTGAATTTGTTAAAATGTTTTTTTTTCTCCATCCAGAAAATCCATTTAAGAAATATGCAGTCTTTAACCCGGAATAACCACTTCTCCTGAAAATGTAGCAGAATGGTTTGATTATGTATTCAGCACAAACACAACACACATTTTCAAGATATGTAAAGAAGTGTTAATGGCACCAGTTGCCACAAGCTTAATTTCATTTTTAAATGCACAGTGTCAACCGATATGTATGTAGGCTATAAGCCATATAAACACCATATTAAACGCATAAATACAGAAGATATTCACTGTACAGAATTGCAGATGGTGAAGAAACTCACTTGACATCTGAAATGTTTCAGATTCCCTGGAAAGTGCGTAGACACTGAGTTCATTATCCCGGTAAAATAAAGTTAACTGAATTGAAGTGGTTGTATGACATGTCTGCCAAGTATTTTGTGCCACAAAACTTCTGGATAACTTATTGACATCAATTAGTATTTGTGTCACAACATATCAAGCGCTAATATCCCAAACTTGAATTTTTTTTTTTAATTCAATTTTAAATGATTTTAAGTGTTACAAATTAAAGCTGTACTTTTAGATATTTTTATGTTAACAATTGGTCCATGGCATCTTTCAGCTGAGCAAGATACTTTTTCCAGCAGTTTGTGGTGACTAAAACGGAGCTCAAAGGAGAGACTAAGCTGTCTGCTGTCCTTTATTGATATGCTCTTCCTGCATATAATATTAGCAAAATGCACTTTGGTAAAGAGTACATATGTTTCTGTCCACACAGCTGCAGTGGAGGCATGTGTTCTGCATGGGCTGAGACGGCGAGCAGCCGGCTTTCTGCGTAGCAACAAGATTGCAGCACTCTTCATGAAGGTGGGAAAGAACTTCGTCCCAGCTGAGGAGCTGTGTAGGAAGGCCCAGGAGCTTGAGCAGATCATCGAGACAAAGTGAGAGACGCACACTTCCTGGCTCGTTGTCACACATCACAGCAGACTTCAAAGCTTACATCAAAGCCTGGTGTGAGCGAAAGCACTGAAAACAAATGGCTGTCTGCTTACTTGAAGGGCTTTTTTTACTATGAAAAGCCTTTAAATAATTCATGTATTTGAGCTTTTATGAATCATGAATCAGTGATGCCATTAGCGTCAAGCAGATGCAGTTTTACTCAATGGAATTCTAAACTATGTTATACTTGTATTGTTTATATTGAAACCTGTAAATCCCCTCCTCCTGCAGACGAAGTCAAAGCTTGCAAAGTCAGGACAGCCTTCGCAAGATGCCCCGACTGCCCGGTCTCACCCCACAGGGAGTCAAGAACCTGTGGATCCGGGCGGCTCTATTTGAGAAGGTGTTGGACAAGATCGTCCTCTACCTGGTGGAGAACAGCAGGTACGTTGAGAAGGGTCAATGAAACGGCTGTTTCTGTTACAAGAACTTTATGTCCCCTCAAAACCACCCTTTTATGTTTGTCTTACAGTAAATACTACGAGAAAGAGGCTGTTCTAATGGACCCTGTGGACGGACCTATCCTTGCCTCTTTGTTAGGTAATTATTTGTGACATTGTAAGCATTTGTGTCTTTTAATGTTGTCATCTTGCATTATGTGCCACACTCTGTTTGAGCTCATGTTTTTTTTTCAGTACAAAAGCTTGTTCCTGGATCAGTATCCTATACAGGGACATTGTGGTGCCCTTTTTTCATTTTTTTTCATTTGTACTAATGCTGCATTCACATGGAATCAGGCAGATGCCAGACGAACCACACCCTCTGGACGGCATCAGAAGAACAAACAAACAGTCCTACGGCAAAAAAAAACATGTGCCGATATATTGCTATGGTGATGGAATAAAATATATTAAATTAAATCATTTTATGTAACTATTCCAGTAATGCATGTCGCTATAAATTGCTGCTTTCTCATAATATTTTAGTACAAACTTAGCGATAAGTTAGATTATTTTAACTTTGGACTGCAATGCTGTCTACCGTTACTGTTGCCGGTATTCTCTGCCAGCATCACCTAATTTTACTGTCCTGCTCTCGTCCACTTAAATATTGGTTTGCCGACTGCCTGATTCCATGTGAATGAAACATAATAGCCAGTCCCTCCTGTACTTCAGTCTTTGTTTCTGCACTTGACCACAGGAGTGTTTAGACTCAAGCAATAAGTGCTAATAGGCTAACCAGTAGAGGTCCGTCCTGGTGCAACAGGGACATGATGCCTCACCAGCCTCCCGCCAGTGAACATTGACAGTTTTTTTAGGCCGAGCCAGAAGCATTGCTTCTGGTGCTGAATGTGGCCAATTGGATCAATTTGACCTGTACTTTTTAGATTAGGCTGGTATAATTTTGTACCCTAATGCAGTGATTCCCGACCAAGAGAGTTACAAGATAATTCGAGGGCTCGTGAGTTGATTAACAAGACAGGAAAGCAGAAAAAACACATTTCTGCCACACAAAATTTGGTTTATATATATTTATTTTTTTAGTTTCACCGTTTGCTTGTGAATTTGTGGATAATCTTGCATCTTCAAGTCCCTGAAAAAAAACATTGTCTATTTGAGAAACATAATCTCTATTTGAACTAGCCATTACCTTTCAATTTATGCAATACAATTTATTTTAAGGGTTGCAAGCCAAAAGGGTTGGGAGCCAATGCTCTAAACTATCATAACATTCTTTGTACATTCATGGTGGTTCAAAAGGGAGCTTATCTGAGGCGTGTTCCAATATATGACTGAAAAATCTACCTTTTAGTACGAAAATGTACCCCTTCTCTTCCCCTACTTTTGAGTGTGCTCATTGATGTTTAGGATAATCCGGTGCTGATCACTGGTTAGCGAAATCTTATACCCAGTGTCTGCTCTATGTAACTGTTCACCTTCACTCAACAGTTGGACCTTGTGCTTTGGAGTACACAAAGATGAAGACAGCCGACCACTTCTGGACAGACCCTTCTGCTGACGAGTTGGTGCAAAGACATCGTATCCATGGTGGTCACTGCAGACAGGATTCTCCCACTAAGAGGCCTGCACTGTGTGTGAGTATTAAAACTGGTAATACAGTAGATGAACATGCAGAATTAGTGCCAGGCTTGTTTTAGTTTATCTCGCATGTCTAGCTGGCAGAGTTTTAGTGTGATCAGTTTCATTCTCTTCTGAGTCTGATTAAAGAGGACTTGCTAAAATTACTGCATAAAGTGAAGTAGCGTGTCCCAGGAGAAAGAACAGAGTGTATCTGAGACCTTCATACTTGTTAAATGTTCAGGTTACCAGTGAACCAAGTCAACTCATCTGTCTCACAGCACCATAATGCTCTTTTCAGTTGCTTGGTGCTGTGTATTTGTTTCTGTGTATATTCCAAACAAAAGCATAAGTCATTGGCATCAGGAACAAGAGAGGATGCATGCATTGGTGCACATGAATGACTCTCATATTTCTCTTATCTTGAGTCATGTGAAAACAAAATGTTATTCATTGAAAATGGCTGTACTGTGACTGGCCAGCTGTAAGTAATTCTGCAAAGATAGTCATCAGTTCAGAACCAGTTTACGATGTTTGTTATCTGATGTGGTATATTTTGTGTCTGTGTTGTGCAGATCCAGAAGCGACACTCCAGCAGCAGCATGGATGAACGCCCTTCCCCCTCGCCATCAGCTCGTGAATATGTGGAGTCGCTGCATCAAAACAGCAGAGTGACCCTACTGTTTGGCAAAAACAATGTGCTTGTACAACCGGTAACTGTCTGATGCTTCTTAATCACTCATAGCTGTATAGGTATGACAACCCCAGAAATATATATACTGTATATATCAATTTAAAAGCTAGAAGTTTACAGAAGATAATCAATTATTTCTCCACACTGTCCAAAGTCTGCTGCAACAACGTTTTATAAACAGACTGACAATAGTTCCGTTTGACAATAGTTCTGCTAAAAAGTGTCATTAACACCAGAGGAATATTTATTTGCAAGTTAAAGCCATGAACAAAATACTACTTTGCATATTGTATTGTCATCCCATACATTTCAGAACACTGTACAATACCCTGATATGCACCCAGGTTAATAAGACCAAACTGTAAAATGTATGACTATGCTGCAATAACTGTAATACATGTCAGTTATTCTTTGTTTATATGTGTTACCATTGTAAATACATGCACATGACTGCCGTACTTAGCATTTTCTTCATCCTCGCGGTTGTTTCAGAGGGACGACATGGAGGCTATCCCAGGTTACCTCTCTCTGCACCAGAATGCTGACCTCATGACCCTGAAGTGGACACCCAACCAGCTCATGAACGGCTCTGTTGCAGACTTGGACTACGAACACAGGTGCAAAATTATGCAGCTGCAAAATGGTTCATGATTATGGCGATTGTGTCTGTCTACAAAGCCTGTGTTTGATGATATTAGCGATCCTTCTCATATAAGAATATCTAACGTGTCAACACTCGTTGTTTATCTTAACGTCTTTTATCAGCTGTTTGTGTAACACTCGGGTGTTACTGAATAATGCAGTGTGTTTGTGGGTGGCTCGGGGCTCAGTATGCAGAGTCAAGCTGCTGATCTGATGAGGCTTATTTTGAGCACTCCAGCAGCCAGCAGATGGTTTATTGACTGAGGCGCTGTCAGACATCTCTCAAACCCGCAAACTGTGTTATGTTCCTGTGCCTATGCATGGTTCGTCTCACCAAAAAAATGTATTATTGTATTAGTCAACTCAGCTCCTGCTCATCTGTGCGCACTCTCCCCACTACTCTTCTTATTTGCCATAAAATGAATTGTCCTTGAGATTTGATATTCGATTGATATTCCCTGTCGATTTGCTTTTCACTGTTCACTGGTGATCCACGCGGTGTGCTAAGACTTTATTGACTATGTATTTGATTCATGTTTTTCAGTGTATACTGGGATTATGCCATGACCATCCCTCTGGGGGAAATAGTTTACTTACACTGTCATCAACAAGGTGGGTCCTCACAAACCTTAACAGCACAATTCTGACTCTGTGTTTGGGTGTAATTTCTGCCTTCTATATTTGTTATAACTGTCTGCAATTAAACACAGCTGTCAAATAAAATGGCATCATGAATAATTAAACCAAGAAAACATCTCCTGCAGTTGACAGTGGGGGGACGGTGGTGCTGGTCAGTCAGGATGGGATACAGAGACCTCCATTTCGCTTCCCCAGAGGAGGCCACTTGCTCCAGTTCCTCTCCTGCCTGGAGAACGGCCTGCTTCCCCACGGCCAGCTGGACCCTCCACTCTGGTCTCAGAGGGGAAAGGTCAGCATTTGAGGTTTTTTCTTTGGAGTCGCTCCCTGGCTTCACATCCAGAACATAAATTACACATATCAGCCATTCTTCAAGAAAAAGAGCACTGAAATGCAAAATCACTGATCAATAAATCCCTAAAAAAACACATTTAGAAATAGATGCACTGCGTTGTTGTGATATTGGTTGGAGTGATACTAATCAAAGCGTGGCTTAATGTTCCCTCTGCACCACCACACAAAAAGTGTCTTCTTGAATTGATGTTTTTGATTGGACTGTGAGTAGCATTGTATCTGCAGCTAAACAGAATAATGAAAACCACCCACGCATACTCAAACACTATTAATAAGCTGAAGCATGCAGAGACTCATCATCTTTAATTCGCATGGATGGTTTAGCTGGGCTCTAATGGTTGAGGCATTTTTGTTGTTGGCATTAGTTTAATATCAGTTGTATTCTCATTGCAGGGGAAGGTGTTTCCCAAGCTGCGTAACAGGGTTCCTCAGGGATCTGGATCCTCAGACTCGGTCTCGGATAAGGAGGAGGACGAGGCCACAGACTATGTCTTCCGCATCCTCTTTCCAAACAGCCAGTCAGAGTTTGGTGAGATTCCTTCCAGAGAAGCAAATAAATATTAGCAGCACCCACGAGCTTCTCCAATTTGTTGTATTTTTATGAAAATGCTACTCGTTGTTTGTTACAGTAACTGTAACCCATCCTCCCCATCTGACTTCCTCCCTCTCCCTTCAACTGAGTGGACAGTCCCCCTCCAAAACAGGGATCCTGGTTGTACCCAAGAGGTCCTGCAGCTGTCCTGAAGAATCCCCCTCATTCACAGGACACGGCTGTAACACTGTCACACCTCGGCTCGTCTGTCAGCTTGCTTTAACTCTCTGCACCTGACCTGTCCTGCGCCTCTGGCAAAGTTTATTGATGTGCATTGTTATTAAAGCCCCTCCCACTCCCTGCCGCCTTGTGTCACCCCTTTTTACTGCATTACAGCGCAGTAACCTTTTAACAGCCAATAGGTGAATAACTGATTAATTGAATCTGGCTTATGGCGTATCGCTCAATTGATCTATCTCTCTATAATATTGTAATAGAATATGACAGCTTCATGCTTTCAAATTGTGCATCTATTCCAGATTGCATGAATGTTTTGTTTTTATGCTTTATCTTTGCTCCAAGGAGTCAAGCGCAAACAAATTGTACTCTGAAGTGCTTTCAGCTGATCACAATTGATGAGCATAATTCTGCTTATGCAAAGAGTTTCCAACTGTGTTTAAATCTTCTAAGTGCAAATTGAATTGTTGTTCAAAGCCTCTGTAACATAATGCTTTTGTGACAATGATTGTTTGTGTGTGCGTGCATGTTGCAGTGACTCCTCCAGACTTGATGGATCAGGGAGCTACAATGTGGCATCCCACTCTCAGGAAGTCCTCGTGTTCCTCTTGTTCTCAAGGGAGCTTTTCTGATGGGGCGACGCCCAAAGGCTGCAACCATGAGAGGTTAGACATAAGCACGCTTCAAGCTAGACTGAGTTGTGCTACATTGGATTGGGACAGAGAAACTGCTGAAGACACAAAGTAACAAACCTGACATCCCTCAGTGCCGACCAGAAATCCTCAACAATAGAGACAAAACTGAGAAAGGAGAAAAGATACAATAACTTTGCAATTACCCAGGAAGACAATTATCTGACATTTCCCTCTCTGACATGAGATTGTGTTTTGAAAATGAGGTGATAAGCGAGGCTGATAAGATGGTTGAAGGCTATGAAACAAAGGCAAGCCTCCGGGCCAATTTGTTCATATGTCAGGTAATCATTTGAATGATAAAAGGTTAGACCCAACACTGTAATAAACTCTACATTAGACACAGTATCTCAGCACAATATGAGTAACTTCTTATGTTTGATGATTGTCCTTAAGGACGGAGAAGAGAAAAGTGAGTCCTCGACATAAGGCTCTGTGCTGTATCTTCCTGCAGGGCTCCTCTGAAGCTGCTGTGCGACAACATGAAGAATCAGATCATCTCTCGGGCGTTTTATGGCTGTAAGTGACTGCTTAATGTTTACCCTGAAAATCCTTAAATATTAGCATCTATTCACATTCACTTTGAAAATGTGTTGGAGGTAGTACGTAATATCCTCATTTCAATTATCACTACCATCTGCAGAGCCATTCAGTAATGAACTGTATTGTCAACCAGGGTTGGCATACTGCCGTCACCTGTCCACTGTGCGTACACACCTCTCTGCTCTCGTCAATCACACCATTGTGGCGCCCGAGGTGCCGTGCGATGCCTACAAAGGGCTCACTACGGATGTGTGGCAGACCTTCCTCCAGGACTGCACAGTAAGCACCGCTGGTGTCACAGCACTGCAACCCAAACCTCACATTGCTGCAGACAGTATGCTGTGTGCACGTACACACACATAAACACACACACACACACACACACACACACACACACACACACATGCATGTCCACTCCCAGGCTCTGTCTTTCACTCTGTCAGTCTTCTGTCTCATCCATATTCATCCTCTGCTAATCATGTGGCTCACACCATTAGTCTCACAACAGTGTGTATGAAGCGTGACTAATGGCCCTGTCAGTCTTAAAGTCCACATTTATTTGGACATCAGTTACATTTACCTAATGCCATGGAGGGTTTGAACTGAACATAAAAAAAGGATTTTACATGTTTTGTAAGCAAATATTTGTTTTATAACTGGTTTGTTTTTTTGTGAATAACACTAATGTAATATTTGATCTATCTTAGCCATCACAAAAGTGAATCAGTTAATTGACCGCAGAAACAGATGTTTAACAAACAATGGTCCATTTATTAGCTCATCTCATGATTAGTGATATATGTCTGCTCTGTTATGGTAACATAAGTGGTTTAATTTAACTTTTACAATTTGTTTAAACCAATTTCTCTAGTAATGTATTTTTCTTTGAGTTACCCTGTCAAACACATACAGATCTGTATGAAAATGTAACTAATATGGAGAGACACAACATAACCCTTTAAACACTTAATTAAACAAAAGATTAGTGGTTGAGTAACAGTTGAGGACAGTTGCATTTAAACTGGATTTAACTTACATTAGATTTGTATTTATCTTCCTGTGAAGTACATTTAAAATACTGAGCACATACATACTGTATAATCACACACACAGATGCACCAGTGCATGTAATCTTTACCATCTACCAACCTCTCCTGCATTAGTCATTACCTGCATTCACAGTAAAAGCTACCATGAGGCCTCCTCTACAGGCTACCATGTTGGTAATGCTGTTGTTCTGAAGCACTAATGAATGTTTTAAACATGCAGATAGTGATAATTGTACTTTTAATGAAGGGGCAAACCCAAAAATGTATTAAAAAAAGTAATTTTATCTTTTGTCTTCAGGCATACGATGAGAAGGAGCTGCTTCGTCTGGTCTACTTCGGTGGTGTGGACGCCTCGCTGCGTAAAGAGGTGTGGCCTTTTCTGCTGGGTCATTACCAGTTTGGAATGTCAGAAGCTGAGAGGAAAGAGGTTTGTAGTTTGCACGATTATGGCTTTGCATTTAAAGTATTTTCAACCTGAACCACTGACCCTTGATCGCTCACCCCTCACCCCAGGTGGACGAACAGGTCCAAGTGTGCTACCAACAGACCATGCGTGAGTGGCTCGGCTGTGAGGAGATTGTCCGCCAGCGGGAGAAGGAGCAGCATGCTGCTGCATTAGCAAAGTGCTCCTCGGGAGCGAGCATGGACATCTCCAGTCAGAAGATGATCCACCACAACTCCACTGTCAGCAATGAGGTGATGCAGTAATGCTCACTTATATTCAGAGTTAGGAAATAAATGTGTCCAATTTTACAAGTAAAGGTCTGTTTACTAGTTACAGGGAGTACAGTTGCATAACTGTTGAGCAACTCTCCGTAGCTCGTAGCTTTCTATTCTATAACAAATCTGCATGATAAAAGACAATTATCAAGATGAGAAGGTCTAAAGAGAATATTGGTTGCATCATGTGAAAGGTAGAATCAAACAGTTTTGGGGCTTGGCCCATGCCTGGAACTTGTAACCCTTATTTTTACCTGCAACTGTACTCAATTCCAATACTCACCAGAGTATACCTTTAATGTGAGCACAGCACATCATGAGCCAATGATAACAAAGATGCATATCAGTAAAACATATTTTTATATAATAATATATTGGTTTGAATATCTTTATTACCCAGTCCCCCCAGAGCTCAGACAGGCAGAGTCTGGCTCGCCTGCAGAGTGACTCCAGCAGCAGCACACAGGTATCAACTACTCACCATATTACAGCCTGCATAACCTTCTAAAAATGGTCTTTCATGCAAACTGAATGACTCTTCTGTTAGAGTTTTTAGACTTCTAATATCCTGATCCTAAAGTAATGCATGTGATCTCAACCAATACTCCTCATCCCTGCATTCTCTCCCTTGCTAGTTCTTCACATCCTCCCATCCCTTCCCCTGGAGTAGCCTGCTTCCCTTTGGCTTGTTCTTTCAGGTGTTTGAGTCCATTGAGGAGGTTGATCAGATCGAGACGGAGCCCAAGAGCGAGGAAGCCAAACAGGTGCCAAAGATACCCAATGGAGCTCTGCAGAACGGGATGAACTCTCCCGACTCTGGACATCCCTCCTCCCGCAACTTCTCAGTCACTTCCGGCCTGTCGGACGGCTCACTCAGCACAGAGGACAGCACTGCACCTGATACGATCCCGAGATCTGCAGCTGTTCCTCAGGCACCCCAGAGCCCAGTCAAACATGCAGCGGTAGAAAGCGAATGTCTGACAGATGAGATGGACAGCCAGGTGAGAGGTAAAGTGAAGAACAAAGAGGAGGAGGAGAAAGCACCTGATGTGTCCAAATCTGCCAAAAATACCAAGCCTGAGGAGCTGGTGAAGGCCAACAAAGACACAAGTCTGCAACCCAAAACACAAGAAACTGTTGAGGAGTCTGGAGCCATTCAAACAGAGGTGCCCGAGTGTGAAAATAGAGATGCACTGGCAGACATTAAAGGAGTTACATCTGTAGAGTCAGGGGAAACAGAAAAAGAAGTGCCTGATGACGATACTATGATGGTGTCAGCAGCTGCTACAGGATCAAAAGGAGAACTTGTTGAGCAAAGTCTTAAAAAAGCAGTAGAAGTGAGTATTGAGGAAACTTCAAAGCGTAATAAATGTGCAGAAACAAATGTAGAAAAGACGAATGAAATGGACGGATCAAAGTCAAGTAAACCACAAGAAGTTTTATTGACAGATTGGAGAGAAAATATATCCATTGATCACAAGACTCCTGAAGTTGAAAAGAGCCTAGTTTTGTCAGCCAACACCGGGGTCTCGAGACCAAGAGAGGCCTACTTTGTCTCCCAGACAGACGAAGCTGAGGTTATGACTGAATCTGATGAGTCTCCCTCAGCCTTAGAGATGGAGGAGATCCCAATAGCCAAAGTTTCCATGGTGCCTTTGAGCAGGAAGGGACACTGTCAAGCATCGTCTTTCTCTGAGGACTCGGCCCCCCACATAGAGCTCAGGCAGGAGGACGAGCAGGTAAAGCGCAGTGCAGACAGCACAAAGCCCATCCTGTGTTTGGAGCCAGAGATGGAGAGCCTTTACCCTAACTTTGACTCTCTCGCCGAGTCTGGAGACACCAAGAATGAAGCGACCTCTCAAGAATCTGCTGGGAGTACCTTCTCTGTATGCACACGTATTTTTAACGTGTTTAAAATTAATTTATGCTAGGGCAATACAACACTATTATGAGCTTGATTTATCTAATAATTTATATATTTATTGTTTGTTTCAGCAAGAGCTTTTGGACTTGTACACATTAAATCTGCACCGCATTGAAAAGGATGTCCAGCGCTGTGACCGAAACTATTGGTACTTCACTCCTGCCAACCTGGAGAAACTGCGCAACATCATGTGCAGGTAAAACACTGACAGCATCAGGGATGTAATAAAGAGTGTGAACATGATCATTTTACCCATCGTCATATAAATGGCTTATCTACCTTTCAGGGTTCATGGTTTGTGCTAATGTTTGGATTACAATAATACCCCCACCCCATCAAATGCATGATTTATACCCTTTTGAGGAACATTGGCTAAATGTACAGTGCATGGCTGTTAAGGGAAAACACATAACTTTTTCTTTTTTTTTTACATTTTTTACATGTGTGACCAGTTTTTAAAGATGTAGGCCTTCAGTAGGAACAAAGGGGCTTGGGGCGGAGTGCTACAGACAGGCTAGGGGAGTCAGAAAATAATGAGAGACAGAATAACACATTATTGGTTTGAGGATTTTCATAGGATTTGCAGACAGTAAGAAAAAATATAAATACAATGCCAGACTTACCTTTTAACAGTAATAGACCTCCACATAAGCACAAGTGAAGGGCTACTCATAATAGGAAAAAATTAGTACCTCTAAAATATCATATTTACACCTTCGAGAAGCCTACTCATTTTGCACTTTCGGAGTACTTGAATATTATTGTGAAAAACGAATGTTTAACAGTATTGATGAAAGATGTGGAAATACCTCTAAATCCAGAGCAGTTTATGACTCAGCGTATGAGTGGCAGATAAAAACAGCTGAAGACACTTTAGTTCACTTCTCTTGGTTGCATATTTACAGCTATATCTGGAGGCACCTTGACATCGGTTACGTACAGGGCATGTGTGATCTGCTGGCTCCACTTCTAGTCATTCTGGATGATGGTGAGTCAACACCGAATCACTTCTCTTATCTGACATTTGGTGCATTTTTATAGTTATTGATGGAGCAACAGAGGATAGTTTGCCCACTCACTTTCTCACCCCAGCTTCCTCGCTCTGTTTCCTTTATTTTCAGAGGCCATGGCCTTCAGCTGTTTCACTGAGCTCATGAAGAGAATGAATCAAAACTTTCCACACGGAGGAGCTATGGATACTCACTTTGCCAACATGCGCTCTCTAATCCAGGTAACACAGTACTAGTAAAGTCTTTACAGATACTGTAGCAGTCGGGCATCACTAAATCCATTCATTACCAACAAACCTTTTCCTCTCATTTTGTGTTGTTCTGACTCTCCTCTGATCCGCTCTCTCTGCAGATCCTGGATTCTGAGCTGTTTGAGCTAATGCACCAGAATGGAGACTACACCCACTTCTACTTCTGCTACCGTTGGTTTCTCCTAGACTTCAAGCGAGGTAAAGTGACGGCATGGTGCAAAAGAGTTTTGCCAATTAGAGGAGTAGTTGATTCACTCCTCTTTAAGCTCCGTTGGTGGATAAAACACAAACCACTTGGCAGCTCGGTAACAAGACATTTAGTTATTATCAAGTCTTGGAAAGGATTTTCAAGACAGTTATATTTATGGAAAACCATTTCTGAGAGTTGCTTATGAAATAATTGTCATGGACTGCAGCTGGATAGATAGTTTTTTTTAGTTATTCAGACTCATCAAATGGCTTGTTTTGTCACCTGGGTATCTTAGTATAACCTCCCTGCTTCCAATCTTATCTCTCTCCGCTGATAACTGCCCTTCCTGTAAACTCTGACTCCCATCCGAGCCCTCAAACACCGATTTGGACCGACTCCCGTGTCTTTATGTCATTTGTGTTCCAGAGCTGGTGTACGACGACGTGTTTGCAGTGTGGGAAACGATCTGGGCAGCCAAGTGTGTCTCTTCTAGTCACTTTGTCCTCTTCATTGCCCTGGCGCTGGTGGAGATCTACAGGGACATAATCCTGGAGAACAACATGGACTTTACTGACATCATTAAGTTCTTCAATGGTAAAATATGTCACTTGACAGCTGACGTTCATATAAATATATGTTAAAGGTGCCCTCGTATGATATTTGACATTACAAATCAGTATTACTGGTCACGAGTAATTCTGTTCGGCCTGCCCAAACAGTTGTGCAATGTCTTCTGTGAATGTGAGCATTTTCTATGTATGGAAAGCAACAAAGACAAGCTATCAAGTTGCAATATGGGAATTGTAGAAACCAGCATTGGAAGAGCTTGACTTAAACTATGAACTAAAAGTCAGAATACCTTATGTTGCCTTCTGCTGCACCAATTTTTTCCCATTCTTTTAAAAATCTGTCTTTTGCAAGTCCTCCAACATTGAAAGCATGATAATGGTACTAAGATGAAGTCCTGATTGAGCTTTACCAAAGGAAGAAGCTCTGATTGGGTTAGTTGTGTTTTAACCAGGGAAACCGCTGTCAGTGAGCACAAGACCAGACCTATTTGAATACAAATTTGTAACATGAAAGGAAACAGTCATAGGTCTGGATCCAGGCTACAAATGTATAGAAGAGCTATACTAAATATCTAGAGTTATTGAATGTCAAATAGCAACCTACAATGAAATGATATACAAGCTACTAGCTGTTACACGTCTGTTCAGATGTTCTCTGGACATTTTAGGAAATAATATCATCCATTTGTGTTTTTTTTGTCTTTCAGAAATGGCTGAGCACCACAACATAAAGAAAATATTGACCATGGCCAGAGATCTGGTGTGCAAGGTGCAAATTCTTATAGAGAACAAGTGATTGTGCTCTTTGTCTTCTTCTTCCTTCCAAGTAAAGTGTGATCGGCTGTAGCAGCACAGGATTCAAATACATCTGAGCACACATGCTCTCTCTCACACACACACACACACACACACACACACACACACACACACACACACACACACACACACACACACACACACATACTATTCAATGCCTTTTCAACCACAGTTTGCTGCTATGAGCCTTATTCACTGTATCCACAATGTTGTTTGTGTTGTCAACAGATGTTTGAGAATATTATGCTTCATATTTGTCAGTATGTTCAAGTGAAAAAAAAATTATCTGAAAAAGCTTTTCTTTATTTTCTAAATACATCTGCCAGAAATTCCTTATGTGTCAATCTTAATCCGAGTGCACTTAACATTTTGATATAATGATGGTCTTAGTTGCACATTTCAAACCAAATTCTATGCCAGAATTTCACCAGAGACTATATTTATGCAAAGAATACATTGTGATGATTTTATAATAATTATTTCAATGGTCAAGTCTACAAGATTATACTTTAAATATATCAGAGAGTTATCCCCTTATTCCTATCGCTTAATGAAGGACAGAATGTCAGCAGACTTTTCATTTTGCTTAAATGCAACACCCCAAAATTGAATTACTTTCTCCTGACTCTGGCTTGTAGTCCAAAATGTAACTTAAACTCCATTTCTGTTTCACATACAACATTAAGAATAATTTAGGGTTTAGCACCATGTCAGTGATTTAGCATCCAACAGTGTTTAAAATGTTTTAATTGAACTGCCTCGTCTGCCAAATATTGTCTTTATTTGTTATGTGTGAATTGTACTGTAATGAGAGATAGATGTGTTTAACTTATGAGGATTATAATATGTAAAATCCTGACCTAATATTTAAGTGACCTACGGATGTCTGTGCGGAGATTTAAGCCTGATTTGATAGCCTCTTAAGTTATGTTTCCTTATCCAGTGAACCTCTAGATATTTTGTAAATTGTGCAGTTTACTCACCTTGATTTTTGTCTTGTATTGTCTGGCACCTTTTTGTTGAATTAAATGTTAATTTCAGCTTGAATGTGACTATGAGTTGAAGATCAGATGAGACGGTGAAAACAGTTAGTCAGTGACCAAATGAAAGGTTTTTTGGCGCCACGTTGATGAGATCCTTTAGTGTGAGAGTGCCTTAGACAGAGAGATGAAAATGAAAGATACAGATGACGTTATGAGGGAAGCTGTATTGATGTTTTGGCAGATTAGGGGCTTGTGAAGACATTTATTATATATGCTTTTAACAACTAAATTAATACTAATGTTGGCCCTGAGTTACCGACATCCGTCGTTCATAGCCTAAAACTTCACTCAGTTGGTCTTCAAGTATTGTTTAGTGAATGTGGTAAGATGAATTGCTTTTAATATTGGTGTTTCTGTGGATGCTTACTGCTGTCAGAAAACTTATTTTTTAAGTATATTGTAACATTTATTTAGCAAGTATTTATTTAATTTTTTCATTCATTTTCTCATTCAGATGCTGCTTTGTTTGTGAAGCTGATATTTTTATTTTGTGGCCAGTTCTAAATGTGTATTGTAAAACAGTCAAATTATATACTAAGAGTTCATATATAGTATATATTAAATGGTATATGTTTTTATAATAAAACAATAAAAATGGAATCATCATTATTTTTCCAAACATCGTGTATTGTGTATTTTACTCAATTTAATCAAACTGAGGTGAGAGAATCTCAAATGTATCAGGTAAGTAGAGGGTTGTTAAACATCAAGAGATGACCAGAGATGGAAATGTCGTTTGGTTTGTCTCCCCTTTTGGTTAAGGTGTAGATATCTAAACAACTACAATCATGGTCCCCGCAAGATGAATTGGAATAACTCTGCTGATGTATTACGTTTTTTTCATATTATCTATGGAGAACAAAAAATTATTGAAACAATATTAGCATTAGATTGAGGTTACAACCTCTTACCCCTTTTGTATAAAATAGTTAAATGTATGTGAACAAAAACGTAGATATAGATTTAAGGACCAGTATGGTTTCCCACTTACATGGCTTTACTTCACCTTGTTGACAAAGTTATCTCTGCTAGCTCTTTACTTGCAGTATTTTAATAGACCTATCAAAAGCCTGTGATACAGTTAACCATCATATTTTTTTGGAAAAGTTGCATAAATATGGTTTTCATCATAGTACATACAAATGGTTAAAAATCTTTGAATTTAAAAAAAATGAATATAAACGTTATTATTTTCAGTGCCAGAAATATCTTATTCTCAGGATTTATCTCAAATTAATCAAAATATAATGTATCATGTTGTGATGCCTCAAGTATCATCTCCAAAATTCCTTGGAATTATTATTATTATTATTTACCTTCAGTTTGTTACTATTTATGACATCAATATTTATCAAATATGTGTTTTTATTTATAAGATACTTTCAGGTGAAGGGAATATTCCTGAACATTTCAAGACCTACTTTAAAACCAATTCACAGGTTCATTCTTTCTCAACTGGTCAATCTTCAAATCTGCATCCTCCTAAATTACTTACTTGCAGAGGTCAATTATTAATCAATTATGGAGTAGCTTTTCCCACTTGACAAAAAAATTTTCCTCTATGAAATGTTTCAAAAATGATTGTCCATGTGTTCCTTGTTTCAGGTTTTATATTATATCTAATTGTTTCACTCAAAGGGACTTGTAGCATTACTGTTGTTTTAGGAGTCAATGCAGGTTTATAAACCAATATCCTCTTAACAAACACAAGACCACGCTTACTGTCGCACGCATAGACATGCATAGCTACACAGATAGGATTGTGCGTGGACAAATCACAACTTCAATTTCCATAATTTTATCCAAAATTGACAGCCAATCACAATGGCCCTTTTCCAAAATTAAGTAAAGAACAAGTACTTCAAAATTGTACAGTACTTGAGTAAATGTACTTAGTTACTGTCCACCACTGTTTAAGAACCATGTGATGATGAAGCAAAAAAAGAAGGTGACAAATAGGAGGATTATTATTATTTATCAACATAGGTCAGAGTTCAGATAATCCTCTCTTGGGTAGATATTCAAAGTTGTAATTTGTGAAGTGAAGTTGTTGTAATAACTAAATAATAATAATAATAATAAATAGGAAGAAGATGATGAAGAAGTTATCAACACAGAAAAGTTGGTTTTATATTTTTTATATTAAAGAAAAACAACAATAACAACAAAAAACGATGATAATAATGAAGTGTAACATAAATAAAGTGAAGAAATCAAGAACACAGAAATGCCTGAACCTGTTGTCTATTTCTACATAGTTGAAACAACAACAACATGATGATAACAACAATAATACTAATTATAAATTGTAACATAAACTATTTAAATAATCGTAATACAGTAAAAAAAAATATAAAACATATTCTGTGTACATAAAGCTTATGAGCGTTGGAATACTGGTGTGGGATCACTGATCAGGTGACAAGACCGTTAAAGTGAAGAGACAAGATGGTCACGGATCAGATAACCAACAATATTTTACACACGCGGCCCCTGGCCTTAAAACAGAATACAATAGAAATACTCAAGTAAAATACACCTCAAAATGATACTTCAGTACAGTAACGTTCTTGAGTAAATGCAATTTCCCTAGTTACTTTCCATCACTGCCTCCTGTAAGTAACGTTTAGTAAGAAATGAACGGTACGTTACAAACAGGTGTCCAGTAACGTTGTTACGTTATTGTAAAGGTTACGACTCACAGACGAGAGTACTATTTCATTTTAATTGAAGTATAGTCATGCTGTATGTAACTTTACTTTATTGTAAATGAATGAATACATAAAAAGAAAAGTAAAATAACGGTGTAATGGCGGACAGTCCCACTTAACGTTAGTTCGCTACGGTCATCAACAAGCGGGTTAGTTTGTTAACTTTGTTGGTGAACGTTAAAGTGACTGAACGTAATATCAGTAACGTTAGACTGAGCTAAGTATCGCTCTCTGTAATATAATGTAATACAGTGATGGGACAGGTGACGTTATACGTTAGGACGCGTTTCCTGGTTAGTAACGAGTTACCGAGCGGGTCATTCATTCAAATATTAATATATCTCAATTAATTTGTATTGACAATAGCTATAAAGGGTTGACTTACTTTCGAAATGTTGATAAGACGAACAGAATCCGACGGCCGTTCTTTTCATTTATCGTGAGTGTTCGTGAGCTCGAAGACGCCGAGTGGTCAATTCTTGGTCAATTCTTGGTCGATTTTTGGTTGCGATATGAGCGCCGATTGGCCACAGCGGACAATTATTGGTTGATTTGTGGTTACAGACTGAACGGTGATTGGCTTTCACAACCAAGAATTAGTTCGACTCACGGGTTACAAGGAGCATTTCCCAGATGCACAGTACATTTTGTCTGAAAAGTAAAAAAAAAAAAAAAAAACTTCCGCCCGAACAGGGACTTGAACCCTGGACCCTCAGATTAAAAGTCTGATGCTCTACCGACTGAGCTATCCGGGCTTCGCTAGCTCACGATGTCGGAGATTGATTTGTTAGTAAATCAATTGTTTACAAATGTGATAAATTAACATTTCCAAAAATAATCTCTGACTGGCATAAAGCCAAATTGTAATAGTTTATAATATTTTATGAAAATGTATTCTCCCTCCAGAGACCGCTCTGGTCTGAATATGTAGCGCATTGGACTACGTAACGGAGCACCAATATCCTGTAAGGTGCCCTAATTGCGGCGTTTCGAATCCCGCTAGTTCCTGTTTTGACTCGTGATCATCTAGAAATATGTACGTCAGCAACTAAAATAAACATAGTAGGCCTATGTTAAAGCATTGGTGGAAAGCTGATTATATTTTCTTTTATTAATCTGAATCTTCAAGTAACTAAAGATATCAAATGTAGTGGAGTAAAAAGTACAATATTTGCCTTTGAGGTGCAGTGGACTAGAAGTATAAAGTGACATGAAATGTAAATACACAACTAAATAACAAGTACATCAAAATTGTACTTAAGTACAGTACTTGAGTAAATGTAATTAGTTACAGTTACTGTCCACCACTGTTTAAGAAGCCTGCATATAAAACATATTCTGTGTACATAAAGCTTATGAGCATTGGAAAACTGGTGTGGGATCACTGATCAGGTGACAAGACCGTTAAAGTGAAGAGACAAGATGGTCACGGATCAGATATCCAACAATATTTTACACACGCAGCCTGGCCTTAAAACAGTGACCGTTGTAAAGCCAAACTCTGTAACAGTGCAAAGAATTTGAAAACACACACACACACACACACACACACACACACACACACAGTTCCAAACATATTAAAATGCTGGAGGGTTTTCATCTACTGTCTTTTTTTTCTTGTAACCCCGCTTCTTCAGCATAGCTCTCCATTCTTCAAATGAGTGTCAGACTCTGGACAGTACCAGTTCCCAAAGTACTGTGCGATGGTGTCTTTCTGTCTTTGTTGCACTTTCTGCAAAGGATCACGTCTGTCTTTTTTTGACTTACTTTCGAAATGTTGATAAGACGAAAAGAATCCGACGGTCGTTCTCTTCATCCACCGTAAAAAACTTTTCAAATGTCGGAGGGATTTCGTCTTCGGCCGTTCTCGTCCTTCATTGGTCAATTATTGGTTGATTCTTGGTTGATTCTTGGTTGCGATACGAGCGCCGATTGGCCACAGCGGACAATTCCTGGTTGATTTGTGGTTACAGACTGAACGGTGATTGGCTTTCACAACCAAGAATTAGTTCGACTCACGCGCTACCTGGAGGTCTAGTTTGGTTTGGTTTAGTTACATATGCTTTCAGCATATATATATATATATATATATATATATATATATATATATATATATATATATATATATATATATATATATATATATATATATATATATATACACATATACGCACAATTGATGTTGCCCCTCTGACTACTGACTTTCAACGTACATGTGTTATTACAACTAATACTTAATAAACAGGTAAAATAATGCAAAACTCTAAAAGTCGGTGAACAGACGTCCGTTTAGAAAAAGTGAGGTAACTACAATACAGACAAACTAAAAGAAGATGAATGCTAACCTCTATTGTTATTGTCATTTTTTCTCTGCAGTAAATGTGTCTTAGCTAGCTACCTACCTAGCTCGGCAAAACAAATGAAATCGTTTTGGCATCTCACCTTGTTATCTCAATACAATAATTACTAATTGATAGCCAACTTCAACAATGAAGTGTGTGCGCCCTCAGGTGGAGTGGTAGCAAGGGTCAACCTGTCATATGCAGCTTCGTCAATATACAGATACTCAAAGCTGATTGGTTGCGAAAAGATGGTGAATTTTGGCGATGGTTGGGAAGTTTGGAGAAACATGGAAATGAGAAGATGTGGTTCCATGATCGATATACCACATATTGCCAATTTTGAAAAACTACTTCCGCCCGAACAGGGACTTGAACCCTGGACCCTCAGATTAAAAGTCTGATGCTCTACCGACTGAGCTATCCGGGCGCTCTAATCACGCTGAAGTACCATATCAACTATGAATATGCTACTGTTACTGTTGAGCTTCTGAGCGAAGACGGAAGGAAGTGGAAGTTAAACCTCTCGCTTCACCCATAGGTTTTACCTCCCAGGCTAGCTAAGGCTAGTCGTTAGCTATATTTATCCTACTCTAGCCCTGTACACTGTCTGTGGTTTAGACACCAGCATTCATCCTCCTGGTGAGTTATTGAATACTAAAAAATGTGGCACACTTTTTTATAAAGCTGATTACCTAACTGTCCTCAAAATGTCATTGTTTAGTCTCGCTGTTAAATGCACATGTCGTGGCGTGTCAATGAAAACCGCTCGGCCTTCATTTAACCTGTTAACAAACGATAGACACTCAATAACAAACGTGGAGACCCAGAGCCACAGCACACATGGCACGCGTCTGTTGAGGAATCATCACTCCAAGGTAAATTAAAGTTCAATGATTATTATTTGAATCGCAGTCGGTTTATTCTGCAGCCAAAACCGAACACTGACTTGTCAGTCTTGTTACCTGTGTCTCCTCTATTAGGTACCAGAGGTGGCTACGTGGGAACTAATCCCAGAGGACCAGCTTCCTCCGGTAATAGCCTCATGACTGGTTGAATGTGAACACAATACAGTACTTGGGTTGTGTAAGGCTTGGTGACGTAATAACGCCTTGAAATTCATGTCAGAAATTTAAATATTGGTTTAAATATTGGGTCATACTGGCCAAAGTTATGGGGCATAAATTACGACAGTGTTTGCTGATTAGATGTTATTAATGGATGTAATAACTTTATTCAATAGATACTTACAGTGTGACGGTTTTGGTTCTCTTTAGTTTCGCTGACAACACCCACACTTCACTACACACGCATCCACGTTGACATTACTGACGGACACACCTCATAGAGCTAACTATCTCTTTATTTAGTAAAAAATAAATACTTTTCTTTACCATCATCTGTTGTCCTTGCCGTATTTGTCATGGCCTAGGAGCCGGGGTTATGACAACAGTTAAAGACATTCTTAAGCAACAGTGAAAATAAACTGTCTCACATACATTTCTAAGCAACACACTATTGATGTTACAGCCTGCCCATATCCCTGCTGACCTGGTGGACAAACTGGAGCGACTGGCCTTGGTTGATTTCCGCACCAAACAGGGACTGGCCTGTTTGGAGAAATCCATACGATTTGCAGATCAGCTTCATGTTCTTGACACGTCAGGGGTTGAACCAATGGATTCAGTTCTGGAGGACAGGTATGGTACAGACAGATAATGTAAAACACTGTATTTTGCACGTGGGCCTTTTAATCACAATTAGAACCAAATAGCATACAACAAATAAGCAACAACTGTTGCTCAATTTAAACTCTTGTGAAGCCTGTTGTATTAATGTGATTATGTTTATGTCCATGCACATTCAGGGCATTGAAACTGAGGGACGATGTCGTGATGGAAGGAGACTGTGCTGAAGAACTGCTTCATCTCTCCAAAAACACAGTTGAAGAATATTTTGTGGCACCACCAGGTAAGGAAACAACCTGAATACATTTATTTTGAAACATTAGTGTTGATTTCAAGATTATTGAGATGATGAATAAATAAAACTATAATAAAAAAACGTAATAAAGCCTACACTCCTCACTGTATATCTCACCTTTTCTTTATTCATATGTATACTGCTGTCTGTACTTATACCTGCACTTTATAATTTGGCAACTCCTGTTCATGTTCATAAGTGCTCATACTGTACATATCTTAGTGTTTTCATATCTACACTATTCTATATATATGTATATACATATATATATACTATCCATTACTCTGCAATGACAAAGTTGACTCTAATCTCAAATTAATTATGATGGTGTAACTTTTTCATCTTGTTTTTGTTTGTAAATGTGAAGATCCTTCACTACTGTTTATTTTTCTCATGGCAGGAAACATCCCTTTACCAAAGAGGGAGGAGAGAGCCGCCATGCTGAAACACTCAGAATTATGATGTGTATTACTAATTTGTTCTCATTTGGTGTGTAAAATAAAAACCTGGATGTGCATTTAGATTTGTTATTTTTCAGTTTCTTTTGACAGTTGCAGTATTGATAGATCCTGTTTTTGTTTCAGTATTATTGTATGTGCAGTGTGAGTGAGCAGTGTGTTGGAAACCTGTGATATGAGAGGATTCACTGCAATGGCAGAACATTGTTTTAATTTGGGATTTACATTATGATCTTGATAGTGTGTCCTGTTTTCATTCTAGTCTTGTTTAACTTTAATTTGAAAAAAACTAAAACAATACTTAATTCCTACTGTTCTCTCACTTTCTGTTTTGTTTCCAAAGAAAGTGTGATATCATATGATATTTGTGTCTTAAATTAGACTATGACGTGTTTGTCAGGTATCAGCAGAAATGATCTTGCCTTTATTTAAACCGGGCGGTCCTGATTTGACCTCGTAAATGAATAAACATACCATAAGGCTGTGTTATGATCAAGATGCAGCGCCCTTAGCAGCAGAATCATGTTTGGAGAATAGAAACCGAAAGTTATCGAGTCAGTGAAGGGAAAACGAATCTTCAGTGAAGGGGAGGGAGTCGATCAGCTGAGGCAGACTGTATATAAACTGTGGGCACAGCTGCTCCAGAGCATCGCTTGTTTTCCTCTCACCGTCTGAAGACCTGAAGCTGTCCAGAAGAATTTACTAAAGTGATCACAAGGTAAGAATCTGTCTTTGTCAACGCTGATAGAAACGCACCGTGGTACTTCTGGAAATAGTTTTTTTTTCTCCTAGACTTATTTCAACAATGTATTGAATTATGTTTCAGGTCTCTTTCATCATGGATATAAGCATCATTATGCTGAATGGGACTTCCCACAAAATGAGTGTGGACCCACAGGACACCGTGGGCTCTCTGAAGACACGGATCCAGCAGGAACTAGGAGTTCCCTCTGAGACCCAGAGGCTGGTCTTTATAAACGGCGCGAACACTCCCCTCAGCGACGACTCGAGGCCCGTCAGCTACTACGGCGTCGGTCCCGGAGCCAGCGTGTCCCTGCTGGTGATCCAGCCTGCTCCCCAGCCTGCCACCGTGCAGGTGTTCCTCAGAAACGAAAAGGGGAAGATGAGCACCTATGACATCACACCCGACGAGACGGTGGGCCACTTCAAGAGCCGGGTCCAGTGCAGAGAGAAGATCCCAGAGAGCCAGCAGAGGCTCATCCACCAGGGCCGAGAGATGACGGAGACCGGGTCTAGACTCTCGGACTACAACGTCCAAGCGATGAGCACCATCGACCTGAATCTCCGGCTGAGAGGAGGCTGAGGACACTTCTGGTTCATATAGATGAGCTGATTTTCTGAACATTCCTTTACTAGCTTTAAATGAATCATATAGCTTCAAATGCCTTTTTCAATTTTTTTATTTATTAGTATTTTCATTTGGAAAAATCAACTCATTCCTCTGTGTATTCTGCTGTATTCTGTAACATCTTAAAAACTTGTTTAGGCTTAATTCATTATTTGGCTTCGGCAGTACAAATACGTTATACACACAATGCTGCATTTTGTTAACTGGACACAGTTAAAAACAAATAAAACTTTTCTAATGTAAATTTGCTCGTCTCGTCACATTTCCTGCAGGCCTACTGTTTCCTCTGCTCAGGGGTGGAGCTGTACCCTGTACAGACCACAACCAGAAGGAACCAGAAAGGCCCACTGTAGCATTGTTTTAAAATGTACGTTATTCCAGTTATTATTAAGAGACTTTCTCAGTCATACAATTCAGTGTTTATTACATCTTATAAGTCTTAATCAGTGCTCCGTAAAAAATAAATGTATTATGCTCTGTAATTACAAACAAATTACAAACATTATAACAATCATAGGAGCATGTTATAATAGCTTGAACTCAAATTAATTCAATACTACTATATGTGAGAATTATTGCCCAGTATATAAACAGTAGTAGAGTAAACAGCCCAATGCTGAAGCCACAGTGAAGAAGCAGTTTCCTCCAGATTCATTTTCAGTGAGGAAATCTCATGGAGCTTCATTTCCTCACAGATGCAAGGTAGGCGTACCAAAATAAGGCGACCATGTTGGCAAACAGCACTCTGAACTGTAAGCAAAAAACAGACAGGAAGAGATGGGGATTACCATTAAGTAGTGTCACTATGTGACTCATCATTTGTTCAGTGACAGGATGCCAGTGGAATGCATACCTGAACAGGCACAAAGTTGATATTGATGAACTGGAAGGGAGTCCACACTTTCCAATTCATCTTTAAAGCAGTCCAGTAACTTCCTCTCATCTTCTTCTCAAAGTCTCTCCACCCTTTAGCCTGAATATAGATTGGAATGATTATATGTGTACTTTTATTTATACTTTGCTGCACAATTTGACAAATCTTTTTTTTAAATCTATGTCTCTTGCAATCACATAACTTTATGCCAGTGCATTATCAAATTGCTGGAGTGCCCCTTCAATGAGACGTCTAGGAGGGAGAGTTTCTAAGATGACCTACCTCCAGGATGTTCATAACAAAGTAGAAAATGAGCAGAAAGGCGGGGGCAAAAACAAGCCGATCCAGTAGCAGACGTTTTACAATGCAGAGCGGGTCTGTGCTGGGCATCCATACTTCCATCAGCTGGTAAAATGTTGGAAAAATACACAATGATATATGCATAATGCTTGTTATTTTTCATGATTCTTGGTATGAGAAACAGACCGTGCAGCTGTCTCATTATAGCCGTGACCTTGCAGTCCACAGGATGTCTTTGAAGACAGATAACATTGAAGTTTGTTTCAAAGGAAGATAAAGGAGGACTGGTTCAACCTGGTACCAACCCTCAACATACTTTGTTATGAAGCTTGTTTATCACTGTGTATAAAGGACAGAGACTCAGAGACAGATCTCTGAGCAGCAACTTGACGCATAACTGTATGTGATACAACTCTGCTCCTTCTTGCAAGAATAAATATCCTGATTATTGATTTCAAACTTGGTGTCGAGTAGAATTTTTTTCTAACATAACTGTAATGGCTCACCGGTCCTGTAATAACCAACCTGAAATAGACAAACAGGGAAAAATATTACTACAACATGTATGTATTTTATGTATATTATGTCTGACACTCTAGTGTAACAGGAACATGCCATTACATTCATTATCTTGCTGCACATGAGCCATGACTAGCAAGTCAACCCTCAATTATGTTTCTGTATTTAGTCTCACCCATAAATGGCATAGCGAGCAGCTCCAGCTGGGTCAATCTGATCGACCAGGGCTCCATTGTTGGCCTTTTTTTTTTGGCTTCCAAAATCTGAGACAGAAGATTTCCCAAAGCTGTGAGGATGCCACTGAAAATATCAAGGACACACAACAAACACAACTATCAATATGCAAGTCCAATCAAATCAAATATGTGTCATTAAGTTGTTGTTGAAGAATATTTTGTGGCACCACCAGGTAAGGAAACAACCTGAATACATTTATTTTGAAACATTAGTGTTGATTTCAAGATTATTGAGATGATAAATAAATAAAACTATAATAAAAAAACGTAATAAAGCCTCACTGTCTATTGACTTAGACACATACACTTACCTGTAGTATATATGCCCCTCCCATAAATATTCATACTACACTCCTCACTGTATATCTCACCTTTTCTTTATTCATATGTATACTGCTGTCTGTACTTATACCTGCACTTTATAATTTGGCAACTCCTGTTCATGTTCATAAGTGCTCATACTGTACATATCTTAGTGTTTTCATATCTACACTATTCTATATATATGTACAGTTGTGGTCAAAAGTTTACATACACTTGTAAAGAACATAATGTCATGGCTCTCTTGAGTTTCCAGTTATTTCTACAACTCTGATTTTTCTCTGATAGAGTGATTGGAACAGATACTTCTTTGTCACAAAAAACATTCATGAAGTTTGGTTCTTTCATGACTTTATTATGGGTTAACAGAAAAAGTGATCAAATCTGCTGGGTCAAAAATATACATACAGCAGTGCTAATATTTGGTTACATGTCCCTTGGCCATTTTCACTTCAATTAGGCGCTTTTGGTAGCCATCCACAAGCTTCTGGCAAGCTTCTCGTTGAATCTTTGACCACTCCTCTTGACAGAATTGGTGCAGTTCAGTTAAATTTGATGGCTTTCTGACATGGACTTGTTTCTTCAGCATTGTCCACATGTTCTCAATGGGATTTTAAGTCAGGACTTTGGGAAGGCCATTCTAAAACCCTAATTCTAGCCTGATTTAGCCATTCCATTACCACTTTTGATGTGTGTTTGGGGTCATTGTCCTGTTGGAACACCCAACTGCGCCCAAGACCCAACCTTCGGGCTGATGATTTTAGGTTATCTTGAAGAATTTGAAGGTAATCCTCCTTCTTCATTATCCCATTTACTCTCTGTAAAGCACCAGTTCCATTGGCAGCAAAACAGCCCCACAGCATAATACTACCACCACCGTGCTTGACGGTAGGCATGGTGTTCTTGGGGTTAAAGGCCTCACCTTTTCTCCTCCAAACATATTGCTGGGCATTGTGGCCAAACAGCTCGATTTTTTTTTTTTTTTTGACCACAGAACTTTCCTCCAGAAGGTCTTATCTTTGTCCATGTGATCAGCAGCAAACTTCAGTCGAGCCTTAAGGTGCCGCTTTTGGAGCAAGGGCTTCCTTCTTGCACGGCAGCCTCTCAGTCCATGGAGATGCAAAACACGCTTGACTGTGGACACTGACACCTGTGTTCCAGCAGCTTCTAATTCTTGGCAGATCTGCTTTTTGGTGGTTCTCGGTTGACTCTTCACCCTCCTGACCAATTTTCTCTCAGCAGCAGGTGATAGCTTGCGTTTTCTTCCTGATTGTGGCAGTGACAAAACAGTGCCATGCACTTTATACTTACAAACAATTGTTTGCACTGTTGCTCTTGGGACCTGCAGCTGCTTTGAAATGGCTCCAAGTGACTTTCCTGACTTGTTCAAGTCAATGATTCGCTTTTTCAGATCCATGCTGAGCTCCTTTGACTTTCCCATTGTAGCGTTTGTGGGCGTTTGTATCCAATGAGCCCTATTTAAATGGCCTCAGAGAAGTCACCAGTTGTAGTCACTCATAATCACTCACAAGAAGTTAAGAGGCCATGCTATGAAGCTCATTTCATTGACACAACTTTCTAAGTCACCAAAATTGCTAATTCATGTTGCTGTATGTATATTTTTGACCCAGCAGATTTTGTCACTTTTTCTGTTAACCCATAATAAAGTCATGAAAGAACCAAACTTCATGAATGTTTTTTGTGACAAAGAAGTATCTGTTCCAATCACTCTATCAGAGAAAAATCAGAGTTGTAGAAATAACTGGAAACTCAAGAGAGCCATGACATTATGTTCTTTACAAGTGTATGTAAACTTTTGACCACAACTGTATATACATATATATATACTATCCATTACTCTGCAATGACAAAGTTGACTCTAATCTCAAATTAATTATGATGGTGTAACTTTTTCATCTTGTTTTTGTTTGTAAATGTGAAGATCCTTCACTACTGTTTATTTTTCTCATGGCAGGAAACATCCCTTTACCAAAGAGGGAGGAGAGAGCCGCCATGCTGAAACACTCAGAATTATGATGTGTATTACTAATTTGTTCTCATTTGGTGTGTAAAATAAAAACCTGGATGTGCATTTAGATTTGTTATTTTTCAGTTTCTTTTGACAGTTGCAGTATTGATAGATCCTGTTTTTGTTTCAGTATTATTGTATGTGCAGTGTGAGTGAGCAGTGTGTTGGAAACCTGTGATATGAGAGGATTCACTGCAATGGCAGAACATTGTTTTAATTTGGGATTTACATTATGATCTTGATAGTGTGTCCTGTTTTCATTCTAGTCTTGTTTAACTTTAATAAAACAAACAAAAAACAATACTTAATTCCTACTGTTCTCTCACTTTGTTTTGTTTCCAAAGAAAGTGTGATATCATATGATATTTGTGTCTTAAATTAGACTATGACGTGTTTGTCAGGTATCAGCAGAAATGATCTTGCCTTTATTTAAACCGGGCGGTCCTGATTTGACCTCGTAAATGCATAAACATACCATAAGGCTGTGTTATGATCAAGATGCAGCGCCCTTAGCAGCAGAGTCATGTTTGGAGAATAAAAACCGAAAGTTATCGAGTCAGTGAAGGGAAAACGAATCTTCAGTGAAGGGGAGGGAGTCGATCAGCTGAGGCAGACTGTATATAAACTGTGGGCACAGCTGCTCCAGAGCATCGCTTGTTTTCCTCTCACCGTCTGAAGACCTGAAGCTGTCCAGAAGAATTTACTAAAGTGATCACAAGGTAAGAATCTGTCTTTGTCAACGCTGATAGAAACGCACCGTGGTACTTCTGGAAATAGTTTTTTTTCCTCCTAGGCTTATTTCAACAATGTATTGAATTATGTTTCAGGTCTCTTTCATCATGGATATAAGCATCATTATGCTGAATGGGACTTCCCACAAAATGAGTGTGGACCCACAGGACACCGTGGGCTCTCTGAAGACACGGATCCAGCAGGAACTAGGAGTTCCTTCTGAGACCCAGAGGCTGGTCTTTATAAACGGCGCGAACACTCCCCTCAGCGACGACTCGAGGCCCGTCAGCTACTACGGCGTCGGTCCCGGAGCCAGCGTGTCCCTGCTGGTGATCCAGCCTGCGCCCGTGCAGGTGTTCCTCAAAAACGAAAAGGGGAAGATGAGCACCTATGACATCACACCCGACGAGACGGTGGGCCACTTCAAGAGCCGGGTCCAGTGCAGAGAGAAGATCCCAGAGAGCCAGCAGAGGCTCATCCACCAGGGCCGAGAGATGACGGAGACCGGGTCTAGACTCTCGGACTACAACGTCCAAGCGATGAGCACCATCGTCCTGAGTCTCCGGCTAAGAGGAGGCTGAGGACACTTCTGGTTCATATAGATGAGCTGATTTTCTGAACATTCCTTTACTAGCTTTAAATGAATCATATAGCTTCAAATGCCTTTTTCAATTTTTTTATTTATTAGTATTTTCATTTGGAAAAATCAACTAATTCCTCTGTGTATTCTGCTGTATTCTGTAACATCTTAAAAACTTGTTTAGGCTTAATTCATTATTTGGCTTCGGCAGTACAAATAAGTTATACACACAATGCTGCATTTTGTTAACTGGACACAGTTAAAAACAAACAAAACTTTTCAAATGTAAATTTGCTCGTCTCGTCACATTTCCTGCAGGCCTACTGTTTCCTCTGCTCAGGGGTGGAGCTGTACCCTGTACAGACCACAACCAGAAGGAACCAGAAAGGCCCACTGTAGCATTGTTTTAAAATGTACGTTATTCCAGTTATTATTAAGAGACTTTCTCAGTCATACAATTCAGTGTTTATTACATCTTATAAGTCTTAATCAGTGCTCCGTAAAAAATAAATGTATTATGCTCTGTAATTACAAACAAATTACAAACATTATAACAATCATAGGAGCATGTTATAATAGCTTGAACTCAAATTAATTCAATACTACTATATGTGAGAATTATTGCCCAGTATATAAACAGTAGTAGAGTAAACAGCCCAATGCTGAAGCCACAGTGAAGAAGCAGTTTCCTCCAGATTCATTTTCAGTGAGGAAATCTCATGGAGCTTCATTTCCTCACAGATGCAAGGTAGGCGTACCAAAATAAGGCGACCATGTTGGCAAACAGCACTCTGAACTGTAAGCAAAAAACAGACAGGAAGAGATGGGGATTACCATTAAGTAGTGTCACTATGTGACTCATCATTTGTTCAGTGACAGGATGCCAGTGGAATGCATACCTGAACAGGCACAAAGTTGATATTGATGAACTGGAAGGGAGTCCACACTTTCCAATTCATCTTTAAAGCAGTCCAGTAACTTCCTCTCATCTTCTTCTCAAAGTCTCTCCACCCTTTAGCCTGAATATAGATTGGAATGATTATATGTGTACTTTTATTTATACTTTGCTGCACAATTTGACAAATCTTTTTTTTTAAATCTATGTCTCTTGCAATCACATAACTTTATGCCAGTGCATTATCAAATTGCTGGAGTGCCCCTTCAATGAGACGTCTAGGAGGGAGAGTTTCTAAGATGACCTACCTCCAGGATGTTCATAACAAAGTAGAAAATGAGCAGAAAGGCGGGGGCAAAAACAAGCCGATCCAGTAGCAGACGTTTTACAATGCAGAGCGGGTCTGTGCTGGGCATCCATACTTCCATCAGCTGGTAAAAGTAATGGCTCACCGGTCCTGTAATAACCAACCTGAAATAGACAAACAGGGAAAAATATTACTACAACATGTATGTATTTTATGTATATTATGTCTGACACTCTAGTGTAACAGGAACATGCCATTACATTCATTATCTTGCTGCACATGAGCCATGACTAGCAAGTCAACCCTCAATTATGTTTCTGTATTTAGTCTCACCCATAAATGGCATAGCGAGCAGCTCCAGCTGGGTCAATCTGATCGACCAGGGCTCCATTGTTGGCCTTTTTTTTGGCTTCCAAAATCTGAGACAGAAGATTTCCCAAAGCTGTGAGGATGCCACTGAAAATATCAAGGACACACAACAAACACAACTATCAATATGCAACGGGTACATTAATGATACGGTAGTCCAATCAAATCAAACACGTGTCATTAAGTTGTTAGGGGAGGTTTTATGTGCATGATGCTGATTGGCTAAAGCCAGAGGGCTGACACAGAAGGGCAACCTGTGGTCAGTGCAAAGTTTACACTGCAAACAAAGTGGTCCATCGGACATACTCTGAAGTCAACAATACAGTAAGAGCTGATAACAAATGGCGATATTAGTTACCATGTAGCAAACAGTAAGTTCATAAACTGCACTTTGTCTTAGTAAGTCCCTTAATAAATGAGAACATGTCACTTCTGACGGTCAATCAGAAGAAACACAACACAAAACATGCGCCAGGCTGCAGAACAATAACCACTGTTGACCAGTTACAGTCAGAGAACAACCAGAGCTACACACCTCGTTACAGACTTAGTAAGGATGGGATATTTCTTCAGAAGAACCAGATATTGTTGTAGTAAACGGATAGAAATGGGCGCATTCCGCACAGGCAGGCTCTCCACAGGCATTGTCAGTTGTTTAACTGTACAAACATTACCACCACGAGACTAACAGCACTGACAGCAGAGGAGTTGAAAAGGAGCAGCTTCTTCCTGCAAACAGCATCGCGTCACTGACGGAGCCACGCCTTCAAGTCGACGTCAAAAACAGCCGACAAAGATGATCAGTTGAAGAATATGATTTCTGTCTAGTATTAAACTGCAGACCTGCACGCGTGCTCACATATGTGAAAGAATATGCGGTTTTGTCTTACTATTCCTGTTATTCTGGCTCCTCCTGATCGCACAACACACCGACTTCTAACAGTTACTGAACTGTTTCATGGTAGACATGTTTACTTTTTGTTGCACTGGAATATGGAAACTAATAATAATCACTTCACTTCATTGAGGCGCGACAGTGAGCTAGCATTTGTACTACTATAGTGTGTCTATAGTATGCACATATATGGCACTGTCTTATGTCATCACTTTTCCTCTTATTGTCTTTCTATCTTACCTGTCATTTTATCTTATACATGACTAGTGTTTTATTGCTGAGTTGACCCGTTCTATGGTCAAAAGCATTTCATTGTAATTGAACCCATGTTAGCCAACTTATGTCAAATAAAACTGAAACGTGAAAGACAATAATCACATCTTTTAGTATTTTTATCTTTGGTAAATCTACCGCCACAGTACATTTCTGCTTTCTAAGCCTTGTGCATTTAAACAAGTTGTTTTTTTTCCCCCACACACACAAAAGATGACAAAGTGGTGCTGAAACTCAGCAGTGGAACATGGACAGCACTACATCTGCTCTATGAGATCTGAGGAAGTTAGCCTATTTTAGATTAGACTGCATGGAGCTAATGTAGAGACATTAATATGAAACAACTTTTTGGAACCACTTTAATACAACCAATTTTTCAATAAAAAGTAAAAAACAAAAACATATTTACAATGTTGAACAAACAGTTTTAGAAAAGGCATTTAAGAAAGATTCAGTATATAGCACAAAACAGTTTAAACTGCCAACATGAACTCCGTCATAAAGAAATCTCTGCACATTTGGTTTTTATAAAGAGGAAACTGTGGAAGCTTATGGGTGTGTTTTGGTCTGTAGGTCACCAACATACATGTAGGAAAACGAATAAAATCCTAAAGTTCCTTCCAGTTTACGGGAGACTTTCCAGATTTCTTTAGCAGCTCGTTGGCCTTTGAGAAATGCTTGCATCCAAAAAACCCTCTATGACAAGACAAGGGAGAAGGATGCACAGTCTGCAGGACGTGGTGGCGTTTCTACAGACACAGAGAACACAAAGTTAGATGCATGAAGGTTTTAAAAGGCTTTGGTTTAAAACAACAGAGTGGACCCACCCTGTTAATAGCAGCTCCCTTCTTCTGAGCATATGATCCCCAAAGGATGAAGACAAGGCCTTCCAGGTTGTTGCTGAGCCACTGCACCACGGCGTCAGTGAACGTCTCCCAGCCTTTGTCTTTGTGGGAGTTGGCCTGGTGCGCTCGGACAGTCAACACAGCGTTGAGCAACAACACACCTGATGAGCGAGGTGACAGGCGGAGAAAGTGGCAGGTGAGGTAAAGACCAACAGATCTCTTGCTGTGCAAGTTTCATAAACTGCTTTTTGTTTTTTTAAATACCTTGTTTGGACCATCCAGTCAGATCTCCGTGTCCTGGGTGCTGAAAGCCTTCAATGTCCGACACCAGCTCTTTGTACATGTTCTCCAAACTACATGGAAAAGGATGAAGGGTTTGATAAATGTGTCAAAGGACGAAGTCTAGTTTGACCAGCTCACAGGCAAAGATACCGAAAAGGTTTTCACCTGGGCGGAGGACGCACTGGTCTTTTCACGCTAAAGCACAATCCATGGGCTTGGTTAGGACCGTGATATGGATCCTGGCCAAGAATCACCACTTTGACCTGGAAATAGAGGGATTAGACAAATCACACACACACACACACACACACACACACACACACACACACACACACACACTTTGATTTTCCATTTTTCGTTTGCAAATTTAATTTGCAAGTGAAGTCCTCAGCGCCTGCTGGGGGTGTGTAGGCGGCTTGCTGTCTGTTTAGCACGTGGGAGGCTCTACAATGTGTTTGTCAACGTATGTCCCAATAGCTGCTCTTAAGTGTGATAAGAGACAGGATGTCTCGCAGTCTTCTACAACTTAACTGAGATGAAACAGAAGTTATTTTTATTGGCCCCGATACTGTCATGCACAATTCCACAAACTTAACTGGCCCACTCAAGACAGTTTAAGATTATGTTTGAGCCCAACATACAATGAAGGACTTGTGTCCTCACTGCAGGAAGCCTCAGGCATTCAGAGCAGAGATAACCAACTTTAAATGCTTCTCTTTATCCCATACAGCAGTTTGCAACGTCTGTGTGTTTGCTTGTTTATGTCAACATTAAATACTGTATACTGTGGTGTCAGACACAGTGTCTCAGGTCACCGCAGATAGACTTACATCTCGGATGTCACACGTCTGAGTCCAGGTGAAGACGTGTTCAGCAGGTGGGTACACGGTGTGGCGTTTCCTCTCTTCACAAACAAAATGCATCAACTGTGGCAGAGACATAGTTATTTAAACAGCTCATAACCACAGAGACACCGTGTGCATGGTGACGTGCTTTCTCTCTCACTCGTTTAAAGTAGGGTTTTCCAAATTCCCCCGACAGTCCCTTAGTCCAGCTTTCCCCAAACCCCGGAGGTGTTTGAGCAGAGGCGAGTTTCTCCAGCGCCGCTTTCTTGTTGCGGGCGATCCTGTCGAGCTGCTCCGCGGAGAGAGGATCAGGAGACGGGCTGGACGGCTCCGCCTCCATCGCCACGGACTTCAGCTTCTTCTGCACAATTGAAGCGTTTTCAACGAAATACACAGCGGGTGAGAAGCGCGCAGACTGGTTTTGAAACCGATTTAGAAACCGTCGACAGTGAAGTGCAAACATTTTTCGTGCTGTGGTAGCTATTTGCTCCACTTTTGACAACGACCAAGAACACAGCAGTGCTTGTGAACGCAGCTTGGATTACGCTAAACGTGTTTTAAATAGGACTACAAGTAAGTACACTGTGGTGTTTAGATACTAATAACGTTATGTTTTAACAGTACAAGCTAGACACGTGTTTAATGTTGGTTAACACACTGAAGAAGAGGTGACGCTCACCGGGTCCTTGGCATCCTCCTCGGCTTCATTTATGTCGTTAGAAACTCTCTTCTTCGACACAGGCGAAAAAAATGAGTTAATAGTTTTTTGTCCAATCATTTTGTTGAAGAACACCGTGGCGGCAAGCAGCTGTTAACTAATTATTTAAAGGTATTAGTGCTAATGTAGGCGCGCAGTGGTCCCCTCAGAAAACACAAACTCTCTTACTAGTATTGAAGTATTCGCGCCAAAAAATAAATGACGAAACAGAGTTATGCTAATGAGCTGAGTGCTGTTTCTGACCAACTGTTGTCTTCTGCAGTCTGTGGAAGCTAAACTATCGAGCAGACATTTAACGGAAATATATGTTTTATCAACTATTTTTTCAATATCTCTATTATGTGATATTGTATTGTGTAAAGGGATAATTTCAACAGATTTACTGTTGTCACATCGTTTTGTAGAGCTAAAATAAATTGGTCGATTGAACAGAAGTTAATCGTCGACTATTTTGATAATAAATACATTTTGCATTTGTCAAGAAAAAATGCCCCAAAATCTTTTTCTTCGTTTCTTAAATGTTCCTAAATATGAGGAGTTGCTACTTTTACTTGTTTTATATGATATTGAATATGTTGAACTGTGTTATCTAATACCTTGGGCTTTGGCATTTTCACTATTTTATTTGCAAAATTAGTAATTGATTAATTGTGGAAATAGTTAACTGATTAATAATCAACATTTTTAAAATACTGTTAGTTGCAGCCCTGCCTTTTATTTATATTCGAATATGGTGAGAAATATGGCGTAATAATAATAATCCTGTCAACTCACTGCAGATCCACACATTTATTATTTTCACATTTATTTACAAAACCAGGGTTAATGTTCCATCGTTTTTGCATCATCCAGGTCTTTCAAAATCCTAAAACCAAGGTCCACAGAGTCCCACAGACGACAGGTTACTGCAATGGAAAAGTTTGTGAATAAACTCTCCTGCAATAACAAAGACAGACGTCCACAGAAGAGGATCAAACTGGAGAGTGATGAGAGGATGAAGCAGCGGGAGGACGATGAGGAAGACGAGTTCTCTCAGCCTGTTCCCTGGCAGAAAATAGAGTCGGAGGGACTAGACTGCGACTATGCTCTGCTGCTCTCCAAAGAGGAAGCAGACCACATTTTCAAACAGCTGGAGGAGGAGGTGGTGTACTCAACAGGTACAACATCAAACCTTCTTCTGTAAAGTTATGACCAGACGTGGCAGAGCTGTTGATTGATCGTGGCTGTTTTTGTTGCAGGGGAAGAAGCAAAGGTCCAGGTGTTTGGAAAGGTGCACAGTATACCGAGAAAGCAGGCCACATATGGAGATGCAGGTCTGACCTACACTTATTCTGGAGTGACACGTTTAGCCTGCCCGTGGACTCCAACCTTGGAATATATTCGGGACGTTGTCACAAAAACAACTGGACAAACATTTAACTTTGTTCTGGTTAACAGGTGAGGAAATTCCTGAATTCAAGTTTGAAGATCACAGTTTGAGACTTGTCTCTTTGCTGAAAGTGGTCTTCTCTCCACCAGGTACAAAGATGGGCAGGATCACATGGGGGAGCATCGCGATGATGAGAAGGAGCTGGACCCCCTCTGCCCCATCGCCTCCGTCTCTCTGGGAGCGGCACGAGACTTCATCTTTCGGCACAGAGACGCTCGGGGGAAACGTAGTCGGCGACAGATCGACCCTGTGAAGCTGGAGCTCGCTCACGGAAGCTTGCTCCTCATGAACTCACCGACCAACACTTTCTGGTACCACAGCCTCCCTGTCCGCAAGAAGATTTCCCTGCCTCGCATCAACCTCACCTTCAGACGCATCGTACTGGACAGAAAGAAATGACCAAGCGGGCATCTCACCCAGGCCTTTGGGGCCAGTGAAGCCTTTTGACCGTGGGGCCCAAATTTTGGATGAAAGAGAGAACAAACCTGTTGGTGACACATGGATAAATATCACAAATGTATTTGTTTATGTATAGCTGAAAATCAGGAGCATTTACTCCTAATTTTCATAACTATTATGTATAGTTATGAAAAAATGTACCTTCTATCTCTACAATGTTTTGTCTGAAAACCCTCAGTAAAAGCTGCAGGCTTCACCGTCTTACAGAGATTCAGTGTTTGGGTCAAGAACACTTCAGGAAGTCTGTGCTTGATCTTGAGCATGTCTGCTGTCACACTATATTGTTATAAAAGTACCAAATAATTACTCTTGCTCTAGTTAGCTTTATTTTGTAATACCTGAAAACAATCACCTTTACAGATTGCACGAAAAAATACACACAATCTCACATGAATATACATTAGTGCAAATCGCAAACATTAATGGGTTTTGCGCCAGACCATTCCTCAATTTGACTTAGTTGGTTTGGTGGGAGCAATGGCAGCTACACAGAATTCAAAATATTCAGAAGAACTCAGAATGGCTCTGATGCATTATATCAGTTGTTAAAAATCTCGAACATTAAATATAACATGGCACTTTAACCTCAACTCTGCAAATCACGACAGCGTGAGGACTACTGGCCTCTTGAAACATTAATTCCAATAGTTTCACATAAACTGCTGTAAATGATTAGGCAAATTAGATGAGACAACAGAGAGCCAGAGGTAGGGACAAGTCTACCCATTTGACTTCATAACGTGTAACAACTTCTAAGTAACATCTCCAAGAATTCCGAATCGGCTACTTCTGTGAATGTCTGTAATGTACAGGCAGTGGACAAAATAACAGGAACACCTTAAAGTATATTGCGTTTCAATTTAACACCAACATCTACTGCATCATGAAAATGCCATAGAAAAGTATTAAGATTCACACATGAACAATGTATTGCAGGGCTAGAGAGCACACTATTGTGTTAAGTGTTCCTGTTTTTTTTGTCCCATAGAAGCCAAATTGTTGCATGACAGAAATTGTTACACTTGTCAAAGAAAAGTAGTTTAGATGATCAAAGATATTTGACTAAAAATCTTGCAGGTCCATAATCTTTGGGATCGAGTCTTCTACTCTGGATCAGAGCAGCAGGCAAAGTGGATTTAATACATCGTTCAATGACCTCCAACACGTTGCTGTGACGCAAAATTATCTTTACAGAAACTCGAGGATGGATTTCCTCATTGTCACAAAGTCAGAATCCACCTGTTGGTAACCGTGTTGTAACACAGACAGCTGTGACAGTTTGACTGGAGAAGGCAGAAGTCAGTCGGGCTGCTGAGCTTCGGGTCACTCCTCCGAGTGCAGAGCCAGGTTCAGTCTTCGGACTCTCTCGTAGAAGAGCAGGTAGGCGTTGGACGACAGCACCTCGTGCTGGCTGGCTTTTCGTACAGAGTCGTCTGACACCCAAAGCCACTGGGAGCTGATGGGCGAAGAGGTGCGAGGTGAGGGAGGGCTGCGGCGGTACGTGACGAAATGTCCCGAGTGCATGTCACCGTGGTGAACCAGCACAGCCGTGAGCTGGAACAAGTACTCGGTAGGACTGGAAGGAAAGACGCTAGGATTAGATGTACAGGTGGTGCCAAATAAACGGCTTGGATTACCACCAAAACACTGAATAGCTTGATTCACACGAGTTCCTTGTATTGTTGCACCATGACATTTACCTGTAGTCATATGTGAGGTTCACACCAGGAGACTGAAGAAACACAGATGAACATGTTCCGTTGGTAAAAGGTTTGTTGTTGTTGTACCGATGCTCTGCTTCTGGGAAACAAAATGAAACAAATGTACGATGACAAAAAACAAACTGAACGTGACCCAGGAATGATATCACAGAGTTTACGACACATACCGGTGCCATTAGCAGAGGGCTTTTCCACGGAATCATCTGAATTTTCTGCCTTTATCGGGTTCGGAGCACATTTGATTCGCTGACTTCTGTGTGCGGAAGCATTGTGTTTGTAGCGGTCCATCGATAGATGCTCTGTGAACTGCACATGCTCCTGTCTTTTGATGGGGGTTCCTTCACTGGACCACGTCAGTCTTTGTAAATGGATACAGAGGCACTGGGGGAGCTAGAAGGAGGAGGAAAATATTAAACACAGTAAATAACATTTCATCAAGAAATAAGGAGAAGTATTGATCTACCTAAAATGTTACGTTTCTCTCCCTAAATTAGACACAAACAAGCTATTGTCTACATAGTGAATGAATAATCCAACATAACAAATGAAGCTTACCTTTCCCAGTTTGAGCTGTTTAATGAATGTCGTCCTCTGGCTTTCCAGAACTTGCCCGTTTACTGTGTTCCCTTGTTGAAGCTGAGGTGAAATGATCCCAAACAGAAATGAAACAAAATCTGCCAAATATCGTCTTTGTAATAAAACATGAACGCCTCTCTGGTGTCAAATATTTGAAGTCATATGAATGTGAATGTAAGTAACTTGATGATAGTTCTGTCACAAGGGTTTCCTGTGTATTGGTTTTGGTCACTTACATATTTAATAAAAAGTGATTAGCAGAATTTGGCGAGACAGATGCTGCAGCGAACGTACCTTGGTGCAGTTTTCACACTCCACTTCTTTGATGGTTTCAGAGGAGATGAAATGCTGAAGACACTGGTCTAGAGAGATAGGTCTCCCCTGAGGAAACAACAATGTATAGTAAGAAGTGATAGTATAATACATTTTAATATTCACATGTTCTTGACAGTTTTGCTTACCCACTGAGGTAAAGGGATGGACAGGGAGAGGCTCTCAAATGAGTCATACCGCACCGGACTCTAAATAAAAGCAAAGCAGAGGTATAAATCACCTCAAATAAAATACTACGTCAAACGACACAAACTAGCTTTGCTCATCATTTTGCCGGCAAAAATACCAACAAATGAATAAACTCACTTGTTGTTCGCAGCGCTTGCATGACATATTGCTTGTTAATCGACCATGAAAAGGATGCCGAGACTTCCAAGGACTTGGTATGGGATGAAGAGGGGCTGCGAAATGAAAAAGGAATACAGATGAAATACAATCCTTTGTGCTTTGATACAGTAATCTAGGCTACATCATTTCTTTGTCTCCTTACCTCGACTTCTGCAGGTCATAGTTTTCTCAACTTGATCAGGGATGCTCTGGTATAAAACAAACAAAATATATAAAATAACTGAGTGCAGTAACAGATTTGTAATTTTTGACACTTTTACAACACTGGCTAAAGTTTCCATACTGAAATTGACTTTACTTTAAAAAGGTGTAGTGAGCAGAGTTTGGGTTAAAATGGTGCAAAAACCTCCCTCCAGATTGCACATGTGCTCCAAAGCGCTGAACTGAACTGTAGAGCATACTGAAGGTGTCGGCAAGCAAGAAAAATGTGTGTGCTGCGTTAGAAACGATGCAACTGGGGAGTTCATAACTTGCCTCGAGGGACTGCATGTCAAACAAGTGAGCGACTTTGGGTTGACGATCCCGCTCCTCCTCCAGAGAAGATGTAAGGACATGAAAAAGTTCATGTGCATCCTGAGAACGGAGAAACCAACACAGTCAAGACAACTCTGAAGACTTAAATTCAACACTGCAGCAAGCATTATAGAAACAAACACAAAATACCACTTCACAGTATTATTGACTAACCTGCTCCTCAAAAGAACTGATGTGCCACCGGTAGAGTCTGAGAACATCCAGGAGGCACCCGGCATCGAGTACATCTTCCTCCGCCGGCTGATCACTGGACAGAGCTACCAGTGCAGAAACAGACATCGTCCTTTGTCAAAAAATATGAATGAACACTGCATTTCCACTACGCTCGAGTGACTTATCACAGTTTTATATACCATTGAGAAGCTGAAGCAGGGTCGTGGACAGCTGGTTGTCCTTGCATGACTGGATCATCGGGGAAACTGAAAACCTCTCCAGCCACCTGATGAAGGACGGACATGCTGCCAAACCCTGAAGCAAAGAGTTCAGGAAGCAGGTGTTGCCGAGATTCAACAGACCAGGAACCATACCTGGAAGAAAACACACGAGTCATTGTAAGTTACTGCTCTACATACATTCTGTGTAACACATTGTTGCACTGGTTCTTACCTCTCTTTTTCTTCTTTCTCTCTGTAATTGGGCCCCACAACACGTATACTCCAGCTGCAATCGCAGCAGCTATTCCACCAATGACACCCCAGTTTTTTATCATCTTGTTTCTGAAAAGACAACCGTATGTTAATGAAGCAGAACGGAAGACTTTGAAAGGAGAGGAGTAAAAAAAAAAAAACATGATGGTGGTCGGTAAATACATTTTCATACATCACTTGTGTTGATTACAATACAATAATGATACCAATGTGCGTTTTTGTTTATTCACAGTGCCCTAAACCTGTATCTGGGCACTATAATTGATCTTTGGCAGTAATACCAACATGGTAAGAAAAGCCGGCAGCATCTTTTTTGTCAGGAAGATGGCTACAGCGTTTCATAGATCTTTCATTGAGAAAAGTATTTCTTATATATGTCTGAATGCTTCCCCAACTCTCAAACAGAAAATGTGTACTTACTAAAATGGTCAAGGTCTGCAGCAAAATACTCAAAGTACTCTGAAGTCATTTGTACAACAAAATATAGCTAAATACAGCAGAGTCTATTCTGTGTAACATCAGACCTTGCCTTCAAGATCAACTTTTAGGTCCCGTTAGCCAAAATCAATAGTTTTAAAAACTCTTTCATACCTACTGCCTTCTCTCAACACTGAGAAGTGTTGATGCAACATTTAGGTCATTTAGGAGGCGGTAGTTTGGAGTGATGTTGAATTGACCAGCTACACACCTCAATATAACGCAATACAATTCAACGGCACAAAAAAACACTTTAAGCTTGATAATAGTACGATTTGTTGCAGGGCTGTTGTATTAGACCACATTAGTTTCAGCTCAGTGTACCTCAAACACTGGCAACTGAGTATATATTGTTTTGTAGCTTTGTATTGTTATCTCGCGTTCTGATTTCATCAACAGACGAAGTAGTGTCTTCCTCAGTGAAGTATATAGTAGGAGGGTTGTTCACAGGTTTGGGGCTTTTAGGGAACCCTTATCATTACGCTGTCTTTTTCTGTCTTTCATGATTGCATACTCTCCCTTCCTTAAGACACGGGCAAAACAATACGTAACGTAATGCAAGCTAAATGCATTAATAATGTGATCCATTGACCTTTGGCCGTTTCTCTGTGGTAAAACCAGACATGACGCGACTTCAGATCAAGCAAAGCCTCTTCTAACTTGGCCTCGTCTGCGAGCATCACAGTACTTAAGCTTGACATGCTATTTATTTTATGAGTTATATTATTTTGCAGCCTATGCACGACATTATCTAGTAAGTAACGATACTAACCAGCCCCACTTCATCAACGTGTAACGTTAACCACGAACCCGCTAATACCACCTATCGCATTCATTACAAGAGCTAGCTAGCTTTAGCGTCTATGCTAACTTACCGACAACACCGAGGTTAGGCTGCCCTCGGCGCACTGTGTCGCCTCATTTGATAAATATCCTGTTATCTTGAAATACAGGTAACATTGCTCACTGCTCTGAATCTACGTTGGCAGGTTTTGTAAATGTAACGTGAAACCGGACTCAGTGTCCGTTTGTCCTCCTGTCTGCGCATGTTACACTTTGGGAACCAACGTAGGGCGTCATGACCCACTTTACCCCTGACCCCGTGCACTATAAATAACCTTAAGTTGTCTTTTTCCAGCGGAGAGGTTTTACCTGACTATGGGTCCAGTGCCAAGGAACTCCCCAACAAGCTTATCGGAGCTTTCTGATCGGCACCACAACATTCTGCTTTCATTGCGGAACTCCCGTCTTTGATGGCATGTTGCAGGACGGACTAATTTGAGAGCGTACCGACGTGTTCACAGTTTACATTCCGACCACCAAAATGTTTGTTGCGCACATTTCTGAAGTCATGTGAATTATTCACAGCTACAGCCTTGTCAAGCGAATATGTGACAATAAGTTGAGCTAAAAATTAACATGAATTGTTCAAAAAAAAAAATAATAATAATATATATATATATATATATATATATATATATATATATTATTTTTTATAAAAAAATAATAAATTAAATAATAATAATAAATTATTTTTTTTAATTTTTTTTTAATTTTTATTTTTATACATATATATATATATATATATAAAGAAATAAATCATTACAGCAATTATACATGTTCAAAGATAATATTCGGATCATTCCAATAGACAATACCAAACACACTGTAGATTTTAAGTCACAGTTTCTTAGATCATCTCTCATCTCATCTTCAACCGCTTATCCGGGATCGGGTCGCGGGGGCAACAGCTCCAGCAGGGGACCCCAAACTTCCCTTTCCCGAGCCACATCATAGATCCCATCAGAATTAAACCGTATACATCATGTTGTTTTTGTTTATTATGTATTGGCTAGTCTATTTATTTTTTATTTATTAAGCTTACTTTATACATCTCATCTTCTTTATGATTATTCTCATCATCTGGGCCTAGCTTTGTATAATGTTGCTTTAGGATTCATCAAGTCCATGTGAGTGTTGATAAGTCATGTGGACGACAGCAATTATACATTCATATAGTGTACGATCCTCCTGAGCTCGTCCTATCCACTCCCCCTCTCTGTGTGTCTCGTGCTGTGACCATAGGCTGTGACTCGCGCAGGGTGGTTTTTCATTGGCTGCCGGCCGACCGTCGGAGCAGGTAGCTCTCCTCGGTGCTGAAATCGCTGCACGTAGTGATAATGTAAACGGCGATGAGACCAAACGGAGCGCCAGCCAGTAAACACCAAAATGGACGATGATCTGTTCCAACTGAGACAGCTACCGTGAGTAAACTTGCAATCTGCACATTACTGCCTTTTGTGTTTTATTCAGTCCATTGTCAGCCGTGACAGCGTGTTCGACCGACGCGTCGTCCTCTGACAGCCTCGCTTCGTGCAGCCTCTGTTTGGTTAGCTCTCTGGACCACAAATAGCTTGACATTCCTTAAAAGCGTCAGTCATTCAATAACAACATCCCTCCGGGTAATACTTGGAAATGCTCATACATTAAGGGAATAATAAAAACAACTTAGCATCAGACACAGTTTGTTTACAGTCGAAAGCTATTGCATTTTCCCAAGGAGACTATTTTGGTTTTATTTATTTATAGGTTTGAAAGCAGGTTTGCTGTGATTTCTAAGCTGATTCAGTTTTCCGTCTGAACTTGTAACTATGTTTGCTGTCATGACTCAGTACCTAGCGTGATTTATTTCAACCTCTGCTGTACATACATTCATTTAAAGGTTGCCCCATTCCAGTCCATAGCCTGGCCGTCATGAGGGACATTTCTCAGAGACATACAGTAAAAAAACAATATATACAGTCCAGTCTTCTTACAAGAATTACTTAAAAAGTAATAATGCGCACAATTTCTAAATTAAAGAAAAGATATATTTTTGTAAGGGTTTTTTACAGTTACATCTCTGGACATCTGATGGACTCATCTGCATCACTAATACTTCCCATTGCAAGTCTATGTTATGTAATTACAGTGATTAAGACATCACTGGCACTCTCAGAGTTCTCTTATAGTGTTTCAGTCTAAATGAACCGTTATTATCTACATGTGGGAGAAGATTATACCTTCCATCTGTAGACATTCATATCTCTGGGTATTTAGGCTATTTAAGCTCGCCAAGCAGTAAAGTGCAGTTTGCGGAGCTGTCAGCTGTCCTTACATGGTTCCCCCATAGGATGATATTACTACCTATTCGCAAAATCACAGCCAGAAAAAGATCACCTAGGCAACTGGCTTCCGACTCTGATTTTTGTACTGGAACTAGCCCTCTGAAACTCCCCTGACCAGACACAATGTGGAGAAGTTAATCCTCCTGGGCTTTTAAAACACTTATTCTAATTGTTTTTCTGTTTGTTTTTGTAGTATCATCCGGTTCCGTCGCACAGGTGAGAGCACACGCTCCGAGGATGATGGCGAGAATAGAGAACAGGTTATCAGGATTGCAGAGCAGACTGATCTGGAGTCTGTGGCACTTGCAGACGGAGCTCCAGTTCCTCGGGAGTTTGCCAATCCAACTGATGGTATAGTATGACAGGGCTTTATTTTACACACCCTGTCTTTCATGATAATATCCTACTCACCTCCACAAAGCAGGATCTCTGCCAAGTTATATCTTCTTATATCTGTGTCCAACGTCAAGACTAAACTTCAATCTCAAAAGTAATATCTTGTACAAAAGAGCAGTTTGGCAGAGGTATATGTGCTCTTTCAAGTTTTTGCCCTTGTTGGATCATTTAGGCTGATACGTTGCACAAGCCTAACTTTGTTTGTAAGAAACAACATCTGTAAATATCGACACTCAGTGGTCTCAACCTCACCCATGCAACTTTAGTTCCTTATAGTTGCTCTTCACCGTTCAGAGAAGGTTTGCTTCTACTAAATTCTTGAATACCGCTTTGAATATTTTCTCATTCCCTCAGACACATTCATGGTAGAAGATGCCGTAGAGGCCATCGGCTTTGGGACATTTCAGTTGAAACTCTCCATCCTCACTGGTCTGTCCTGGGTGAGAGCTGCTCTTTGTTGACAATACACTATTTCCGATACTGTGTATGTGTGTGCATGCTATAGAATGTGTCTCTGAGTTGTTTTCTGTTTGCTCAGATGGCTGACGCTATGGAGATGATGATCCTCAGCATTTTAGCTCCGCAGCTTCACTGTGAATGGAGGCTGCCCAGCCTCGAGGTGGCCCTGCTTACATCGGTAATGACTCTCTAATGTCTGTAAAGTGCTCTTACTTGCAGTGCTATATGACTGTCCTGGTAGTTATTGGTTAAGTGCTTAGGGATTGTTTGTTTTGAGCAGTGACAACCATGTGGAAAACAGTGGGGTGTCTTAACGCCATTAAATACTGTGTGGGTTGCATAGGCAGGCCTTACATGGTGGACATTTTTAATTGAGATGTAAATAATGCAACTTTCATGAGAAGATAATCATATGAAAAACAGATTCAGTGATTTTTAGTGGCTCACACCGAAACTAAAAGCTGCAGTCCTGTCTACACTTTAAAAACACGCATGACAGGATGTGCATAAAATCAGTTATGTCTTGTGAAACTATAATCATGTGCACATTTAAACTGCTGCAATCCAATTAAAATATTTTTTTTTATTGGTGCAGGCAGTGTTTATTGGGATGATGGTCAGCTCTTCTCTTTGGGGAAACATAGCTGACAAATACGGCAGAAAGACAGTAAGTTCTAATAAAGCCTCTGTTGTACAAGTGTGATGATATATATTTTGTTTCCCGTAAGGCACATTTTATCTACTTGAGAGGCATTGCAATTTCAGCTTTTCCTGAATGAAAAGCCTTATCAGATCACCATAATGTATCCGGCAGCTAAGTTTTGGTTGTGTGCACACACAGGGTCTCAAGCTGAGTGTGCTGTGGACTATGTTCTATGGCGTGATGAGTGCTTTTGCACCTGTTTATGGTTGGATCCTCGTCCTCCGTGCACTGGTGGGCTTTGGCATCGGAGGAGCCCCACAGTCGTGAGTTTCCCTCATTCATCTCTCTAAAAACGAAGCATTAATAATTAATGATGTGAGTTAGGATTAACTGTGAAATGTGCCTCCTTATAAGGGTGACACTGTATTCTGAGTTTCTGCCTATGAAGTCCAGAGCTACGTGCATCCTGCTGATTGAGGTATGAACTACCCTTATCAATCATCCATCTAGCCATAGTGTTAATGGTGCGGACATGACAAAACATGCAACCATAACTGCACAGCTCTGAAATGCTGTTTTTTGAGCAGGATTTTATATTATTTTGACTTTGCCTTGTAGATATTTTGGGCACTGGGCACAGTGTTTGAGGTCCTCCTGGCCATCCTGGTGATGCCAACTCTAGGCTGGCGTTGGCTGCTCGGCCTTTCCACCATTCCTCTCTTCATCTTCTCCCTCCTGTGTTTTGTGAGTATGATGTTATCGGCCTTGAGACGTTCTGCAATATGTAAGCAGAACAAATGACAGCCTAATCAATTGACACGTCTCTTTTTTGGTGGTGTGGGAACAGTGGCTACCAGAGAGTGCTCGATACGACGTGCTGACAGGGAACCAGGAAAAAGCTCTGGCCACATTGAAACGCATCGCTACAGAGAACGGAGCACCCATGCCACTGGGAAAACTTATTGCTGCCAGACAGGTGAAAGACAATTTTTATGAAAATTCTCTAAATGTTATAAATGTATATGCTCCCTATTATGTGTGTTTTTCTGTTCTTTTAATTAGGAGGAACGAGGAAAGATTCAAGATTTATTTTCATCACACTTTCGCTGGACCACAGTTCTGCTGTGGTTTATTTGGTAAATGGAGTGAATGATAATGCCACCCACTCACATCCTGAGTCATTACTCACTGATTTCTTTTTTGTTCTTATTCTCCAAAAACTTTAATGTTCTCCAAGTGCAGAGACATATTAACCCATGTTTTATTCAAAGTTTCTCACGTCACGTGAACCACCATTGATTCATCCTGTTTGTTTCTCTCCTCAGGTTCGCAAATGCCTTCTCTTACTATGGGCTGGTGCTGCTCACTACAGAGCTGTTTCAGGAGGGAGGAGCATGTGGAAGTGAGTCACTGCTCCAACACCGACAGATATCTTCACACATTCAAGGACACGCACACACATTTTTCTTTGCCATACTGATAAGAGAGACTTTGTAGTTCCGTGACTTGTGTGTTGAACCAGGAGATAGGTGTATGGCATATCAGACATTTTACATGTGCCAGCAGGAACAGCACAGGTTTAAGAGATAGCATTAAGAACAGAGGCTACTGTAACACATGAAGGAACAGAGCCATCGTTAATGCCATTAGTTACACCTGTGCTTTTCCTACTATGCCAGGCCTAAATGTCTGCCATGAAAAAGATCTCCGCATTTGTACAGTATGTTTTTGCAAAATCACAGATCAAAGCCTGTGCTGGGGTGTGTACTATCCCGTTTTCTGTTGTTTTGTATCTCCCTCTAGTGTCCAAAGGTAACAAGAGGGAGCTGCGATGCAACTTGGAGTGTAAATATCTGAACTCTGACGACTACAAAGACCTGTTGTGGACCACCTTATCTGAATTCCCAGGTACACATAAATTAATTGTGTTCACTGATTTTATTTTATTTTTTGTAAAATTATTCTAGTTACAGTGGCATGTTTTTCCACTGTACGATAATTACTTTATATTTACCATAACTTACAAGTAAATCATCATCGTAATAATGTTAATAGAGTGTTCTCATTGAGGACACTTTGGCAAGGAGTTAATAATAACATTAATGATGGCCCCATTCCATTTAGGTGTGCCAGGGCCCTGCTGTCATGCCGGCTAACTGACAAAACTACTGGTTTACCTAAAGAGAATGGAGCCATCATTAACATTATTAGTCACACCTCTGCTTTTCCTGCGATGACGTGTCAAAATGTCATGGTAATAATAAGTGAACGCATTATATGTATAATTACTCCAATGTAAAATAAAGAGCAAGTCAGCATATTATATTCTACAAACCTTGAATTTTGCATTGTCACATAGGACTGCTGGTGACACTGTGGGCTATTGATCGATTGGGGAGGAGGAAGACCATGGCGTTGTGTTTCTTCGTCTTTTCTATGTGCATCATCCCACTGTATGGCTGCGTTGGCAGGTGAGGTGGATACTGAGGAGAATGTTAAACATGACATTGTGGGTCCACCATTTATCCAGCGTACCTGGTTTCTCTGTTGCAGAGTACCCATGACAGTGTTGATATTCATCGCAAGAGCTTTCATCGCAGGAGGATTCCAGGCTGCTTATGTGTACACTCCAGAGGTAAGATATCTAACCAGAGCTGCCAGCTGTTTGTTTTTTGCTTGTTTTGAGTAAAATTCATACAGTGACTAGTAGAGCTCAGATCCAATCAATAGCTGGGTAAATGGAACATCAGGCCAGCCTACTCAGTGTTCTCTGAACATCTGCAGGTGTACCCAACAGCGACCAGGGCTTTAGGTCTGGGAATGAGCAGTGGAATGGCCAGAGTCGGTGCCCTCATTACACCTTTTGTAGCACAGGTAACACCCCTCTGTAAGTTTTGTCATTTTAACACATCACAACCCAAGAAAGTTGCTAATTTTTTTTCGCCCCTGGGTTTCATCCTGCAGGTGATGTTGGAGTCATCTGTTTACCTGGCTCTTTCTGTGTACTGCTGCTGCTGCCTCCTTGCCGCCTTTGCCTCTTGTGCACTGCCAATTGAGACAACAGGCCGGGGCCTGCAGGAGTCCAGTCACCGCGAGTGGGGCCAGGAGATGGTGGGCCGGGCCCCCTCCCAAAACTCAGAGGGAATCCGCCCCACCGACTCTGTTTCCCAGGGCTGAGGACAGGTCGGCAGGAGTACAACTGAGAGTGGTGACCACAGTGAGGAAAAGATGTGAGGAGAGGCAAAAAAAAAAAAGCGTGTCCAGCTTCGGTGTCCATCTCCAGTCCCATCCTATGACTTCAGTTTAGGCACCACAGTGGCTTCAGAGAGCCAGGCAGCACACTATTATATATCATATTATATTATCTTCAACCACCATTGCTGTCACAGTTTTGCCACTGAATAACTGCCCGTGGGTCAACTGGAAAGACCAAATGTCCTTCACAAGTGCAAGATTGAGAAAATATTTGGTGAACAACATGTGAAACATGTATGGACAAGTGAGAATTCAAATACTTGAAGCTAAGTATTTGAATCCTTCTTTTCTAATGCAAAAGAAGAAAAGGAGAATAAAGTGGGTTTAAGTGTTAGCTTCAAAGCTTCTTTTCAAAGAGCCTTAAAACTACAGATTCAGTTTGTGTTTGAGAGAACTTAACCCTTAGAAAAAGCTGTGTCTGTTAGCATAGTGGACATAAATACACAAAAAAAGAAAGAGCACCATCTTGTGCACACAACTTGGCTGTTAAAAAAACACACTTTATTGAAGATTCACGTGTGTTAAGGCAGTGAAAGGACAGACTGCACAGAGAGTCACTGTGTTAAACCCTGTTAGTATTATTTCACATTTCAACATGGATGATAATTGTTTTCTGCTAAAAGAAACGAGGATCATTATGTAGCAGTTTTATTCACAACAACATGACAAATCTGCCGAAGCCTTCATCAGAGCATAAAAATCATACAGCCGATAATATTTCATAATTATAGCACAAGTGGAACGAGTCCACAGATGCTGGGCTGCATTTGAAGACAACATTATGTACATTAACGTTGGCGTATTAGTAAACTCAAAGCAGACTCAAACTAGTTAGCAAGTGTTAAATGCTTTTTTAAAAATGACATTAACACAAGTATCTGGTGTTACGATCTCTACTCTACCAGACTCTGAGGCTGTGCACACATTGACCTACACGTACATATACACAACCCCTTGGCAGGATGTTACATTCTGTCTTTCTCGTCTTGTAAATAATGTATCAATACCTGGTTTAGTTGTTGTCTTTGATTTTGTTTGTAACAAAGGTGATGTGGAGGCAGACTTTGCCCAGTCTGAGTGACACACTGAGCAAAGTTTTGTTAAAAAAAAAAAAAGAAGAGATTCAACAATTCAGGTTCGGCAAGCCGACTCTTTACCTGCCAGTGTTTGATATATAGAGCTGCATTAAGTGTCTGTCTGCACAGATTATTGTTAATGCACTGGATGTAAATGTGTATGATATTATCGTAAATAATCTTTCAAAAAGAGTAGTAGATTCATGTTGTTATTTATTACTAAACAGTGGGATTATATCAGGTGATTATAGAAGTTATAATCATTTTCAGGAAATTTGTCTACTTTTTCTTCATTTACTGAGAACATTTTCAAAGATTTGTATACTTGTTTTAATTACCAAAACCTCCTACAAATTTAACTATTATTTTGTTCCTTGTGAATGAGCCATCTGTTAATTAATGATGGCAAATACAAGGCACTGACATTGAAATTTAAAAAACAAGTGCACCAATCTACAAATTTACAATCGAGCTTTTGGACCTTTGCCCTTTTGTTCCGCAATCTGACCGAAGAGCCTTGCTGCCTCCTGGGCGCAGCCTCGGTGAATGGTGAGTCCAAAACCTCCATGGCCGTAGTTGTGTATCACCTGAATGAGAGCCACAATATTTTAGAAGTTGGATGACTGAAAATTCCTTTTTAAAGTACTGCTGGGCTGTTAAAGTTTACCTCTACTGTAGTTGCACCAGACTGTATGGTCTCCCTCTCCAGCCGGACTTTGCTGCGAACAGGCCTGAGGCCGGCCCAGTCCTCTACTATCCTGGCATGCTGAAGTTAGTAACAACAAAACATAATCTTTCTCAAGCCTGAAACTTTGCTGAAGAATCAAGTTGTTGTCACCAACATGCTTGAGGACAGAATTACACTATAAGTATTCTAAAAAACATCAAATGCAAAATGTTGAATACTTAAGCACTACAGAAGACTCATTGTAAATCATGTATCACAGTTGACTCAAACAGTCTTTATATGGGCTCTAAGACAAACTCTCACCTTGAGACTAGGCTCGAGCTGGCAAGCGCCTTCCCAGATTGTTTTATGGTCAGTGGAGTTGTTCTGCTCACTCCAGTTTCCTACCTGGAAAATCCCTCCGACTGTCACGAGGCGACTCCTGCAGACACAGAAAAACAACTTTGTCTTTCTGACTACAAAAAAACACTGTAATCTCATTCCAAATCTTCTGACAGAAAACAACACTGTGGTCAACACAGCATAGCCACTGCAACCTTTGCTGGCAAGATGCAATATGTGTATGATACTGTAAATCCACAGCACTCCTGTCCGTCACTACAAACATTACAGGAGAAGTTTGCTCCTAAATGATGTGTATCTGAATCATGAGTGGTTTGTGTCACCAGAACTACCCTGGAATGATGTATGGTGAATTGTAGACTCCTGTTGTAAAATTGTGGGTAAGAATCCAATGCTTCAGCCACGGAGCATCCACCTGAAAAACAAAGAATAACCAGGTACAACCACTGTTCCCATGGTGCCTTTATAGCTGGTTTTATAATCATTCACACCTTTACTATCTGACCACGGCCTGGTTTCAGCTCAGGGTCCGGCTGGAGCTCTCCTGATCTCACCCCAGCGCAGTTTATTACCACGTCTGCCCCAGTTTCTGACAGCTAAATACAGGGAAGCAAGATAAGAGATAACAAATAAGATGGCAAATACAACAACCTGGCTATTATGATATAACAGATAAAAAGCAATCCTAACATTTTAAAATAAAACACAATAATATAGAATAAACTATGCAACTAAAACATTGAAAAGCCTTCACTAACCTCCTTGAAGGACTCTATTTTCCTGTGATAAAATTTCACACCCCTTTTTTGCAACCTGAGAATAACACAAAACCAGATGTTTATTATTGGCACTTGAAAACGACTTTTGAAAAATACACTTCTTACTCTTCTGTAAAACTAAAACTAGACAAGATTAAACTGAACCAGTTATTCTCAACAACATCTGGTGGCCATTTACATCTACACAGAATATAGGGAATTGTGTGTTGAGGAAAGTTTGTTAGATGGAACCATTTAAAAAAAATTTCAGACACTAATCCGGTCATTCCCATGCTGTCTAAATCTGCTTTAGTTCCCCGGCCTGCACAATACATGGAAGTAGTTTTCTCTCAGTGACCACTGATTGTACACTACTTTTTACTTTGCACTGTGGGATCATTTTAGTTTACTATATACATATTAGACAACACTACAACATGGTTGACACACTAAATAGTTAACAGTTTTAGATGGACAGAGACAACGTGCATTCATTTATTATTTCATTGACCCGTGAGGGGAAGTTAGGAACTGAAAATATATAACAAGCGATAAGGTGCTTATTTTCATCTTATTACTGCATAATAAATTGTGTTTCAAACACTTGCAGGTACACCTATAAGGTCACCTCAGGTCTTGACTCACCAATCCATCAGCCAAGGTAAGTATGCTTTACCTTCCAGCATGAGAGCAGTGTTGAACCACCCATAACTGGACACATTAAAAGAGACAGTCAGATCATCTATCCATAACATTTTTTATCTTTTATTGGGAAACATGCGATATTGTGTTAAGTATGATAAAAACAAAGAGATTTTCTAAACATCAATGATGTGCTTGGACTGAATTTTTTTTTGCATTTAACAGTTTCTTTCTTTCTTTCTAAGCATTTATTACCTGAAATGTTGCAAATGTAAACAAAATGTTAAGAATTGTGTTTTTCCTTTTGGTTTTGTGTATGTGTCATTAAAAGATGTCATGCTGTTCTCTTGATGTATGATATACGCCAGTGTATTGTAATCAAAAGTGGGAAGAGTAAAATGTTTGGCATGACATGGAAACAGATAACAAAGTTTATGCAGCCCTGCTTTATGTTCAGTGTTTGTTTTCAAGGCAGTTTCAGCAGGAAACCTACTTGTATCCGGGGAACAGCTTCAGCTCTCGTTCTGTGAGCTGTCTGAAGCCCAGGACAATATCTTTAAATGAGGGATCCTGCAAACAAAAACAAGTGGAGATATTATCATTCATGTCCTAAACATGTCCTGGCTGTATTAGTTTGCTGTCACAATGGAGAATCCCAATCCTTAGGAGGCCTCTCTGTTATTGTTTTCCAATCAATGCAGACATCAGTCTTTGTGTGACTGAACAAAGTCCGGCTGAACACTAATTGCACCGTTATGTAATACATTCATGAACTAGTTATATGAGGTTACATTTTAACTAATTGCACAATGCTTTTCCTCTTAGTAAGGCTTCTGAAACAAGGTCATATCTTATCTTTGAGGCCAGATTAACTCAGAACAATGCACTACTCACTGGGGCTGGTTCACTGCAGAGGTTGTAGCCAGACTGAAGGAATATACCCATTTGTATGGACTCTGGTGAACTGAGGCAGCTTAGCAAGTAGTCAAATGTCTCTTTATTCCATTTTCTAAAAGTGAGGGCAAAATACAGCACAAAAATGTTGGCATTTTTTTTTTTTTTTACAGATATAGTAGAGATTTAAAAGAGAGATAAGGATAATACACTTACGTCTCCTGGACGTTGCCCTTATCGTAGAGATACGGCTGCCAGAGGCCGGCAGCTCCATCACTAGTGGTCAGTGGAGTGAAAGAGTCCGCATACACCTCAATGGTCAGTGGACTAATGATGGAGTGATACTGCTCGTAGATGCTCTGCGCTGTTGACAGGCCGATGACTCCAGCTCCAATCACTGCCACCCTCATGTCTGGATCAACATGAGACACTTTTAGATGTGAGACTCATTCATCCTATAGGTGAACAGGCCAACATCTTCTAGGAAGACAATCTAGATCGCTATTGAATTGTATTGCATAACTTTAAATGCATTATTAGTGGTAGTAGTAGTATGGAAGTATTAGACATGTTAGACAACTCAATTAGGTAACAGAGTAAAACCTGTACAGCTAATAATAGGAGAGTATAATATTATGTAACTGAGCGAACAACATGTCGGATAAATATTTCAAAGCAAATCGCTGACGCGGAAAGAGAGTTGTTTAAATGTTGCGTAATACAAACAAATCGAATGCAGATATTACAGATGATCCACTCACAACCGAAGCTGTATGATTTCCAAAACGTTTTGCTATACCTTCAGTCTAGTCCTCGGCCACTGCTGAGAAGTTGCTGTTAAAGTTGGTCACAGCAACAACTCAGGACTTCACTCACCCTGTGGTCCAGCTGTCACGTGAGCGGCCAGGCGGGCGGGACCAGCAGCTTCTCAGCATCACATGGGCATTGTACACTGGACGTCAATGGGAAATTAGGAATAAAACGTAAATAGTTGTACATCATGCACGGAATACAGCTGCATTGCTTTTATTTTGAAGGCGACTGCTGCTGTCTTTTATCTCAATTTACGTACGTTAGTACGTTCGTGGATGTGTGCGAGCAGCAGCGTTACTGCAATCCCAATAATAAAAGTGTCAGCAGCCGGAATCGGGCCGGTGTATTTGGCCCGACGTGTTTTTTCCGGTGTTACGGTTTAACTAGGGACCCTGTTAACTGGCGACCTTCAGCCGAATGCATCTGTTGTTGTCGTAGTTACGGCAGCTGTTGCAAATAGGCAGATAACACGTAGCTGTCCTCGTGAATGCCGCATTGTTTAGTTTTGCATTACATTGTGAAACCTTCTCATTTACAGTCTTTGGTCAAAACATATCGGATTCCACGTTGGAGAGTCGTTTGAGAAAACGAGTCCACTCGAGTTTGAAACGTTGCGTGTTGTTTGTGTTGAAACAGGAAGAGAGCACGTTGCTCTTCCTTTGAAATAATAAAGTTGGTAAAACTTTACCAAGTTTACGCCAGTTAACACGGTCCCTAGTTAAACCGTAACACCGGCAAGCCGAGTTTACGCCGGAGCTGGGCCAGGTCATTTTGGCTACCTGGGATGTGTTGACTAATGCAGAGCGGACACGGACATCTGAGGCTTTGCTAGCTAAGTTCTCTTTGGATCGACCTACATATGTGAACAAACATTCTTTGTTTAATTAAGTTTAATTAATCCAGATCCTCACTGACGATCACCTGTCAGCTGTCCTTCACAGTGATTACAGTAATTATTAATAATATTACCTGTCTGCTTATTATGTTAAGACTTATTAATATGGCCATGAAAAGGGCCACAACACTCACACTCATCGTAGTCCTCATTTTTCCCACATATATGAAACGCTTACAAACCACAACCACACAAGTGTTACTGATATAAAGAATGAATCCTTGATCTTGATCTAGTGCTGTCCAATGTTCATGCTGGCTCCTCTCATAAGGCTGTCGTCAAAGCTTATTACACAAGTTTTAAGGTAGAACAACATGGAGTCAATAACATGAATGATGCATGTCATAATGGTCAATTAACCTCTATATGAGTACACTTACAATGCTAGTAGTGCTCATAGGACTGCCTCCAATGATATGACTGTTACTGTCACTGCCTCCAGTACTACAAGTACAAGTACAAGTTTGACTGCTATCACATACAGCACCCAGAGTGAAAACACAGATTTCCTGGGACACACATCATGCAGCAGCCACACTTTAGTTATAATAGTAATAATCAGCATCATTATTATTAATTATTATTCAATTTAATTATTACCGTTATAATTATTATTATTCTAACTTTTCTGTTTGTCACTGCCTTCTGTTAAAACAAATTTGGGGGTACTTTCATTTTTTGTGTTCATTCTATATCTTGCCTAAATTGTCTTTAAGTTGTTTGAAAAGACATTTTCAAAGGTTGTATACAAATGGACTTGCATTGTTGTTTTGTTAAGTATTACCATTTTATTACTGTATAGTTTAAAGTGCCATCAGGACGGTCAGGGCCTTGAAGGCAGCACTTCCTGCCCAGACAGCCCAGCCTGCAGGATACGCTCCTCTCGCTCCATCCATCCGTCCGTCCATCAGCTGTATGTCTCGTTAGCTCAGCAGCTAGCAGCTCACCAGGCCAAGCGGCCGGCCGGTGCATCCACAGCTTCCAGCCATGGCGTTGGTTACTCTGCAGCGGTCCCCGACTCCGAGCGCCGCATCCACCGCCAGCACAGCAACCACTACCGCTGGGGAGGTCAGTTTGGTCCTGGGTCAACGAGAGCGATGCTCCGGTGTGGTGAGGTGTTGATGGAGAGGCTGAGGGTGTGTGAGATGATGTCTGCGGAAGGCCTCGCTGATTGAAGCTACATTAGCACCGTTAGTTAACGTGTTGAGCTAGCTCGGTCTCTCGCTAACGGTAGCTAGCAAACGTCTTCGTTAGCTCCTAATTATCACATATTGTTGTCCACCACTGTGTCAATACGGCGGGTGGACTTGACATTGTTAAAATACGATACAATGATTTAAATTCTCACACCTGTTAAATGTGACGTTAATTGCAAAGAGCTAACTAGCTGAGTTTGACAAGTGCCTTATGAATGATATAAGCTGTAGCTGAAGTTAGCTGGTGATGATGTGAGTGGCTGACATGGAAAACTACGTTTTCTCCTCAACGTTGATGTATTTAACGTTATATCACACCGTATGTGTGGCACACCATCAGCACCACAGTGACAGGGCATTCACGGAGCTGCTGCAGTCCACACACAGCTACATTCACACTAATTCACTCATAGGAAATCTGCGATTTGTATATGTCAGTCTATATTTGTATTTCAATAAGGCTTGATTGAGCTATACTGTCTTTAGCAGTCAACTACACTGAATATTTCTGTCAATCTCCACTGTGCGGTCCTGTTGGTGCCTGCAGTAAATGAGATTTACAGTCTGGTAAACAGACATATGGGGGGAAAAAGACTAAACTCTAAGGTTTTCTTATACTTCTCTATCACAGTAGAGAGTCACAGTTCGAACTATTAGTTTTCTGGGAACTCACAGCAAGAGAAAGTGATTGTCCTTGTCTCAAAACTATAATCATTGAAATATAACTTCCTTTGCTACTTTCAAGTAAACTTATGTTCTCTTCACTGCCAGACGAGGGCGCTAACCACCAGCTGTAAACAGGAAAGCGCCCCTTGTTCTGCTCTGCATGACTGAATCAGAGGAGTCAGACATGACATAGCTGGGTTTATTTACATTACAGTCATTTAGCAGACTTACCAAAGCGACTTACAATTCGGTATCTATCTATATACCGTAGGCACAGCTATGGGAGCAATTTCTGGGGTTAAGTGTCTTGCTCAAGGACACATTGACATGAGACTAGTGGAGCCCTCTGATTGAAAGACAGCCCTGCTCTCCACTTAGCCACGGTCACCCCAGTTTTACAACCATCTATGTTTGATCTGCAGATGACAACTTTATTTTTCACAAAATGTAAAAAAAAAAAAAAAAAACACTCAACATGTTAAATGTCATACATAGTTGTTACTTATTGCAAATAGATTGCTCTTTTTAAAGGAGCCTGTTGGTTTGACTGGGTTGTCTGTACCGTACCTCAGCACCTTGCTGTCCAGCACCATGGCGAGGTGTGGATGAAGCTGGTAGGAAGCTGCTGCAGCTATGATGTCATCTACTCATGAGGGCTGGGGGGGGGGGGGGGTGGAGGAGCACTACTGTCTGAGGCAGTGAATGCATGAGATTATTTCAACATTTTGATCTGGGCTGATGATTGCCAATATATATTCGACAGGTTGTAGTTTCAGCTGGGAGATCAGCTGTTGGATCAACACGCTTCATTCAAACTCAACAGAAAAATAAAACTCACCAAAACAGTCTTGGTTAGTCTTTTCAACAATCACCAGTTCTAGCAAGCAATGCCTTTGACTTTGTTTGCCCAATTGTGTGCCGGCTGGTCAAAATCTCCACACAGCCTTGCTCGTCAGCCTCCATTATGTCCTCGGCATGTCATTTGTTGTAGACTGTGCTTTCCTCTGTGCAGCCATATTAGTTAATTTCTTAAGTTAAGGACCTTTCAAATCATGTCTACTCCCTCTGCATTTTGCAAGCTCCTCCAGGTGGCGTGAATGCTGTTAAATGCCTATAACGCACACACACACCCACACACACCTGCATTTGCAGTGACTTCACTGGTATTTGCTCGCAGCACCATATTTGACAGCAGTATGAGAACAGAAGTACAGGAGCGTACTGCCAGACTTAGTTTTCCTCTGCTCTCTTTGATGCTGAAGTCAAACTGTACTCTTCTGTGCTACAATCACAGTTTGATAAACATTAGTGAGCCTATTTTAACTATATAGAGCAGTCACTTCTCTGAGGGTGGGTAATATGTCACTGATAGAACACAATTATACAGCTTTCTCTGATCATTTAATGACAAGAGTGTTGGTATCTGCCATAACGCGTATAACAAAATTGTCATTTAGCATGATTGTGATTATACGAGTAATATGTTTAGCATTTCAGTTGAGGGTTATCATGTCAATTTCATTTATCAAAGCTTCTGTTTAAATGTCGATCTTGAACTGTTTGTTAATAATGCCAAAATAGGTTCGATGTGGTGTTTATCCTTTCCCTTATCTGTATTGCAGGATTTTGGGAGTGAAGATGAACGGCGAATAAATCAGAGGTAAGTTTACTCTCAGTTCAGTTTGGCCCTTCTGTTGCATGGTACGTGACGAAGCAAGTCATCTTTTATACGCAGGTGTTGTTGACTGATTGACTGCATCTGTCTTTGAGTCACTTGGTGAAATCTTGAGAGGCGGCAGACTAGCTGGCATCAACAGATGAGGACAACTGAGCGTCAGTGTAGTAAAACGTCTGTCTGTCTGTCTGTCTGTCTGTCTGTCTGTCTGTCTGTCTGTCTGTCTGTCGAACAAAAGATGAACTGTTGCATTATGTCATATTTAGACTTTGGTGGCAGACATTTTGGTAGAAACAAATTGATGATGTAAATAGTTAAAGCCCTAGTTTGTATGGGTTTGTCAGTTTTATGTCTCTCTGGGGCAGTTTCAGTGTTATGAGATCTTAAAAAAAAGAAAAAAACAGAATAGTAAATTTTGGCTTTGTAGTAATATGATGTTCACTAAGCAATGTTTTTGAGTTTTGTTGTTTTTGTTTTCTGCAGACTTAAAGGTTTATTTCTTATTGTTATCTTCCTATAAGCATTCATAATGCATGTACGTAGATTAAGCCAGTGACACCCACTAGAGCTATTGTGAGCCCACTGCAGTGAAGTTGTTCACTTAAGAGATTTATTTTCAGTTTTGATCAATACAATAGCTTTTGTAATGGCCTCCATGTCTTTCGGTGCCGCATATAATATCGACTTGACTAGACGGTGACAATGATGACAAAGTAGGTCTGTGAATATGCAGTTTGTGGTTTGCTTTTGTTGTAATTGTGATTTCTAAATCTTTATTGCTGAAAAAGTCACTTGAATAATTGTGAAGTGGATGAATTTTTTGATGAAGCAGAACACTGATGACCTTAACATGAGCGAAAATACGTTATTCCAAGAATTTAATTTTTTTTCAGTTATGCAACAGCCTTTGCAATGTCCTCAAGCAATGCATGCATGTGTATGTGTGAGAATGATCTATGCATGAAGCGAGTCCCGTCTTGCCTCAACATTGCTTGAGGGACTGGTAAGCCACGTTATGCAATGAAATTGCCAGTAAATTCATGTTTTATCATATTCTGGCAGATTAAGTTGTCTGTTGACTGACTCTTTAGATCAGGGTGTACTGGTCTAGTTTCAAAAGAGAAATAGCTTCATCTGTTGACGGACAGCCGCTCGACTGCCAAGTGGGAGTGTTTGCACTTGCTGTTCCCAACCGGCCTTGATAACGATGACAAGCCGAAGGGGTTCATGGAGGCCAACATCAACATCGTGCAGGTGTCTGTGGCTCTGAACCAAGGAATGATTTTAATCTTTCCATCGTGTACACAGCAGAGTTGGGCAAGATGTACAATTGGTGAAACATGTGTGTGTTTGTGAGTAGATGGAGGGATTCAGCATGTAGGGTAACGCAAAGAATCGGCAGATTATTAGCGTGACAGATTTAAACTCACTGCAACACTTTCTCACGCAAATAGCACACTTGTCAAGACTGGTAGTGATTTATCGCCATTAAAAAGTCAAAATACTGCCTCTGGATTTATACAATATGTGTGGAAAGGAGAAACTGCAGCAGAAGCATCGTCTCTGGGTCTTTATTGTTGGTTAGTCTTTCCTCAGTGACACGCTGACGTCACTTGTTTCCTGCTCGGGCCCTTCCGTGTCTCCACTGACACCTGGGGAGGTTTGTCTGTCCTGCCTCTCTCGCTCTGTGATGTAAGTGAGAGAATGGCAGCATTATGCAACCGGCAGCTCCAACAGGAGGCTTTTTTTTCTTCTTCTTTTTTTTTGCCGTCACTGTGCCGGTGTGTGCAAAACACTCTGAGACCATAAATAAACTAGTGTGGTTATGGCCTCCGAGTTGCCTCTTTGTAGTGAGTCCTCGGTGTAATCCAGCGCACCTCCCTCACATACAAATACACCCGGCGGTTCAGAGTCGTGGCTTAGAGTGTTCATCTGGAGGTTCCCATCTACATGCACCTGAGACACTGAGGTGGATAAGGTTCCACCTGGAACATGACTGAACGCACATCGGCTCGTAGAGCGCAGTGTCTGCTAGCGACCAGGTGTTATAGACCTTGTCCTATTGTCGAGAACAATAGGAGAGCTATCTTGTTATCTGTGTCGCAGAGCTATTGTCAACGTCTGTCAGCAAATCCTCCCAGATTAACCGAGTCATGCCACCTCATTGTGTATGTGTGGAGGTTTGAATGCTTAGTGAGAAGGAAAGTTATGGCCTAAATAAGCTTTCAACCCACAAACAGACACATCTGTGGGATAAATTTCAACATTTCTTTCTGACTGCCATCGCATGATTATATTTCAATATCAGTTGTGTATTTGCCTTCCATGCATCTGAAAGTAATATTTGCTGCTGTTGCAGATGCATTAGACATAAAGGATATCAGCCTTCCTAGTTAAGCTATCATAATAGTCTCTAATACACACATTGTTGTTTGTCTGTGGTACATCTTGAGAGAGTGACAGTCAGTGCTGGCCACTTTAAGGTGAGCGAAAAGATAAGCCCTCCCTTATAAGCCTGGGTATAATGAGATTTGGGAGTTTGGGTGATTGCCAGTTCTCACTGCCCTTTCCACCAATGCTTGGCTCGTGTGTTAAGCTCCCTGGAGGCACTACCTTGGATTCTGTTGACCCTTAAAGTGGCATGCACATGGAGACATCTCCTCAGGACAATTTGGCCAAAATTCCTCCATCTGCTTTCTTGTCTTCCTCCAATTGAATAACTTGTCTTGCTTTTTTTTCACTCAGTGTGTTTTGGAGAGACTTTTTTGTTGGATAGCAACACAAACTACTGGAAGTGACATGTTTTGCTTCATCTAAAGAGTCTTTTTTTTTTGCTCACGTGTTGAAAAGCAAAAGAAAGCATGTGGTTGCTTTTTGTGTCTCTTAAGTAAAGTGTACAAGAGCTTATCATGACATTCACTCTTGGTCTTCTTGCGTGCGGTGTGAATGTGTAATCTACAGTGAACTGTAAAAGAGTGACAGATAAAAACCGACTGAAGGCACAGTTCTGTGTTCCCGCAGCAGCGGGTGGAGACTGCAGTACGTTCCTCCAGGCAGGAGTCTGAATCGCACTCAAACACACGGAGACTCTCACATGAGGGAGGAGAAGGAAACAGAAGGCGTGGCATCCGAACAGACGGCTCTTCTTCACTGAGCGGCACAGATGAGTGCAGCCTGTCAGTCAGTCAGCCTGTCAGTCAGTCAGTCTGTCACTCCGATGCGACGGGCCAAAAACCTGAAACCTTGCTTTGCTCCTTCACCGTTTCTGGAGGCAGATGAAGAGGAAATAGCTCCCGGAGGAGAGGCGTGGGTTTCCTACCGGTCAACAGGATGCGCCTGATTGTAGAACCCATTCAGGAGGCCGTGATGAAGATGCTACCGTATTTTGTGGAAAACGCTGTGTTGACCCAGAGTGAAATAAAGCGCATGTGAGTTAAGTCTATCTTCTGAAATGGGGTTTTGAACCCGTGGGAACAAGTTCCTTCACTGATGAGATTTGAGCTCAAACACTTGAATAAGGTCTGGACTTACTGTTGTTGATGTTTTTTAACAGATTGGGATTCAAAATATTTTGCTCTTCAGCAGACTGAATCAATCACTGAACATGTCCAGCTGATAATTATCAAAATAATACGAATCACTGTATTGGTCTGTTCCTCTTTATAACTGCTCCTCTTTGTCTTTGCACAGACGCTGTAGGTTATAATCGGGTAGAATCTTTGAGGCGATGTGGAGACTTTTTTTGTCGTAGCCTTAGTTTGCTTTGATACCAGATGTATTTTTAGCCGTAGTGTTTGTGGAGATGCTGATAGCAGGATGCTGCTGGGCAAGAGACAGCAGAGCTGAGGCTGTTTTAATTAGGACGTCTGAGTACAGCCAGTAAAGTATAGGACAGCTCTTGATTTACACGTAAAGACGTTTCAGAGTGCACCTTTTTTTAAAAATTTTTTTTTTTTTTTTTTTTTCTGATATCACTGAGGACTTAAAGTTGGGTTACTAGTTAAAATAGGACAAAATGAGCAGCAGGGATTTGTACCCTATAATGAGGCTGTAGCCCTCGTCTTGCCACTCTTGCCTCATATTATCCATCACTCCCTGACAGTGGACCCTCCTGACAGACTCATAAATCTCAAAACAGGGAACAGAGGCTGAAACAGAAATCCACCAAAGTGAGACAAAAGCTCTCGTTGAGACGTGTCCACCCCCGTGCTTTGTCACTGTGGAACTTTTTTTCTGTGGTGTTGCTGGGGGCGGAGGGAATTTATTGTGAGGTGCACAAAACGAAGTCCATTGTTCCCACGAAATCATCTGTTTGGCCCCGGCCTGCTTCTGGATGTGGGTTGTGAAAGTCTTATCAGAGAGAGCCGAGTGAGGGAACGGTTTCAGAGCTGCATATAAACGTGTGTTGGTGAAAGTTTTAGAACTTTGGTCAATGGCTTGTGTGTTTGGAGATGTAGGGGATGTATCCATATAAAAAGTTTCACATTTTTCCAGGATATGAACTTACGTAGGTTATGCTTTTGAAGACGATACCAATAATCAGTATTTTCCCACTTGGTATTAGTACTGCAATACAGATTGTTACTATTACAGTAGTGCAAACTGCAGATGCACAACAGGTTACGCTTTTCTGGCATGTCAATCTTAAGCTATCATCAGTGGCTGATTACAGTATAGCTCTTTAAAGCTGACACTAACTAATAATGCTGATACTATACCATTACATTGATTTCATAATAGCTGTATTTAGAGATTGGTCTATCTTTTTTTTTCTTCCTGTTTGGATTTTGTTTTGTTCCTGTCATTCATCAGTCCCGTGCTTTGCTAATGATGTCCTGGTTTGCCAGACTACACACACACACACACACACACACACACACACACACACACACACACACACACACACACACACACACACACACACACACACACACACACACTACATGGTGCATGTGCTCAACCCTGCTGCCAGGGTACATACATTTATGAATGTGCTCACATTGTTTTTCAGTGAAATGGAATTTTCTCACTCCCCTCACTTCTTTTTATTGCAGTTCCCTGCTTATGTCATCTGTTGACGGCTCCAATAGTCTAACCTGAAAGACTCCGGGTTTTTACAGGCAGGTGTGAACTGGTAATTGCTGTTCTTCAACAATCGTGAAAGTTAATCATCACAAACAACCGCAGTTGGGTCAATTATTTAGCTCTGTGTTGCATTACGGCAAGCCAGCAGAGGTCTGACGAGTCAAATCTGAGTGCAGCCCTTTGCGGCAGAAGAAACAAACTGATAAGCATTCAGGATCAAAGCTTGATTCACGGCTGCTGCAGACCTGAGGTCTGCTTCTGTAACGTGGCAGCTGGGCTTTTCCACTCAGCTGTTGAGGTAATTCACCGGCAGCAGGACGCCATGATTTATATGCTCGACTCGCTGGCTGTGTCTGCTGAATTGAGCGGCCCTGTTAAAACTGAATATCTCATTTGTCTCGCGTCCCACTACTCAGCGTCGCTGTCCAATGAACAAGCCGGAACGATTGTGCTGAGCTGTCGCTCTGCGCCGTGGTGTCTGATGTATGGCGTCTATGTTTCAGTGCCTGTAACTCCTCTCTCCCATTTGTTTTGCAGCCTGAGTGAGAGCTTCTTCATGGTGAAGGGAGCTGCTCTCTTCCTGCAGCAGGGGAGCAGTCACCAGGGCCAGAAAGCACATCCTCACACCAAACACGCAGGTGAGAAAAACGAGGGCATTGAGTTTGGTGTTTATTGTGGAGAAAGTTACTGACAGTGTTCATTCTATGAGTGTCTTGATTGATGGTTGTTTTACTGGGATGGCTGGTTGGGAACTGACTACTGCATCAACTTTAACCTGGTGATAGACTGCACCATTTTATTGGTTGAAGGTTAAGGTCACATGACAAGTTGGACTGCACAATGAACTGGTTGCTGTCATCAATCAAAGGCAGTCACTATTGAAAGACACATTTATTGTTTTGAAGACATCAGCCTTACCTGAAAGTCTTCTGGCATGATGGGAAATCCGCATCAGCCAACAGCCAAAATGCTGCCAAGTGATTTGGCATGTCATGGCTGTAGTTGGCAGCTTTGTCCACATTTCAGCTGCTTCTCAAAAACATTTGGTTGGGGAAATGGTTTCCCAGCAACTCTGTCCCTCAGAAAAGAAACGGATAGTGAGGTGACTTTTGCAAAGTGATTGTTAAAGGTGTTCCTGCTCTGTGAACTGGTATCCTACCATCAGTGCCTTCAAGTTATGTGGGAATAAACGGGACACTACAGATCTTTGATACGTAGCTCACCAGAGCTGTGACGCTTAAGACATATTCTGTTATAAAGAGGAGACTGAATTTGTGGATGTATCTGAATGTCCGTCTTCTTTTACTTTCAAGCCAGCCCACTAATACACACAATATATTTTTGTTTCTGTGTATTGCTCTTAAATCTTGCATCATCCAATTGGATCAATCAAAAACACCCTTTTAGTGTTTTTTTTATAAACAACTATCTGCTGTCTTAATTGACTGTACAACAGTAGTTGCTTTTTGAGTGCAACAACTTGACCATTGTGATGTAAAATCTTTGAATGTTTTTTGTATTTAAAGCTACTGTGAGGAACTTTAGTGTTGATTTTGGCGGTTCCTGTAGACAAAAGTGGTCGTGTTTCAGAGCACCAGAGTCCCGTTTTAGAAAACCTCTCATTTTACTGCACATGGGGCCTGACAGTCGGCCCTGTGCAGTCCTGGTTCTTTTTGTTCTCCCGGGCCTCCCTTCCCTCCAGCGGGCCCAGCAATACAGCCTGGGCGGCAGCAAAGCCACATCTGGGTCTGTTTGCGGTGTGCTGGTCGCTGCTGGAGTCTGAGCTAAAGGAGTTTCTGGTGAACCTGAATTTTCTTGCTGATGTCTTGTTTACTTATGTAGGTCGTATAGATGCATCAGCATTAAATTTAAACTGTTTCATAATAAGTTATGTTCCTCACAGTAACTTTAATCTTAAAGAACAATTCTGCACAATTGCAGTTCCCTTGTTACTGTTTCTCTGTTTATATGCTCTAATTATAGATATGTTTTAATCCATTTACTTGTTTATTGTCAATCTACTTTGAACATAAAGTTATTTGTTTTAAAATGTTATAAGGACAATAATCATCAGGCTAAATGTAAAACAAGTTGGTGCTCACGATTAAACTTCAGAAAGATTTATTTATATATCAAATTGAGTTTGACATTAAATGTATATACATTCCAAACCTTTATCCAAACAAAACAGAAACAGATTTATTATGTTAAGACAATGACGCAGATATGAGAGGAAGTGATCAAAGCTCATGTACAGTAATGTCACTTTAAACATGTTTTAGCTGTGATTTTACTGAAGACATCTATGATGTGAGATGCAATGACTACATGACCGAGTCGGGCACTTTGTTTTATTGCCATTGGCTGTCTATTCAAACCAGTCAGGCTGAACTGATTTGTCTACCGGTTGTGACATATTTGAACATAGTTGGCTCTGCATCAGCTGCTGCTTTGCATTGCTGTTGGCCGATCTCCACACCCTGTTTCATTACCCAGCTTCACCGACACGTCTTACACTCACAGGGAGCACTGAGGGATGTCAAATGAACAAAGACAAGCTCTTGAATTGTGGTTTTGTGCTGATAGATTTGCTCATGCGAAGATGGAAAATGTATTGTTAAGTCATGACGCTTCATAGGAAACATGTCATGTGATTAAAAACCATGTAATATGTTATTGTCTCCAGGATAATGGCTTTAGTGTTAAACATGCGGGAACTTCACATACTTTCACTTAACAATGCAATGCCTACAATTAGGCAAATTGTATAGGTATGTATGACGAGGCAGATTTCTAATCACTGACATCAAGCAGCTTCTGCTCGTCGAGGATCATTTCTCTTTCTGACCTTCTTCAACAGGCGACTTACCTCAACACTTGCAGGTGATGATAAACATTCTTCGCTCGGAGGACAGAATCAAACTGGTGAGAGACAGCAGAAGTTTATATTCATACATCAAAACATGCACACACACATATAGAAAAGTGCCGAACAAACCTGGAACAGGACACCCTTCAAAATGCACTTTATTGTGCACTTCAGACGCTTATTTGTTCGCTGTAATTATTAGGTCATAAGAGGAGGTTTGAACACACTCATGAGAGCATTACCAAATCTTTCCATGGTGTGTGTATGCGTTAGTGTGAAGCTGAGTTATTTCATTTTATGTTCAACCAGCTCTGTGCTCTCTGTCTCCTGGGGACTCACTTACCCAATTACCGTATTTTCCGCACTATAAGGCGCACTTAAAAGCCTTTAATTTTCTCAAAAAACGACAGTGCGCCTTGTAATCCGGAGCGCCTTATATATGGATCAATTGGTTAATTGGTTGATCCATACTGGTTGTACACGGCGCTCTGTCAAAATGTTTCAGTACGACTGGTAAACTACAAAGCCGCACCGCTTGCAGCATTACGGCTACCGTAGTCGGGGGCGTCGCCGAAGTAATAGCGGTAAACACCGGTACTGTTTTGTTGACATTCCCTTTAGCACAGCTCCATCTAGTGGATGCATAACGCAACCCCAGTCAAACGTTTGACTGTAGTAGCTTCTATTCTATGCGCCTTATAATCCGGTGCGCCCTATATATAAAAACAGTTCTAAAATAGGCCATTCATTGAAGGTGCACCTTATAATCCGGTGCGCCTTATAGTGCGGAAAATACGGTACATCAAATTTGTATTCCATTTTTCTTTGCACATCCAGCTGTGACACTTTGTTCGGCGCAGATTTTAGCAGAAGGGTCAGTGCGTTTAACATTTTGCCTCTCTAGGGCTTTTGCTGTTTGCGTACAATCAGAGTTTAAACTCCTGTGCAAACGGGGCATGAAAAGCAAAAAACCTGCCACACGAGACTTATTTGAACATGTATGGCTCAACCCACACGTTTTAAGTGTGACTGTCTTGTATTTAAGTTAAGTTTATGATGAAGTTAAAGCATTTTCCTACCAAAGGTACATTTCAGACTAACTGTGCCTTAAATACCACAGTAATTGATTGTATTTTGGCAGCTCTCAGGTACTATGACTGAAACAGCAAACAGGATTTCTTACTCTCCAAAAAAGTTCTGGCTTTGAATTTAAAGTAAAACCTCTGTACCCTGTCCAGGCGGTGCGGCTGGAGAGTGCATGGTCAGAGCATGTGCGGTACATGGTGGTGGTGTACACCAGTGGGCGACAAGACACAGAGGAGAACATCCTACTGGGAATCGACTTTACCACCAAAGACTGGTTAGAGTAAACCCTTTTTCTGTGTGGGGTTCTGTGATCGCTGTTTGCAAGACAGATAACCGTCTGTTAAAAGCTACCAGAGCTCCATTTCTGAATTGGTATCTTCATTTGCTTTGTGTTTCTAGTAGACATGATGTAGGAACAAATCTACATTAATGAATGTGATCAAACGCTCACCCACAGCTCTCTGCCTCAAACTGGAGCTGCTATACATGCACTTTAGAGTCAGAAAATATTACAGTAGTTTGTGTTTCCTTTTCCCAGTGAGCAAAGTGAGAAAATATTCGCTTGTTTCCAGTAAATCAGACGTGATTTATACTCTCTCCTCTGCCAGCAAAAGCTGTTCGATCGGCATGGCGCTACCTCTGTGGAGTGACACAAAGATCCATCTGGATGGAGACGGGTGAGTTGTCTCTGTCAGTGTGACCCCTGCTGTACGGCTGCAGCATTCAACCCAGTGATGTTTCCCTCTTTAGCCAACGCTGCAGCTACACCTGACACTTGGTATGAGCATGGTACACACAGAGCTACACTGTGCTCAGGGGAATGACCATCTGTTTGTGTTTCCTCCTCAGGGGCTTTACTGTGAACACGGCGAGTCGGACTCATGTCTTCAAACCCGTGTCAGTGCAGGCTATGTGGTGAGTAATAAACAACCTCTGGAGCCACAGTGGCTGTCTAAAGAAATTCAGCTTCGTGACACACCACAATAAATCTCCCGATGAACACTTGTGCCGCTCTGCTGCAGTGAGGCAGCTTGAGGCAGTGCGGATTTATTCTGCCCCCTGCTGACATGAAGACGCATCTGCAGAGAAATTCATAGAGCCTTTAACAGATTATTAAGACTGCTAGTAATGTGATTATTTTAAAATGCATCGCAAAGTTTGGCTTTGACTTTAATCATCTAGACGGATGACCTTTATCTTTCCAAAAAAAAATTCAATCTAGGTCAGCCCTGCAGGTGCTGCACAAAGCATGCGAGGTGTCACGCAGGTACAACTACTTCCCTGGAGGCATGGCTCTCACCTGGATGGGCTACTATGAGAGCTGCATCGCTTCAGACCAGAGCTCCATCAACGAGTGGAACGCCATGAAGGACTTGGAGACCACGCGGCCTGACTCGCCCACCATGTTTGTGGACAAGTCAGTTAACAAAAACTTAAGTTGCATTCTTTATGTTAAGACTTGGCCAATGGCACCTACACCTGTTGTTGACATTGCACACATCCGGAATTGTGCGAGTGCTGAGCTTTCGATGTGACTTAATCTTCGGTAGGCCTTCAGAGAGAGAGAGGACAGGGTGCCTTATTAAAGCCAAACTCAGAAGCCTCATGACGTGCCAGGACCTTGAGAATGTCACCTGCAAACAGGTAAATATACAGTAGTAGTAGTAGTAGTAGTAGTACAACACACGCACACTGAAATAAACCACTGCTTTGCATTTCTTTATCGGGGTTTCGTTTTCAGTGGCTGCATTTACATTTTGCTCTCTAAAGATGGAGACAACACTCAGTTCTCTTACTAGTTTTCAAACCTGGGAGGTGACTTTTATGGAAGTTACTCTGTGGCTGTTTCTTGGAGAAGACTAGTTTAAAATGACAGGGCTCTGACTTATACTTTATGATATAGGATTCTACCGAGCGGGAATCGGATCGGGATGAAAAATACTCACAATAGGTTGATGGTGGTGAATTTTCCGTTAGTGGGATAATTCTGAATATTCCCACATGAGTGACTTTAAAAAACAGTCTGGCTTGCTATCATGATAAAGAAGTGAAAAATATAGCCTGGTTATAAAATACTGGAATTATCGTGTTAGAAAGAACAGACTCGCACAATGTTGCTATTTTTTTATTTATCCTTTATTAATGCAGGGGGACCTTGTGATTTATGATTACCTTATTTCAGGTTGTTTGTTTTTCACTAATCCCTGAAAGGGTGTTCATTACCATGAAATGTTCATCCTATTTGTCTGCAATCAAAACAGAAATGTAAGGAGAAGTTATTCTAGTATGTATTTGTGCAATTTTAGGACTTTTAGATGATTATCAGGATAATATCATGAATCCCAATTATTTTGGTAAGGAAAATCATGACATGACATTTTCATATCGTCCCATGCCTCATTTTAAATTGGTTATGATATAGTATTTAAATACTTTAAAACTATTACCCACCAAAACTCTGTTCTTTGATATTCCAGCCATCCTACAATTACATAACATTTGTAAACTTTTTAGGGAAATAATTTAAACTTATCCTAGGGATTATGATGGAGTACCTTACTACAACAACACAAGAAAAAAAGCCTCCCCACATGAATCAACATTTACTGTAAAACTCTCTTCTCAGATCCGTACAGAGTTGGAACAACACATGAACTGTAACCTGCAGGAGTACAAAGAGTTCATCGACAATGAGATGCTGCTGATCCTGGGCCAGATGGACAAAGCCACACTAATCTTTGACCACGTCTACCTGGTGGGACAACTGATACCGCCTCTTACATTCACCAAAGTATCTGTTACATCTGTTCTTTCCTGTAAATAACTGAGATAAAAAAAGATTCCCTTTCCATCCCAAAGGACGATTGTTTTTGGACAAACTTGCAAAGATTTGAAAATATACTCAAACAGTTCTTTCCTTCATTTGTTTGTAGGGATCAGAATGGAATGCATCTAATTTGGAGGAGCTGCAAGCGTCAGGGTATTTATTTTATATATTAGAGCTAAGATAACCAGACAAAACACAATTCCATGATGATTTGAGCAAGAAAGAATGTTGTTGATGAGTGAACATGATCTTTCCTCCCCAGGGTGAGCTACATCCTCAATGTTACCAGGGAGATAGACAACTTCTTTCCAGGCACATTCAGCTATCACAACATCCGCGTCTACGATGAAGACGCCACTGACCTGCTGGCTCACTGGAATGAGACGTACAACTTCATTGTTAAAGCAAAGTGAGTCCTGAGTGGAACAGAAAACATGTTGCTCATGTATGTATCAGTTTATAAAAACATCTCATCCTCAATGGTCAAATGATCCGAATGTCAGTTCACACATTTACTTTATTTGAGGGATCAAATTACTTTTCTACCTCTATTTGCAAAAAGAATTATGATTTATCCGACTGAATGAGTGACTCAAATATTTCCTCATATTTCATTCACTTTTAATTTATTGTATTTTTACCTTTTTTAAATTTAACTTTATTTTCAAGCTAATATATTATGAATGTTTTAACTGTTTTTATTGAGCATGAAAGTTGTTTCTCTGACTTGGATGCAGTAGTTTGACAAACAAAATCTGAACTCAAGCTCCAAATTCCTAGAGCTATTTCGTGGACTTTGAGTTTTTTTTTTAATTATTTAAAAAAATTCTCCACCATAGAAAGAACCGCTCCAAGTGTCTAGTTCACTGCAAGATGGGTGTGAGTCGGTCTGCCTCCACTGTCATCGCGTACGCCATGAAGGAGTTCGGCTGGTCGCTAGAGAAGGCTTACAACTTTGTCAAGCAAAAGAGGAGCATCACAAGACCCAACGCAGGCTTCATGAGGCAGCTGGCCGAGTACGAGGGCATCTTGGATGCTAGGTACAGTTGTGTGTGTGTGTGTGTGTGTGTGTGTGTGTGTGTGTGTGTGTGTGTGTGTGTGTGTGTGTGTGTGTGTGTGTGTGTGTGTGTGTGTGTGTGTGTGTGTGCGCGCGTGTGTGTGTGCGTATAGTGTTGATTTCTAGTTGTCTTCTTTCAGTGGACCTATTTTTGTTATTATTTGTATATTTCCAGTAAACAGCGTCACAACAAGCTTTGGCATCCAGACGCAGACTGTGAGATGGCAGAGGGGCAGCAGGGGTTGGCTCAGTGTTGTGGAGGAGAGGAGGGCGGCCACCTGACTCCAGAGCCGGGGATGTCTCCCTGCTGTGAGGAGGCGCTGTCTGATAAGGGGGCTGCATGTCCCTCCCCGCGCAGGGCTGTTGCACTGGAGGTCGACCCCGCCTACAACAACTATTATTTCCGCCGACTCTCTGACTCGGCACTGGACAGCGAACCATCGACGCCTGTGCGCGGCCCTCCTCTTGTCGGGATGGAAAAGGTCTTTATAGAAATCGAGGATGTGGAGCGCGACGCTCTGCTGGATGATGAGGCCTTTGACGGGCGTGAAGGCCCGCCGCTCCCGCACTTTGGACCTTCAGCGGAGGGGGCCGCAGCCCAGACGAGCTCTCGGGGCCTTGAACCCCTGGAGGAGCTGCGTCTGAGGCTGGAGTTCAGCACAGTGGAGGAGGAGGATGAGGAGGAGGTGCAAAAGGAGGAGGCAGAGATGGAGGTGTTCATGCAACCAGATGATGGCGGGGGTGGGGAAGGAGGCGAAGGAGAGGAAAAGCGAGATGTGGAGGTAGAAGGGGATACAGAGGGTAACGGGATGGACCTGGCAACCCTCAATGAAAACTCCAACAATAACAACCATTTGAGCACTCCACGTAACATCAATGTAAGTTTGATTTATACGATTAACCTACATCTAGAATGAAAATGCTGTTACTGATTTCATGAATCCAGTGGGATTCATGAAAAAAAAACACCAATTCCCTTAGACATTCATTTTTTTTCCTGTCGTTATTTAGGAAAAAGCTTCCCCCCTCCCTTCTCCAGTTGATGCTTCTTCGCTGTCCTGCTGGGATTCTAAGTCCAAACTGAAAGAAGACATTCCACCCCTGGTTTCCAAGCTTTGCCTTAACCCGAGTCCTCCTGAAGTTCCAAGTGCTTCCTTCCCACTGTCCCATTCCTCTTCTGAAGGCCTCACATCTTCGGTGGTACTGCTGGGCCCCTGCGGCCCTCTGTGTGACTGTGCCAACTGTGCTGATTTCTCGCCCACAGCTCTACTTGACAGAGAGGAGCAGCCAGGTGACTCGCTGCACTTACCGCAGCCGAAGAACGATGGTGGTTTATTGGAAGTCAAGACTACGAGTCAGAAAAGTACATCCGCAGCTGCCTCAGAGTCTCTCCCTGAGCTGATGAGAATGGACTCGGAGGAAGAGAAGCTTGCCGTGGCTTGCTACGTCGGCCAACAACAGGAACCCCTGCTGCAGCTGCAGATATCCGGACTGGTCCGCCGTCGTGCAGAGAGACTAGAGCGACTTTCAGGTTTATCCCAGGAGAGCTTGCTCTCTGTGAAGCCTTTGCACGCATGCCAAAGTTCCGAAAACAGCCCTTTTCACACAGAGGAGGAAGAGAAGTGCTCCAGCTTCACCGGAGACTTCCCTAAATCTTCTACGCCGCGCCAAGTGTGGTTGGAGCCACTGGTGGTGCCACTGACCAATGAAGCCTTGTTAGGGGTGGTGGGGTCTGGGCTGCTCACGCCCACCTCCTCGCCTCACGGCTCCACACTGACACGCAGCTCCAGCAGTGACAGCCTGCGCAGCGTGAGGGGGAAACCCGGCCTCGTGCGTCAGAGGGCGCAGGAGATCGAGACCCGCATGCGTCTAGCAGGCCTGACTGTGCCTTCGAGGCTGAAGCGGTCCAACTCGCTGGCCAAGTTGGGCAGCCTCAACTTCTCCTCGGAGGACCTGTGTTCAGCCTGTTCCTCAGACGCAGGAACGCTACTGCTCCTCTCGCTGTCCCCAGAGCCGGGCCTGGAGTGGGAATCCCCCGCCACCTCTGCCGCGCCCCGGCCCTTAAAGGACCTGCACACTCCAGAGAGAGCAGTACCAGGTGAGCCCAGAAGCTGACATATCAAACGGAGGATGTATACACTCCACGCATCCCCTCGTCGGTTGCTGGATAGTTGAGTCAAAGGAAACTAATGAAAACAATAAAAAAAACAATGCCAACTGTTGTTATAGTGTACACTCTCCTTTGCCACATTGTTTCTCAAACTGCTGTTCACAGTGATGAAAATCATATTGCTGTATCTGACAAGTGTGTAAAGCCATCAGTTCACCTCTAACTTTGTTTGATTCATGGACAAACAAGTGCCTTACCTATGAGACCAGAGGCACAGAGCTGTGTGTTGGACTGCAGGAGGAGACGGTACAAGGCGCTCTATAACCTTTAACGTCACAGCTGTTAGTACCTGATATTTACCAAATTATGGTATCCATTGGCACTAAGATTATTTTTACCTGTCTCATACAAAGTGGTAGCCTACGTTGACAGAAAGCAAAGTGTTAATAAATGTAGAGTTGTTTACCGCACACTTTCAGTTTTAGATGCTAGAGGGTTATAAAATGAATGGTTACCTCATGTTGCATTCATCGAGCTCTTTCTCGGGCTAGAGTTTAAACTCAGTTCATTTGCTGATGTCGAATTACAGTGAGGAAATCAGTTTTGAGGTGTGTGATAATGCATTACTGTGTGATTATGTGAGTCTGTGCGTGAGTGAATGGGATCAAAGTGAAGAGAGATGGTTGTGACTTTGTTTTGCCAGAGTCACGCTCACTGTTTTCAACAAACATTTCTGAGTTTGTTGTTCCTTTGCACTGCTTTTTTTTATATATATATTGAGTGGACACAAGCAAGCTATCTTCCAAAATAACATCAGCGTAATGTTATTGACCTCATCATTCCCTACAATGTTGTTGGGAGAGCAGAGTGAGGAGTCGTGTTGCATGGCTTGAAATCGCCCAGTGTGACAGGAACTGAAGATTTATAGCAGTCAAATCATATAATGTATGTGAGGCTAAAGTTATCTGAATATTTCTGACAAAATAGGAACATGAAACATTTTACATCCAAAACTTCCGTTACCTTAAATTAGCTCACCCTTGAGGATTGCCAACATTTTCAACTCATTTGTGCTGTTTGAAATGTGTAACACCAAAGTTCTTTGGCTGTCTCGACAAATTGAAAACACCATTGAAGCTGTAAAAAAAAAAAGTATGTGAACCATACACATATCACACACACACACACACACACATCTTTTTGCACCTTCTGGGAGAATTGAAAGAGACTCTGTGTAGTCGTCAGGCTCATAGCTGTTAAGTTTTATGCTGAGATCATCAGTGAGTCTGAAAGCTTCTGTGACACGGACTCGACGATCACGATCGGTTACTTCACAGTTTTGTAACCTTTTTCTTTTTATATTTAAGTATGCAGTAACTTTTGTACTGTACAATGCTGTAGTTTGAATGCATATTGCACTTTTTATGTTGGTCAAAATAATGTACTGTATTTGTTAATTATGGAAATAAACATTTCTTTTTCATAATAAACCATGCATCTGTGGGGGGTTTTCTCATTAACACAATTCATTCAAAACCAATTGTATAGGTTGTATGACGTGAATGAAACAGAATTAGGATTATATACTGTATCGCCCTGCATGTTATGGATGCTTTGTTTAAGACCTTCCTGAATGGGAAAACTATCACGAGCATAACTAAATATCTGTGCAGTGACTCGACCTTAATGGTGTGTGTGTGTGTGTGTGTGTGTGTGTGTGTGTGTGTGTGTGTGTGTGTGTGTGTGTGTGTGTGTGTGTGTGTGTGTGTGTGTGTGTGTGTGTCCTGAAAATTACATCATCGTCTCCTCATCTGTATGCTTTGGCAGGAGAGTCGTTTTCTAACAGCCAACTTATATAACATTTGACTTCCCGTCACTGTTTGCATGACTTCAGTGAATTACTTAGGTTACACGCTCTTGCTGCTCCTGTCCTATGTGACCTGCGTGTCTGTGTAATGAATGGGAGGCTCTGTGTAAAGTATGCGGTGGGGCATTTGAGGCAGCAAAGATGTTACTTTGTGTTGTTTGTGTGTGAACGGAGGCTGCATTTACGCTCCTGTTTTTTTTTTTTGTAAACTTGCCAGAAATCTAATATTTCCAAAAAATGTGAAATGGAAAACTAATACGTCTGGCTACTGTAAACTTGTAAAACATTTACATGACAGATGGACTAAAAATGAGGCTTCGCAAAACTCATTAATAGTGTGCCAAAAAAGCCTTTGGAGTCTGTTTTTAATTAACGATGATCTTAAATTAGAGACAGAAGGCTTTTTGTCTAGACACGTCTGAGAGTGACCTGTAACACTTTTCAAACACGAGGACTGCAGGCTGCTTGTCTGTCAACACAGCAGCCTTCAGTCCACAGTCTCTGTGCCGGCCCCTCTCTCCCTTCTGCTGGGGAATTCTTGGCTGACGTACCTCCACTTTTGTTTTATTATCTGAGGACGTATCCTGTTTTGGACGTCACTATAGAGACCAAGAACAACAAAAGAGTAAAGTCTGAGCTACTATTCAGCTAATTTCCTTCACTCCTGGACGTACCCATGTTGGCTACCATTAACCACCATTTATCCGAGACACAAGCATCTTTTTACCATCTCATACTTATCTTTATTAGGTTGCTGGAGTGGAGCAACATGAACTGTGCAGACCTCGACACCAGCATGCAAACAGTGTTGGGTAAGAGACACGGAAAACAAAAGAATAGGGCATTCCTTATATTTTCTGTGCTGGTCATTGACTAAATCACCACATTTTATTCCCCTGTCTTCTACTTGGCCACGAGGTAAAACAGTTAACACTTGCGTATTAAAATCTCCACTCAGGATCAAACTTAAAACACATTCTCCATGTACCTGAATCCCACAAGCAAAACAACGAGATTGAGATATTAAAGATAACTTCTTCAAGGTTTCCCAAGGCAGCAACAAGTAAAGCTACAAGTCTTGAGTTTCCCCTGATTGTATTAGTCAAATGTACTGTGACGTCACATGGAGGTAATATAAGGCTCCTATTGCTTGTGCATATGAGGGAGGACTGAACATCTCCAAACAACCAACAAAGAGCACTCTGTCGGTCCTGAGAGAGAGCAAACAACTCCGCTACGACGTCTAACTGGTAAGTGTCGGCCGCAACAAATGATGAGATCAAAATTATATGAATCTTTATTGTAAGAGTAGTGACCTACGATGAGGCCCGTGTCCAGCTTGTTGGACTAATCAAAGCTCGGATGAAATTATAAGTTGCCTCTTTTCAAGATACTGGAACTTACGAGAAGTTCTTCGTTTGTTTGTTTTGAATTCCTTTATGTCCGAGTATGTTGCACATGGTGATCAACTGATCAGCTTCGGGCAGTCAAAGAGGATGAGGCAGGATAACGGAGCAGTTGTTAACAGGAATGGACTGTTTTAAGGGAAGGAGTACATGGTTAATATTCAATGATTGCAAATTCCGCTGAATTTAGCTGAAGAGTTCTGTAACTTGTATTAATTATCATTTAGTATTTCTGCTCTCTCAATGTCACCGCCATGAAAAACAACATGTCTGTGTCTTCTCACACAGCTGTGCCACCATTGTAGGGTGATAACGTTAGCTCTCTTAGCCATGTGTCTGGCCAGTGTGCAGGCCTGTCAGATGATAAGACAACAGCAGTCATATGTTGTCACACAGGGGCATGAGGCTGCAGACAGGAAACAGACTCATGGTTCAGATCATTGTTCATTGTGCAGCACCATTTTCTCTGCTTACTGCTGCAGTTTAGTGGATAAAAAACGTATTTAAACAATTAGACAATTAGACAATCTCATGGAAAAGTTGGGTGCTGCAACATGGTGATTTAGGTTTGGCCTTGTGTTTGGTTTTAAAGTTAACAACAGCTGCTCTCAATCCACCTCCTCCTACTGCTTCTACTAATACAAGAGCAATAACTGCAGTCATCAGCACAGTGAATGGAATACTTGCATGAACATATAGTTTTTGAAACGCTAACATCATGTTTACCTCATGCATGCGGGGACATAAAAAAAAAACTGGACTGACTGACTTCAGTTAATTGAAGCCAAATCAGCAGAACTTTCAGACAACAAAAAGTGTGACATAACAAGCTGCTTTTACAAAGCACACTGTGTTGTACAGATTTACTAACAGACTGTCATAAGACTTTGTGAACCTTCAATACTAACTAGGAATGATTAATCAATTGCTCCGACTCAGTGTTCCTGTTGTCCCTATCTGCTGTGATGCTGATAATCACAAAACCTTGATCACAGACTTTACATGAACACTGTTATTCTGAGGATGAGGCCATTATATCTTAAATATTGATACTGCTGAATCACTTACCAGTCCAAAACAAAGGAATAAAATGCACAAGTGAGATTGCTGCAAAATCTTGTGACTGACTTGAGCCACTGTGGACATTGCAAGTGCATGAATTACCCTACAGAGGATATACTATAGCAGCTAAAGTCATAAGATAATCTAATTCAACACTTCCATGAAAAAAAGCTCCTGTGTGACTATGAGTTGTTTTCTACATGGTCTCTTCCCAAGACTGGAACCCTTTCCAACATGTAGACCGTGATGTTAATTCCAAGTGGCTGCTCATTCCTCTTACTCTTCTGTTTCAGCAGCTTTTTTAGTGTATTATACAAAGAGGAAATATGAGTGGAAACTACTTCTGTGCTGGCGTTCCCAACACAGGGCATGATTTGGGAGGATTGGTCTTTTGGTTAACTCCATGTCTTTCTCCACAGACAAGTATGGGACAGAACCAGGATAAACTAGAAGGAGGAGAACAGGCCCTCGATGAAGGGTCGGAGGAGACGAGGCCAAGCCCTGACTCTGTAGCAGCAGGCAGACATACAGGTGATGTCATGGAGGGAGGAAGCTCCTGTGAGGAGGAGGCCGGCAACACCAGTGAAAATTCAGGGGAGCCAGACGCTCAGGATCTGGATGGGAGCCCCGGCCAGGATCCAGCAACACCTTCTAGTGAGAAGCACATTAATTTGTGGGTTAGTCCTTTTGCTGCAAGGGAGGTGAGACAGGGAGGGGCTGCAGGAAAGGAGGGAGGAGGAGAAGGAGGAGGAGAAGGAGGCAGGACCGCTCCACTGGTTCCACAGAAGACAGACGAGAACCAAAAGAACAGTGCGAAGATTGAGGAGAGAGCTGGAGCACACGAGCTGTTCAATCAAATCAAGAGAGCAGAGGAGAAGACTGAAGAGGAGCTTTACACACCCTCAAAGATCAAAATGGAGTATCAGGATGAGGGAAGCTTCCAACATGAGGAGATCCAGGAAGAAAACTTCTCAGCTGGAGTTTCATATAAGAAGTCTGGTCCTGCTGTTACCTCAGAGGATGCATCCTCACTTGAAAACGCAGCAGAGAACTCTGTGATGATGGCGAAGATGAGCAGGTGTGGAGCTCATGCAGGAAGTGAGTTGTTACTGTCTGTTCAACAAGATCAGCGTGGCACCATCACGGCTGAAGTTGAAGGTATTAAACTCTGCACAGGAACAGTGGGCCACTTGAGTGAGAGGAAGGAACCGCCTACAGCTCAACCCCAACATCCTTTGAAAAACAGTCGACAGAGAGAGTCTCTATTAGACGTGAGTGATACCATTCACCGTAGACCTCCAAAGGAGAGAACAGAGAATGAAACAAGAGAGGAAATATGTGAGGTGAAGCCAGTTTGGAATGACTCCTCTTCAAAAAAGCCAAAGGTCACTGACACCGATGATCAAAGGGAGTCAGTGAGGCCTTATCTACCACTGGACACAACTGAAACAACCAACAATCAAAAGATAGACTCTAGTTCAGCATCAAATCCAGCCTCTGAACCCAGTTCTATTTTGGAGAAGTTACTGAAGAGAGATAGGAAGGAGACAACCCCAGCTCTTTTGATTATAGAAGAGGTTGACACAAACGTCAAGGGCACCATGAATGTTATTGCAAAGAGGATCCGTGACTGTGCCACAATAGAAACCGCTAAAATCGACCATTCAGGTGGAAATACACCTTTGTCAACATGTGGCATAAAGGGATTGAATGAGAAAACACCTAAAGAAAACCGTGCAACCAAAGATCATCACATTAAGGATGTGGACATGAATCACACATCTACTACTGACAGTATGACCTCAGATTGTTTGCAGCATGGAGTGAGTTGGAATACTACATGTGAGAGCTCACTCACAAAATCCCATTGTTCCAAAGCTGATTGTCAGAGTGCAGGGGAGAACATCAACTCAACAGATGCTTCAGTCACTGAGGATATGGAGATAAAGCTGAGCATGGGCCCCTTTAAAAACCTGTCTTCCGACAACTTACAATCAGCTGTTTCTCATGAGAGTATGTCATGTGAAGTGAGCGATGTGATCACTGAGGACTCTGCATCTTTATCAGTGTCTGATGTGAAATCTCCACCCGCAAACAGTGACGGACAAATTGCAGATTCATGCTGTTTACTTGCTGGCGAGGAGAAAGGCACCACAACCGTGAGACCACCTCTACAAATTAAGTGTGACAGTGAGCTCAAAACTGGTCAGCAGTTATCTGGCTCTACATGTTCCGTTGCTCAATTGGTGAGGAAGAAGAAGGTGAAGGACTCTACTGTGGCACCCGCACCTGTGGATGCTGGATCAGTTTTGGTTGCAGCCGGCACAGTTATCTCTGAGGAAAGCCACCAGGTCATGAAGCAGGATCAGAGCATGACACTTAACACAGAAAATATGATGCCAGACCAAGCTGATGAACAACTTGGCAAAGGGGGCGATGACAGTATCTCAATGAGAGACAAATCCCAAAGCACTCCCAAACCTAGGCCTGTTTCAGAACTTATAAAGGAGACCATTCAACTTCATGAAAAGCTTCAGCACCAGGACTGGCCAAAGACAGCTGAAGTCAAGTCTGATGAGCAGGGCCAGTCTGTGAAGGTGGCACAGATGAAGGCGGCTTTCGACTCAGTTCAGAAATCCCCAGACAAGGCAGTCGAGAGGAAACCATCAGTGAGAAGAGGTAAGAGTAAAATGTGATGCGGCTATATATATATATATACGTATATATATATATGTATATATATGTATATATATATATATATATATATATGTATATATATGTATATATATGTATATATATATATATATATATGTATATATATATATATATATATATATATATATATATATATATATATATGTATATATATAACAATATCAAATGAATAGAACGTATGAGAAAAAACAGGATAGCAAAATTAATCAGACAAAATTAATCAGACACACAATTTACCTATGAAGTCTGCTCTACTCATCCATCAACCATGATTATTTGGGCTGCCAGCTTCACCACAAACACTTGGATCAGCCCTTTGTAACCTTGTTACAAAAACGCTGTACAAATATAGTTTATTATTATGTTCAAGACTGGAAGGGGGTGAAAACAAAAAAGATGGGAGGATGGAATACAGCTGTTTTCTTCTGTCAAAGTTCTGCATCACTCTGAATGTGTCAAATAACGCCATCTTGTGGTGCTGTGATATGCTTGTGGTACATTGTGTTCTTCAGGAGAATTGGAATATATTTTGGATTTTATAAAATTACATCTAGAACAGTAATCTTGTTCAAGCATGTTCTATTGTTTCACTGCGTGTCACAAACTGGATATTATAGTTTTTAGCAGAAGCCTTCATAAAAGATATCTAAGAGGATCAAGGAATTACTTTATAATAATCATAATATAATAATCGGGAGATGATGATACAAAAAAATGGTAAATAGACAAAAAATAAGATAATGGGAGTGTCACAACAGTATCATATGAGATTAAATAGCCATAAAGCCGCCATAACGCACAATTGACGGTGATTTTCGGTCTCTGGGAACCTGAAGAAAAGAGGCGTGAGTTCTGCTCCCTGTTATCCAAAAACTCGCTCTGATTGGATGTTGGAGCTGTCCGTCAAAGGCCACTGCTCCACACAAGCCTCGACAAGCCAAACGAGGGGGCGGGACTAGCGTCAGAGTGGGCAAAGAGCACACAGAGCGGTGTCAGCACAGCAGCGGCTCCGGCAGAGGGAGGACTCAAGTGGGATAAGCGGAGGACTGTGATATCATTCGGCTTTCAGGAATACTTTAATTTTCCTCTCAGAAGGTAGGTTTCAGACTGTGTAGATTGTTTAGACTCTGTTTGGCTGTTGTCACCCCCCCCCCCCCCCCCCCCCCCACCCTCACCCCCTCCTTAAATTGGTTGCAATCGGTCTTCGTTTTTCAAGCTACAGCCGAAAGTGCATGCGCGAGCTAAAATGAATTGGGGATAGTCTGTGGAACTGTTTTTTTTTCTTCTTTTTTCTTTTACCTAGCACTAGCCTTCCACGGCGGTTAACTGTGACATTGCCAAAAAAGTTTCTAACCAATAACTAAAGCGATTGATGGCTTCAAACAGTTGTTTTTGTTCCTTTTGTTGTGGTGGTGCGTTTTCGTGGATAACTCGCGTCATGAAATGTGCTGTTGCACGTTATTGTGCAGGGTGGGGTGGCTAACCGTGGTGCGGCAGGAAAACTTATCTCCGGAACGATAGATCCACAGACACGAAGGTGCAGCAACGATAGATCCACAGACACGATAGATCCACAGACACGAAGGTGCAGCAACGATAGATCCACGTACACGATAAATAGATCCACACCCACGAAGGTGCAGTAACGATAGATCCACATCCACGGTACTAGATCCACATACACGATAGATCCACACACACACACACACACACACACACACACACACACACACACACACACGAAGGTGCAGCACACAACCGCGCCCTGGCCCCTGGCACCCTGACTGGTAATATTGGCTCTGTAAATGGAACAATAGCCTTAACCCATTCAAATGTCCAAGAATCAACTCTTTAATTCATAGAGACGATTGTGTTTTGTCAAATTTAACTTTATAATTTCATTTCAATATCCATTTTCATGCAGATGCCGGGTTCAGATTTGACCCACTAACACACTGGTGTGGAAGATAAATAGGAAAAGGCTCGTGCGGTCGCTGCTTTCACGCTAGCAACTAAAAACGTAACCCAAGTGAATAATCAGTGTGTCCTCCACCAGCTTTGCATGTTGGGAAATAGCACGTGCAGAATTGTTGAGTATGAAAATATGCAGAATCTCTGCCTCAACCTGTTCTCTCAACGGTTACCGTTAAAGTCAATGCGGGCAGACATATCTATAGTGTATTGCTGAGTCCATCGTTGTTATGTGGACGGGTGTTTTTAATTTGAGTCCTCTGCAGCACAACGAGGGGTTTGTTTCATGTTAAAGTAAGATAGTCCATTATTTAGACTACTAGCAGTGTTTGTATTCAAAGGCACGTATTGCCTGATTAGTCTGATCTAGTTTCCACAACTGGACCAAATATGTTGTCATCAAATAAGGTTTGCACATTGTTTTGACAGGGAAATGTAATGTGGGTGTGTGTCATAAGTAGGGCAGCTACTTAAGATTATTTAAATTATTGATTGATTTTCTTTTGATTCATTGTATAGTCCTATTATAAGGGAAATAGAAGAACATTGTAAGGATTTGTTGCCCATATGTATTAAATCAACAATCATACAAGCAGCATATCCTCACATTTGATTAGTTGGAACCTGGAGAGAGTGATGACCCAAACCGTCACCACCGGCTCATTTACTTGTTCATGACGATGTGTCAGTTTGATTTGTAATGACTGTGTGCAAGTGTGCCAAAAGAGCAACATGGTTATTATGTTTGGGCCCCAGTTTTGAACTAGGTTACTTGGATCTCGTGTGTGATCAGCTTTGGGGTTGCAGGAGTTTCCCTCGCAAAAACACTCTCTGTGGGATGCAGAGCGGGTGATGGCTGCCGGGGTGACCCCAGGGTGAACAGTCAACAGCACTACAGCTGTGTTTGGGCACGTTAACCATTCCAGACGCATCAACCTCTGCTGGTTGTGCTGCAAGTACACGGTCTTTTTTAGAAGTGTGTAGCCTGGCCGTCTTTACCGGAGCTAGAGAGGAAGTGGGTCAGGAAGCAGAGGGAAATAAGCACAAGATGTGATCAGCTGCATCAAGGAGCACTGATGTGGGCTGTGGTGAAATCACAAGTGTATTTTCAACAATTTCAATTGGTTTCAGGTCAGGATAGATCATACGGTTCAGTATCCAACATATTCATTACATCTGAAGTCCTTGTTCATCATTGTACTGACATAGTTAAGAAGTACAGGTTCCGGCTTGTGCTTCGTTTAAGGAATGTGTACTTTAGATAGAACTAGTCCAGCAAGCAGTTTGATATCTCCTCTGCTACAATTAGTTCTCGTGTCAGGCTACTGAAATAATCATGTGGAAATAAGCTAAATATTTGGTCAACAGTTTGGCATCTTCATCTCGGTTGGACTCAAATAGTGCGTTCCTTCAACGTGTCAGAAATACCTCAGTTTGTGTCCAGTCTTGTCTGTCCAAGATGTTATCTCAGTCCACACTTTCAAGAGGACTTTCTGCCAGAAACTCTTGGAATGATTTTAGATTTACGTCATGGGTTCACTTTGCTGCAGTGTCTTTTTTTTCGGTCGTCCGGTAGTTATTTCTGAGTACAGGTGAGAGGAAACGTCTCATTATCCAACCACCTGCTCAGCATATTAGTGTGTATATTTGTTTGGACCGGAGTGAAGATGAAGAGGACCACATGGCACCAATTCATATTTGGTTAAAAACACAGGCATGGCCCTCCAACAGTGGATGTTGTATGAACTAGAAATGTTTAAGAATACAAGCCATCACTCTTTAATAAGCTGTGATTAAGTATTAAAATAGAAATCTAAATAGTTGTCTGGGCTTGTCAGATGTTTGTGTGTGTTTGTTTTACACACAGGGTATACTGTGATTTCTTCCCCTTTTGTATCTATGTTATAAAGTTTTTAGAAATAAGTTTGCTTGGAATCAAAGAGGAATTTCTGACGCCATGTCCTCGACAAGCCTCCTCCGGCTTTGTAATGCTTTGCAGTTTAGCAATTGCACATAAACACACTCGGACTAATACCATTTCTTCCTCTGGTCTTTCCCACCACAGCTGACAACATCTGTTGAAATGGAGCAGTGGTTTGTGCATTGCTCACTGGGGGAGGGGGAAGAGGATGATCAGGAAGAGGAAGAAGGGACATGCTATGTACTCCTCAAGCTGTACTTTTTAGGAGTTCTGCATTTGTCTTCTTGTGGTGCATGTTGTGTTGATCACCTGATTGGAAAGAAGCAAGTGAAACCGTTGGTAGAATAACTGTTCAGGTTGTGTTGCTGTAGATACTAAAGTAATCCGACACACAAACACTCACCAAACTAGAGTGTTTCCTGTGAGTCATTTTATAGGAGTGGTCTTTTTTATTTATTTTTTTAAAACCTTGACTTCTAGGATAAGAAGTTTAGGAGTTAGTTTCTTTACGCATGTTTTTAGTGCATGTGAGCGTGACCCCCCGGTTCCCCCTCAGCTAAACACTGTTAGCTCTGTCAGCATGTTTTTGCCATCGTTTGTACTGTTGGCGCTGTTAGCACTGTTAGCTACGGGCCCCCGGCTCAGGCGTCGCCATGTTGAGAGCCGTTGAGAGGCAATCAAAATACCCATCTCATATTACAGAGCTTTTTTAAGTCTTGCTGCACAGAAATGCAGTTGGAAATGAGGTTTGTGCCGGAGTAAAATCTAAAGTATGGACAGCATCGCACTAAACATACACACATGGACGTTTGTTTTCCCTTCTTTTGGAATGAGAAGTTTGCAAAACCTCATCGTTTGACTTCTGGTGTTGAAGTCCTTTCATCTGTAAATGTCTGACACTCTATGCTATTAATACATGTATGTCTTTATGTAGTAAGAGGAGCTTGATTGGACCTGATAAATGGCTCTGTCTATGTGTTATCTAGCATTGAGTTGGACTTTGAGCCACATTGTTCCTGTGTCTGCAAATCTCATTTCCCATAAAGAATACAGGAACATTCCTTGAAACACTGGTGCGTAATTTGTTCCAGTTGTACTCTAACTGAGCGGAGCACAGGCTGCATGGTCACTCGGGGTGGGAGAAAGGTGGAAAAAAAGCAGCACCTTATCTCATTGTTGCAAAGAGCAGTGGAATGTAGCTGGAATCTGATTACAATGGTGGTCCGTGGCCTTGGTTACAGGAAGGGGATTTAGGTGGCGTCTCATGCGGTCTTGGTGACAAAAGGCAAAAAGCAGCCAGTGTATGGGGAGCACTGAGGCGACATCGTGTGTGTGTGTGTGTGTGTGTGTGTGTGTGTGTGTGTGTGTGTGTGTGTGTGTGTGTGTGTGTGTGTGTGTGTGTGTGTGTGTGTGAGAAAGAAAAGTCTGACTATTACTCGCTGTTAAGTCGCTAAAGTTACGATATGAAACTTTCTGAAAATACATTTGAATACTGTAGATATACTCACAGGCAGTATGATGAAAAGCACCAACAAACAAAGGCATTGCAAAACTGAACATGTATAAGACTGGATGGATAAGACTTGTTGAGAAACATGGTTGAGTCCTGGTTTTATTTGCTGATTGCGTGCCGCCATAGGGCTTTATGTGACCAGTGACCTCGGCTTTGGACTAATTAATGGCTCAAGATGAGATAAATGTTGGGTTGTGATGAACTTGACAAATGAACAGATGAACACAGAATACTCTTCAAAACAAGCTTCATGTTGTAGTTTTTCAAGTGGTATTGCACAAGCAACAGCTGCTATGTTTTTTTTTAATGTATTTTCTAGTGGGAAATTATCAATTAGTCAAACAGTAATTCTGAAAATCTGTGGTTTTAGTCAATTACCAACGTTCATAAAGCTTTTTCTTTTCACTTAATTTCAGGTTGTAAGTATCATTGTCTGTGGCTTAACCTTTAAGGCTGTGGGAGGACTCATGGGTCTTTACTGGCAAGTCCAACCTGTTGTTAGAAACAGGTTTATTTTCTGTCAACACTACAGCAATACACATTCAGGGCAACAACCTCAGGATCTCAGAAAGATTTCCACTTGGCATGTTTGATGATAAAAACGTATGGAATAGAAATTGGAAATACTTTTGTGCACATACACCGTATACAGTAGTTTTCTAAAATAACTCTGTTGTGGAGACTCTCCAGGCTTCGTCATAATGCTGCTCTTGCTCTAATTCTCCCGTCCCTCCCTTTCCTACATCAGCTCATCCTGATTTGTGGCTGGGATTTTCGTGTTATGTCACATCTCACTCACCAAGCGCACTATAAAACACAGTGCATCAAGGGCAGCTTTCAACCCCACAAACAAGTTGGTGAAAAGATATCAGGCTGTCTGTACAGTTTGTATTGACCAACGTAGTTCTCTCAGAATCAGCCATTATCTTTCATTTTCATAATCCTGGTTAGGCTGGTTTCTGGCACAAGATAGAGTACTTGCTCTGTATGAAGCATGTAGGGAGAGAGAGGCTGGACCCGCCCCTCCACTGTGATTGGAAGTGATGGTTTACATTGATTTTTGGGTTGGTAAAAAAATGTTTTCGAGTGGGTGGGGAGAAATAAAAATGTTCATTAGATAAATTATGTCCCCATTTAGTGAAAAATAGACAATAAAATAGGATGTGCTTTAGGGTTTGGCTACCTTGTGATTGACAGGTCCCATCTTGGAGTTGTCCGTGTCTTCGTCTTAAAACTTTAACCCTTTCCATTTTTGTGCTTTCATGTCATGGAAGTTAATTTAACCTTGGTCGACTTAAAATGTCTCATTCAGCTTTCGGTTCAGTTCAGTGTTCACTCGGATGCATCCTGGGTAAAGTGAGTGAAAAGGTGTTTGGTCTTCCAGTAATACATTCTGGCACACTGACCAAACATGAGCCCTCACTGAGATTTTTCTTTTTTTTTTTCTTTTGTAGCTGTTTTGCATTCTCATGTCGGAGCACAACAATTTTCAAATTGGTGTAATGGAAGGCAGCCGTCTGTGCTGTGACTGTGAGGTAGAGGTGAGAGGAAGACCATTTCATGGCCGAACACAGTGAGCTCAACGGCGAGCATGAACGGTCTAAATTCTTCCTTTTCACACCATATCCTAACTGTGTCCTAAATGTAGGATTGTCTATTACTTCATTTTACTGATGCAGGAAAAGATTGCCATTTAGTGACATTACAAGGAGAAGGACAACCACATCATTTGTGTTTGTAGTCTTAGTATGTACGTTCGGTCTGAATAAACAATGAAAGTGAAGTCTAGCACTCAATTTTTCATAAGACCCACATTGCTTCAACAGAATTGTCAGATATAAATGGAGTTTAGGAATGCAGAGAAGGATGCTGAAAAGTGTGTCACACTGGTCCCGTTTCCTGTTGGTCATTTCCTCAGGCTGTGGGGTCCTCCTTTTGTCTCTGCACATCAGGGTCAGCTCTGCTGGCTCAGGAGGCAATAAGGTACATCGCTCTCCTTTTCATCTGATTTACCCAACAGATTGTTGCAGTCTTTTTTTTGCTTGAATTACGGCTGGATCAGTGAGCTGTAAATCTCAGGAGAGTGACACTGAGTAGCATAGCATTCCCCTAAGGTGTCTCTGTCTGAGGCGGTCAGGCTGCTGCCAGCATTTTACTGCCTCAACACGGCCCCTGTTGACATTGTTGTGCGCAAATGTCAGCCGTGATCGTTATGACGTTAATGTTTGGAAAGGGGGTGGGGTCATAAAATCTGAGTATTGAATAATTGATTTACAGGATTCAGAGTTGACTTTAATTTGGCTCCTGCAGTTATTTGGAGGTTTTGGTGTTTTTTACGTGTATGTCGTAAGATATTTGTGTTGAGAATGACTGTGTTCACTATTAGTTCCTGGTCTTTCTGTGGTAGCCACAGAAGTCTAACAGGAAGTTTGCCGTTTAGATAAGGCCTCTGCTAGTGTTGAGCAGAATAAATAGCCTCTCTGGTCACTGTGTGCTTCTCTTCTTGCTTCACCAAAGAGCACAGGACGGCTCACTGTAGTTGGTGTCTGATGAGATGAGGACTTCAAGGACTTTTCCGTTTTTATTAAAACAACGCTACAAAATGTGCAATAATCGCATCAAATAAATTACAGCGATAACCCGAAAAAACAAATTTGCTCATATGGCCTAAAATGAAATACCTGGGTTTGTTAAGACTGTCTATCTATCTTTCCATCTTCTCCGCTAGCTTTCAGCACCTGGGACAGCACACACACACACACACACACACACGCACAGCGCTGTCCGTCGTGGAAAAAAGCAAAAAAATATATATTTTAGGCCATATCACCCTGCCCTGTGCTCCTGACATAAATGTATTATTTGAAATATGGTAAATTCCCCAACTGTATACAAATATGACTACCCTGCAAATTGAATTTTAATATCTTTTTTTTTCTTTTTTTTTTTCTTTTCTGTCTTACCACATGTATCAGTTGGAATGGCTGCTAACCACGGTGAGCATCCAGTGACTCAGAAATGGTGATTTCTTCCTGAAAAGGATCGTCAGGATACACAACAAGGCTTACTCACAGAGACCCAGTGTTGCATAGTCAGCTGCGACCCAACCCAGTCTGCTCTGACCTACAGCGTGTACACCGAAATAGCCCAACCTTCCCTTTTATAAAGGTTTTATATCTAAACTGTCAGTTTTGGCGATCTTGCACAGGACTTATTCATGCTTTTTTTTTTTTTTTTTTTGGTGTGTGTGTGTGTGTGTGTGTGTGTGTGTGTGTGTGTGTGTGTGTGTGTGTGTGTGTGTGTGTGTGTGTGTGTGTGTGTGTGTGTGTGTGTGTGTGTGTGTGTGTGTGTCTGTATCATAGGTCACATTTAGCGATCATCTTGGGCCTATTGGGACCGAACTAGTCCTTCAGAGTGGTTGATTGTAACGACGGTAACACATGATGTTGAGCAGTTCCTGCTGTTTGTAGAGCTAAATCACAGTGTGACTGGGGATCTTTGTGCAGGCCCAGACTAACCTCAAGAATGCACTGATTGTTTTGTCAAGGCTAGTCACACTATTGTGTCGGTAAAACGGCACATCTTATAAAGCTCTCCTGCATAAAACAATGTACTATTCTGCTGCAAATGAACAGAGCCAAGAGCAGCCGGATAGCTTCTCTGCTTGTTCTGGTTTCAGAATAGGAAAAAGCTCCATAGCATTCATGTGGGTTGGGTGTGTCATCAATAAGATGAGATAAGACTATGTAGAGGATTGGGTCAGCCTTTATCCAACAAACAGGAACTCACCGTAGCAACATCATGAAACTGTACTGCTCTTGACTTGATATATTACCATTGGGTTTTACCAACATGGAAATACATGGTGGCTGTTTTGAATTATTTCAATAGTGTGCCAAAAATCTGTTTTCATTTCAGGTAAGAAATGGGCCGTGCAGTCGTGCTTCATTTTATATCTACAGCGCTTAAGTAATTCTTCACAGGGTTCAGTAGTTGAGAGGCACCGTGTCCGTGCTCTGTAAAAACTCCAAATAAAGCTCTGCTTGTTCTCATCATCATCTTCCCATAGTTTGCCGATTGGTCGAGCTTCCAGCTGCCAAGCACAGTCCGTTGCCAATGGATGTTTTCCAGACTGAACTCTTGTAGAGAAACCTAAGCTTTGGTCTGGTTTCGCAAAGCAAGGAATTAAGTTTAACAGTTGTTTGCAATTTTAAATTTAATCTTTTAAGACATGAGTTTGTATTTCTTACTCTTGTATTGTGTTTCTTTTCCTGTGGTGGGATTTCCCTGATGTTGCTAAGCAGCGTGTCTGTGTTGCTAAACATGTCTTGGAGACAGATTGCAGCCAACTAAACAGCCATGCAATTGCCCCATGGCATAAAGTTAATTTTTGCTCTTCTATTTAGAAGAAAAAACAAATGTTAACCTCTGACACAGCTGTGTCTCTTGTTGCTGGAAGTTTAATTCACTGCACCGGTTGCAGAAAAGCATAGAAACAGGATGGCTGAGAGAGCAGTCATTAGACATTTTTCAATAATGCAAACTGGCAGTAAGGAATATTAAGGGACTCAAACCTGTGATGATAGCCAGAGGTCAGTATTGATGATGGGCAAACTAGATGATTACCATATTAATCATATATACTGGCCCATTGCCACATTTTAGTCTCAATGGGGTTATGATTTCTCAATAATTGTTAAGCTCAAAAGCACATTTTCACATCTTAACCCAAATTGAATGCAGTTACATCATACCTGAGAGGAGAAAAGATCATACTAGATTACCCTTCTTTCTTCTGGCCATTTCAATTACTAATAAATTGGCAATGGCCTCATCAGTGATTGCTTTGCTCCCATCTTTTTCACTCCTTCCCTTTTTTTAGGAAAGCGCAATAACCTCACCCAGGAGAACAGCTGGTACCATTAGTCAACAGTAGGGACTAGCTCAGTGGACAACATTTAGTCAAACACTCGACAATCAGTTGGTTTAACACATATGACAAATTCTACTTTCTTCCAATCTCATGTAATATTTTCCCCCAATATCTTACTTTTAAAGGGTTTTTATTCCATATTTGCTTAACTAAATCATGAAAAGAAGTGTGATCAGCAGGGCCACGTTAAAGTACCATAGGCCCCGAGGCTATGAAATTGAATTTGCATACAATGATGCCGCAACAATAACTCATGACTGCAGTTTGATTGTATGACTGTTGCTGGATTGTTTATAGCAGATGCTAATAACAGTTGCATAAAAATTATCATGTACATATTATGAATATTATATTACTGTTTAAATACAACAATCATGGCCAGTCAACAGAGTAAAAACCTAGACAGCAGCCGTTGGTACTGCTGGAATTTGACACTGGACCCTGTTGCTAAATCTCCCAGTCGACAGGTCTCTGATTTAGGTGTCTGTTCACACGGAGCTTCTATTCCACCACGATTATGACAAATCTGTAGCTCCGAAGTTAAGCAAACAAGCTTCACTCCTCATGACCAAGTTGTCTTTGTTGATTGTTGCCCCAGACGACTATTGCATTGCTGTAAGGAAGAGCAACTTTTCTGTTCCCATTTTTGACTTGAATCGTAACTGATCATGTCAGGTTTTCTCAGCAGTGACAAATGCCGATGACATGTGGTGAAATTAGGGAATGATTAAGTTTTAAGCACCTTTTTGTGAGAGAATAAATTTCTTGCCTTTCAAAAAATGTCTATTTTTAACTAATGTATCTCCCAAAATGTCTGGAGACCGTTTATAGTTGGATGTCAGTCCGTTGCTCTTGGTGTGCATCAAGCTCTCACGGAGTAATCAAATTCAGTTTCCTAGACGAATGCCCCTCTGATCCAGATAAGTTTAGAGGAGGATTTAGAGAATCTTATGTAACTCAACGAGAACTGGAAAATCCTCAATTTAGGGAAGATTTAGCCGAACGCTCGAGTGTCATCAACTGGAAAAATAAAATAGTCCTTTAGCTCACAGTCTGTGTTTGGAGACATCAAAAATAAAGAGTTGTAACGACTGATGTGTTTTACAGAAAGCCTGTTAGGACACTCCCACTTCTCTACAGGAAGAACTTCCTGCTTGTGTTGTTATCCTTGTCCTGTCAGAAACTTGCCATACAAGCTTTTCTCTCTCTCTCACTCTCTCACTCTTTCTCTCACACAAACACACAATGGAAAACCACGTCCAAAACATATCCCACATCCTGTGCTGTGCTTTTATCATGTTGGTGATTCAGGCTGGCAAACTGTTACCATGTGCTCCAAAAAAAAAAAAAAAAAGATTTGAGGAGCTTCACAAAACAAAGACCACTTAAGAGCTTTCGTCTTTCTTCAGGTTGTAGGTTGGATTGGACCTCTGTTTTGACCTTTAGTTTATCTGAAACTGGCCAGCTTTCCATTATCTTTGGAAGTGGTCTGTTATTTTAAGCACAACACTGGGACTTGTAGCTTTTGAATGGGCTTGTTTTCCAAAGCTCTCTCGTCTGCCAGCAGATTCTTGTCTTGGGGAAGATTTTAGCTGAACCAGCTACAAAGTTTACATCTGTTTGTATTGGGTATGTCCTATTTTTCTTTGGAAGTAGCTCTTTGTAAGTGTGCCACATATAAAGCGTTTGAGTAGTTTGGATGTTTAAAATTTGGCACAACTGAAGATGAAAAGAAACTGGCAGTGAAAAGACTCCTATGAAATATCATCAAGCATGTTTGTTTTGTTCATTATTCATATGCTGGCATTGGAGCTAACCTAGCCAACAGGGAATACAGATAACATCACAACTGTTTTTATGCCATCAACATGACTCGTGAAAACTGTCTGCTGCTCACACTCTTTAACAAAAGTTACTAACCTCAAGGAAGATATTGTAGGCTCACTGGAATGGTGTGGAAGAAGGTGTTTCTGACACGGCGGCCGCAGAGGTCAGGAGAATCTGAGCCTTGAACGCCACCATCTCGTGCTGTGGGATTCAACACGTCCACGGCCATCCATGTTCGTCATGGGTGTAACGTCACGACACCTGCCAAATCCAGATGAAGCCCTGGACCACCCAGACGGTTCTGGAGTAACCGGCCTGTATCCAGACTGTCTCCCCACTGGAGCTTCTCCTGATCCTGCTCCTGATACGTCCAGCCGTGGCGGTGTGACGTCCTCAGCCGAAGCTCCACCACACAGTTTTTTTCTTCTGCTGCTTCTGTCCCTGCAGCGGCCACTCAGCCGCGCTCTCCGGATCTTGTCCATCAGTGTCCGGGTAGTTCTGTCACTGGAGGGTTCTAATGCCGAGACTTCCTCTCAATCCACCTCGGGGGGGCAGCGGGCCCGTCCTGCTGCAGACCGGTTGGCTCCCTCTACATCACCTGGTCACCAGCAGCCTGTTAATCTGCGATCTTCTCTAGAGGGGTAAACCCTGCAACGTTATCCACAGTAGATCCTCAAATCCTGGATATTGGCGATTCCATTGTAGAGACATGTCAGTTCCAGGTTAAATTCTGGACATGGTGGCATCTATTCTTTAAAGGCACCCTACTATGAAGAGTCCTCATGTCCGGTCCCACTCCTGTGTCTCGCCGTGGGATTGTGTCACTGGCACAAAGGCATAACAATAATACAAATAAGATGGTGAACTGTGGCGTTCGCTTCTTTTAATTTATGATTGAAGGAACTCTACTTGCTTGCTGTGTGATCACAGGAGTGAGGAGAACCCACACGGGGATATTAGATAAGTGTTGTTTGGGGATCTGGCTCGTTTTTTGGCTTGAAAGTATCTTATTCCCCTATTTCTTATCCAACAGAAGAATTTATTGTAAGGCAAAATGGAGAAATGTTGGTCGGAGTAGCAAGACTTTCCTTAAAGAGTGTTGTAATGAACCTGAACCATCATACTCGCACATCATCATCCCCCTTTTCAAAACGGGATGTCAAATTCATAGTCGCAAGCTACAACATGTGTTGTTAATACTCTTCTTTGAAACTGTCTGCACCGCAATGTAGCAAGTAGCCATGGTTTGTTACAAAACACCCTCAGTGAGAGAGCCGAACACGTGTCGTGGAAAAAGATTTTGCTGCAGTCTGTGGAAGGGATGTCTGTGTTCTCAAGTCTTTCAAGTAGTCTATATACTGCATATATTTGTTCATATTGCTGTTCCTTAGATACCCGTTATCTTAAACTGATGACGAGCAAATGTTAAATCATCCTCTCTGCTCTTTGCACAGATATGAAACGAGTTGTACGGCAGAGCAAATTCCGTCACGTCTTTGGCCAGGCGGTAAAAACTGACCAATGCTACGATGATATCCGGGTGTCACGGGTCACATGGGACAGCTCCTTCTGTGCAGTCAACCCCAAGTTTGTTGCCTTAATTATCGAGGCCAGTGGCGGAGGCGCTTTCCTCGTTCTTCCTCTTCAAAAGGTAAGCTTCTATTGTACCATGTAAGAGTATTTAATGCCACATTGAGTCAGCACTGCATTGTCAGGACTGGCCTCTAAGACCGCTAGATGGAGATAAACCATATGTGTATACATGTTTGCCTAAACGACTTCTTTATGCTACGTCAGTAGCACACGGTGAGTACCTAACAGTCCATTTGTTAACATGTTTTTAAGTTGTTTGTATTACTTGCTCTGAGGTGAAATCAGCAACTTTGTTTTAGCTTGCTTTGGTTAATATTTTTGTGCTTTAATAACACTAAAATTCTCAGTATGGTGTCCCCTCTATACGAAACCTAAAGTTTGTAGGGTGAAATGAACATTTATGTTTTTGAGATTACGCTCTTCACCTACAATCTCTGCATATTGGCTTTTTTTAATGGTTTTTTTTTTTTTAACCAACAGGCCTATCACCCTAAACTTTTTGCATTTTGAAAGAAGTGGTTTAATTTGGTCATGTCTTTCATCTTTATTCTGGGAACATGATGCATTAAAACGGTGTAATGCTAACCTTTTTAAAGTGCAAGTCTTTTTTGAGTGCAGTTATGCATGTCATGTTTTTGTTACGGATGACTAAAGTGGATGAAATTATGTCTGGATATTTTTAGATTGGGGGTGAAATGAAATTGCCTTCACGTCAGTGATGACATAATGGGAAGGAAAGCCTTTCTCTCTGGGATCATATTTGGACTGAAGTGAATGTAAACATAAAAAACTTAAACGGCAGGGTGAAAAAATCTTGATTCCTCTGAGAGTAATGACCCATTCCCCATGCTTTATGTACAGTAAATATTAATTTGTATTGACTGCTTCACCTCTTGGAAGCAGGACTGTTGACTGTTGGTGTTAGTGTACCTTAGGATTAATGTTTAGCAGCGGGCTGTTTCACACACACCCTCATGTGTACAACAGAAACTTCTCAAAAGCCCCGGAGCGAACGGTCTCCTGATCCTTGCCTCCATATAAGGAGTCGCTCAACTCCATCTTGATTTACTTTTGGGTTGGGCAACACGTCATTTGAAGAGTGTTTAGCGGTAAACAAGTTAGTTGGGTGAATGCATCATTCGCTTTTGTTTTAACTCCACTGTCATAATTAGTCTAATTAAGGTGCACTCGAGATCTGACTGATTATAACAGGGGACTCTGGCACGTCCTCCAGAGAGCCCTTGGGTGCCATAGTGGTGAACTGCCGGTTGTTGTTGTTTCTGTTTGGCAGCTTTGAGCAATGCAGATCCTGACATAGTGAGTGACATAAGTACTGCGATATTGTTGATGGATCTAACCTGGGCCTGTAATTACTGTACACCAGTGGACTGCCAAGGCTCTGGCATAGGGGACCGGATCCTTAGGCCTGTCATCACGCAGCTTACACCTCTCAGCACGTCAGTCAATACAAAGCTGGTACTCGGGGGGGGGGGGGGGGGGGGGGCAGCAGGCTCGACCCGTTTCACACTCCTCCCACCCTCCTCTCTGTCTGTGTTTTGAATGATCTGCCCTCTGCATGTCACGTCCCGGTACAGTTATGGTGTGTCTACTGAACAAAGTCTACTTTCACTACTCAACTGAAAGGTTGTGAGAGACTGATGTCTTTATGTTGCAGAGTAAACCTCAGGCAATTTCCTCAAGTGAGAGATTTAAAAAAGTCTCTCTCTTGATTTTTAGATCTTACTGCATACAATCTGGCAGCTGTGGCGCCGACTAATCCTTCAGATATAGTGTTTTCCTCACTTCAACAGGCCCTGCATTGAGACACTAGAGCTGAAAGGGGAATACCATTTTATTTAAGAATAATAGTATGTTCTGTATGTCTGTTAATCTTTGGACTGTGTGACCAGAATGTATTGCTATCAAACCAGTTTTATAGCCTAGCATATAAAGAGAGTCAGTTGTTGGGACATGGGAACAACATTGGGCATTCCCATTTTTCATTTTTACATTATTCTTTTTCTTAACATATATTTTTGGCATTTATCACCATGGTATTCTCAGCTGGCAATGCAGGTCTCAAAAGTGGGTCGAGTCTTGTTCTTTGACTCAACCATCAGCAAAACAGGGTTGCTATAGTACCAAAGATAACTTCTGATAAACTGATTAAGCAAGGATTATTATGGTTAAACTAATTTATCTGTGAATCAGTATGCTTTTGTTGTTGCAACGACTGTACGAATGTTTTACTGTAGTAGATTTTGTCAGACACACGGCTCTGCTGTGAAACTCTGTGTCTGATTGAAGTACACGTGCAGTTTGAATCACCCGGGTCTCATTTCATTTTTGTTTCAAGGGCACCCATTCCCTAAACACCCCCACCCTCCCTCATGTGAGGGTGCATCTGTCCGGCCAACCCATCTGCCCAGACTGTGTTGCTCCCGGTCTCTGTGGGCAGCCAGCTGCTCGGGGCCTTTGTCCCACGCTTTCTCCCAGCGCAGCTCTTTGTCATCACCACACTTGGTGCTGGGGGGGAGGAAGCAGTGTGATGATGCTCCTTCCCCCTTCACAATTGAGCCATATGCAACTGTGCACCGTCTTTGTTGAGGTGACGCAATAACGTCAGGAGGTTGAATTATTGAAATGATGAGCCCACCCCCCCCTCCAAAAAAAAAAAAGCATTGTACTCCCTCAGCCTTTATTCTGACAAACCTACTCGCAAAGCATCTCTTGGAGTTCAGAGGTTGATGTTGTGGCTCTTGTGCCCTGACCTGAGGTCTGAGCCTCATTTTGAGTCGTCAACCAGTGGAGCCATGTCTTTGTGTGACTCAGTAGGGAGAGGTTACTGTGGCAGGCCGCCGTGACTCAGCACAGCCACGAGTATTGTTGCTTCCTCCTGTCAGAACACAGGAATTTATAGAGAGGGCATCAGATGTCCAGCTCAACACATGTCATTCCCTTGCCTCATGCTTTCAATCTCCTCCTTTCTCTTTCTTAGCAGGATGTCTGCTAATTTATTCCCTGATTTCCATATGAAGGAAGCTGTGGGAGTGAAAGCAGCAGCTAGCAAGTGTTCAGTGAAACATTCCTGATAATTCCTCTTTGTCTGCTGGCCATGTGAGAAGGGAAGTTTCAGTAAATCATTACAGTTGCTGTGGTTTATATTCTTTATTTGCTTTATCTAAGCATGCCATTGTTTAAAACTCCACGCTGTCTGTGCCGTTTTAGCCATCGGTATCTTTATTTTCCATGCAGACGGTGGGTTAGTCATTTTGTCCGTTGTTAGCGTCTTTCGTTTCCTCTTTTGTCCGTTTCTTTTTTTAAGATTGACCTAAACTGCAGCATTAACACCACAGAGAGCATTGCTTAACGTTGAAGGCATGTCCCACGTTAGTGCTTCAAATGCTGCCTCTGTTCAGAAAAGGATGATCAGATGTCGAGAGAGTGTGTGTGTGTGTGTGTGTGTGTTTTGATTTAGATTCAATCCCTCAATGCACCATTCATCCAGTGCTCAACCTTTGCTGCTGGTAATCCCTGGGTGTGTGCACCGTGACGCATTATTTCTGTTGTCTCACATGCACCAGTTTGGCTGCTAACTAAGCTGTGCTCTGTCTCTGCTCTCAAAAAAAATACGCTGCGTGTTCATGCTATCCAGGGTCTTTCTCCATACTTTGGTCAGTTTCTATACTGCTCAGTTGCCTCTGCCTCTGCCGCTCAGTCCTGCTGACTGCAGATTTTACCATATATGGTCATTCACTGCTCCCTGCCTGACAGCCTTCCAAGACCATTTCCTCCCTGCCTTCCCATTGGCTGCTTCGTGCAGTGTCGGCACACATGTGAATTCTGGGATAGGCCGAAATATGAAGAGCGGCCAAGATTAGAGAACTGGGTTGAAGTCAGATGTTGTCTCTGTCACAGAGTCACTCACTGTATGTGAGTGCCATATTAGAATAATTGTTTTAATGTGATAATCGCTATGACTGCAGGAATACTGAATACTATTTATAATCCATAAATACAGAGCTGTGAGCCCTGGTAGCTTTTTAAGACAAAACAGACTTTCTTTTAGCTGCAAACCTTAAGACAAAGCTATGCTACATTTTTAATGATAGCAGATGTTGTGTACAAAGCCATTTTCAGTCATTTAATGCATTTAAAGTCTACTGCACATAAGCAATTGATTCACAAAATCACTGCCGTTGCACACAAATGCACCAATCTGGCACAAAACATCTTTTGGGGTGGGCTGCCTTTTTATATGTTCTAAGTTCTTTCTAAAAGTATCTGTTCATTCATATGATGATTATTTTTGGGGCCACGGGTGCTGAGCTGTATCACAGCATGCACTGGGGAGACAGTAGGAAGATGTGGAGACACTGTGGACAGATGGCCGTCGTCCATAGAGAATGTCTACTCAGTGCATTCTCATCAAAGAGGAGACAGAAGTTAATGACCCTCCCCTGATATTCATTAGAGGTTTTGTCTTAGATTTTAAAAATGACTTGTGTGGAACTAATCACTGTGGCCTTAGACATACTGGAAACACTGATCCTGTGTCATCAGTCATCACCAACCTCTAGCCAGTCAAATATCTTCTGTTGTAGGAGCACCTGAATACTAACAGGTGTGTTTCAAAATGTCAGCTGCTCCAAATATTAGTAGTAGTAGTAGTAGTAGTAGTAGTAGTAGTAGTAGTAGTAGTAAACAGTGGACTTGTCTTAGATGCTATCTGTAATTAATCTTGTGACTAGCCATGTAACAGAAATGGACAATACTACTGTGTATCTGTAGTACATATCTGTATAGGTATTTCTACTTTATCTCTAGCTATATATAGCTGAGGTTTCAGTCTGCAGTGTGCTGCACTGTATTGTTCCTGCCCTATCTCTCTCACACACACACATATATACACACACACACACACACACACACACACACACGTACACACACACACACACACGTACACACACACACACACACGTACACACACACACACACACACACACACACACACACACACACACACACGTACACACACACAGGCAGGCTTGTAAAAGTGGAAATTTCCATGGAGCAGTGAGCAGCAGTGGACAGCATGCAGACCCTTCAGTGTGTGCATGTGTGAATCACATGTTGAGCTGCAAGGAGAGGAAGTGTGCAGGCCTCTTGTTTGAATGAAAAGAATGTCCTCTACTGCCTTGAGGGATGTCGTTCATCCATTTTTCGTGTTTTCAATGTTGAGCTTTGTATCTGTCGCCGTGTGGTTCAATCTCATTCTCTACAGCCGTACTTGTTGCTATGCGACTGTTTGTTTTCTAGGCGTCAAACATTCCTTTGGAAGGATACAGATGTCTGTAGTGTAGTTATGGACATGTTAGGTATTCCACTGCTGAGTTTAGCCCCTTTTCTGGTGGTGTGGGTGTTTGGGTTTTTTTTGCAGTGTTTTCTGGACTAAATCATTTTCAAGTCTTGCTGAGCTCGATCCCTATACCCGTAGGCTGGTTACCTTGGAGATGATTTTCTTGCTTGGCTGGTTTAGTATGTTTGGGCCCATTTTTGTTGTAAAAGTGTGATGTTACTGTCAGTGTTATAGAACAGTTAAGGTCTTGATCAATATTGCAAACATGAAGTCTGACTACAAAACTGGAGGAATCTCGACAAATCTGAGCAGGAAGTGAAATGAATATTTATAGCAGATTAAATCTTATCATCTTAACTAGTTTGGTTTCTTTTTTTTAGTCAAATAATATGACTATTTGACACCAGGATTTGATAAACTGAATCTTTAAAGAGAATCAGAGTTGATTTAAATCTTAATACCTGCACCCCCCCCCTCTTGCTGTTAGTCCAGCAGATTTCTAGTCACGGTGTTAATTCCTAAAGTTGCCTTTTTATCAGTTTTCTCTTGCTTTTAGTATAACCATTGTATGTTTCTTACCACTCTAATTAGATGCAGCAGTAGTGGTTTCTGTGCGTGTGGAACTTTTCGCTGTCAAATAACTGTTTGCTGCCAAAAATCTGACCCTGAATTCTGCTTGAGGTTCAAATTGCTCCAAATAGGAAACACACAAATGTCTTGTTGACAGTCATGGTAGTCACTTGTGATGATAGATGGATGTGACTACTGTTCAATAAACAGCAAGATATTGAGAACAATGTTACTGTAAACTCTTAAATTAGTGGACGTTTCTTTCAAATGGCTCTTGGCTCTTAAAATGCACTCTTTAGCAGTAGGAAGGATTACTGTCAGGTTTCTTTTGTCTGAGAATCAATTTCCATGACCTGACACTAATAGACCTCTTATGTTGGGAACTCGTATGACACGCTCTGCTGAACGCGTTCAACATGCATTCAGCACAAGTTGATCCCTGGTCATCACTTCTCAACTGTAGTTCCTCACACATCAACAGTAAAACGCTGAATTACATAGAACTGCATTCCATCAAATAAGTCAGTAATATCAAATTAAGTTTCAGTTTGCTTTGACACATCTCTTGTGCCGTCTCTATATTTTATCATTTCTTTTAGTCTGAGTAGGCCATTTCATTTCATTGAGCTCCCGTTTGGCCACCAGCAGTTTTGTCCATGTGTTTTATGTGACCGAGCCACAAGACGTTTCATCCCCTTGTGATTCATTAATGTCAGATTCATCATTTCGTCTCCACCTCTCCTGAGCGATCTCTCATTGTGCTTGTGGTTGGTTGGTGACATTCTGGTTGATGTTTTCGTACAAATGCCTCATTTTAAGACGAATACAGACTTGCAAATGTGTCTGAAGTTTTGCTTTTCCAGAGAGACCGAAGGGAGAATGTAACAAGTTTCCACAGGTACCCTCACTGCAATGCGGTATGTGTCCCAAGCTACCTTGTGTGCAACTTTTGGGTTTTCAGTTGAACTGTTGATCGGCGGTATGAACAACTACAATGATCGGACTCGATGCAAACCGCATTCTGTGTATCGTGTTATCAGATGTTTACACAGACTCGAGGCAAGATCCACTTGTGTTCGCTCTTCATACCCTGGAATTCCAAATTGTGTATATCGGACACGAACACCATTAACACCTCAAAGGGTGCTACATTTGACACCCTAGCGGCCCTCTTGCTCTCATTAGTCATACCCATGCGGCCTGGGGCCGAGGTGTGGAATGTTAAGAACGCTCTCTGGTCGAGCTGCTGCTCTCCTCTGCTCAGGTTGATCAGGAGGTTGATCTCCAGAGCTAAGCTCGAGTGTTGCTGGGGCTTCATGGTTAATTGCTGCAAGTCACCCATAGAAGCTATTTGTTTCTAAAGTATAGGATTCTTAAAAGTGACTTAAAAGTGTTGGTGGAAAACTGAGCTTAATGTATGAGGTGGTGTATGAATCTTTGCAGCATGTCTGAACTGGAGTTAACATGTGGGATGTAATGAGAAGTGTCTCCGAGTGTTGATGTTGAAGCACTGATCGCTCCCGTAGGTGGTCTTAATCTGTGTCAAGCACGGACATAAAACATGAATTTATGCTGATCGTGAATGTTTTTTTTACATTCTTCTAATTGCATGTACAAGGAAGAAAAGTCAAAAGTTAAGTCAACCCTACATCAGTTATAGTACAAATCTTCACGCACCATATGGTGCGTGAAGATTTGTACTGAGAACACTCAGTTCTCAGGTTCAGATAAATGAGTTTTACGGAACATTCGTAGTAAACGGTGATAATATACAAACATGCCCGATCAGTCTACTCCCTCCTTCTCTTAAACACAAGCAGCAGATCTGCTGCAATTACACAACACTGTTGTGTTTGTTAGTTTACAGCATAATAGGAGCCAAGTGAACATAAACATCATGTTTTATTATCTTAGTGTTTGTGAATTGTACAACTAACATCTACCCATCTGTGTAATGTAACATAGTAGTACTGCACCAATTGATGTTGAATCGGTGGGGACTTTTTTACATTATTCAAATGGCTTCACAATGCATGGGGGTTTTAGCATGCATGGGGTTTTCTAGCTTCTTAATTAAATGACCAAAAATGTAATTTTAAATTCTCACCATTTGGCAGTGCCTCCTAAGCCCACTAGATGGCGCTCTGAGGCCCGCTGGAGGAGAATAGAAATATACTGAACATGATCCACAGCACTTTGGATCTGTTAATGTTGTGGAAATAGTGTAAAGTAATTACTGCAGAGTTATTAAAGAAAACAAAGTAATAACTTTGATTGCTGTGATTGCACGAGCCAACAGCTCAGTTCGCTCTTTGTCAGATTTGTTTGTGCTGTTCCTGTTGCTACACCTGGTCATCAGTCTGTGTCCTTCCTGCTCTACATCCTGTTCCTGCTGTCGTCAGGACATCATGTGCAGGAAAAGTCCAGTAAGCTCAGCTGTAATATACATCTCTACGTGCACAGATATCCCGTCTATCTCGTAATGCACATTTTTTGTGTTCTGTGATCAACGAAATGAAAATGAAGCAGAGCCAGCTGCAGAGGGGAGGTCACCGGTCTCAACTGTAATGGCAACGTTATCTGATACCGGATGGTGGCTCATAGATCCCTATTGACAGCAGTGTCAAAGTCTGCTTTCTCTACACTCCGCTTCAGGGTAGATTTCAGGGTGTGTTCAACAGTCAGGGTGAGGTTTAGACATGATCTTGTGATTTACACACACACACACACACACACACACACACACACACACACACACACACACACACACACACACACACACACACACACACACACACTCTGAGTTCATTCTCACACACACTGGACTTTGATCACTAAACTTGGAGGTGGAGCATGTGTCACGGCCCAACTCTGTCAGTCAGGTGACTGCATGGTTACTGGCCAAATATTTTCATATATTAGAGAGTCACTTATGTCCATGTTTAGGACTGTACTGAAACGTATACACATGTTTTCACTGAATATGAACGAACCACTGAGATATGAATCGTGTTACTTGGTGATATCAGCCGAACCACTTTGGATGTGCACTGTAACAGCAGCCGGCTTGAAGTGCCCTCTCTGCCAGGCTTCTGTATCTGCTGTAGCAGAGGCAGGGAAATGTCTAAGAGCAGGAATGTCTGAGCAACATGACACTCGTATCCGGGACTGGACTGTCCCTCCGAGACCCAGACCACCATCCTCTGCTTGTCTCCTCTGGATTTTTGTTCCTCACTCTGTTTTGTACCAAAATCACTCGATGCATCTCTTTATTTCTTGCTCTTTTGAAATTCGTAATGTCCTGCAGACCGGGAGTTGCACTAAGAGGCTAAATGGCCATTATTTACCTCACAGTTCTGTCCTTTTTTGAAAGCTTTTAGTCACATGTAATCATTTGGCTTCAAAAGCCATAATGTACAATTTAGAGTGAGTTCGGTCTCTTTGGAACTTTAAGACTCTCTCCAGTAGTTCTGCCTTTTATGCACATGGGAGAAGGCTTTCTGCCAGTCATCTCCTTGGGTTTAGGCAACAAACCCACTTGGTTAGGTTTAGCCAAAGATTGTGATTTGGGTTCAAATAAACCCTTTCTGTTAGAAAGCACTGATGGTATACTTCTCCCGTGTGAGCCTTTTGTGTCCTGGTCTCACTGACTAAAGTGTGCACTTCTCTCTAGTTTACTGCATCGCTGTTTGGTAAATGGAATTAAATTTGGCTTGATGTTCAACTGCTGTTGAATACGGTGCTGCGGGTAGATACTAGTATACTCACTGGTGCTCACAGATCTGTTAGTTTGATGTCCACACCAGTGGGAGGAGCTAAATTGCAGTGGGAGACGACACGACTCAGAGATGCCTTATTTGAAATAGTTTCAAAGAATTGCTCCAAGAGGCCACTAAAGAAACGCAAACAATTACATAACATGCAGATGCAGGTAACTGTGGATTAGTGTTGGTAAAAAACAAATGGCCACCTGGACAGTCAATACACACTGTAATAACTCACGTCAAAGACATGCCATTTTACTGTGTGATCTCCGAATGTATTTGGAGTGTCCCGTCAGTGTAAATCCCTTGAGCATACTCTGAGCATGCATGCTTACCCCTGTCAGATGGTTGAGAGGCCTACTTTATTATGTTTAACTGTCGAAAGTCCTATTCACAAAAAGATGTTCTCTTTGTGCAAAACATGAAAAAACATCCATGTGTGACTCCAAACTTTTAACTTTGATGTACTCATGAGGTGTAAGTCTAGTTTTGGTTACTAGACTCATTATTGAATATACAATTCTTAGGTTTAGTCATTCTCCTCAAGCCATCATTTTTTAAATTCCCAATTTTTTTATATTAGGGGAGCCATCATGCTTTAAATAGGCTTGCAGCAGCAGGACTCTTTCCACAGTGAGTGACATCATCTCCTCAGCCCTGTGGCGGTACTTGAATTCAACACAGATTCGGGTCGGTCTCAGACAGCCGTCCACAGCATGGGTTTGTTAAGTCACCTCAGAGTGTAGAGAGAGCACCTGGTTCTGCTGGCTAGTATGGTTCAGTGGTCCAATCCAGCTAAGGATGTACAGTATAACTGAAGATTGTCTGTGTGTATGTTTATTTGTGTGTTGGTGGGCATCAGGAATGCATTTGTAGCCATCCAGTCCATTAGTTGTATGTGGGTTATGTAAAGGGAACCGTTTAGTGTTTGATACAGGGCTACCATTTTAAAGTGAGGAGATGCTGCGGAAAACTCAGCATCTGTTGGCACGACTACTGTATAATGGCGTCGCCACTAATAACTTTCCTTCATTACTGTGGGTGGTCCAATAGGGGCTAAATCTAATCTCAGTAGCAGCAGTAAAACTGGGTGAGAGATGGAGTGACAAACCAAGATTCTGCCTTCAGGCAGTTAAGTTTGTTTAAAATGTTTAATAAATCCTAGTCTACAGCACTTTGCAGATGTTTTTGTGTGACCGGGATTTCCCCACACATCTTAAAAACTTTTGACAACAGTTAGTCTTATTCAGAAAGTGCCGTGTTGTGTAATCAAATACTCTTTTCCAGTATAAGTTGTTCTGTCTTCAAACGATTCAAACTGTGTTGGTACATGAGGATGGTTATGGTTTCTTTGAGTACACTCATGTCATCACTCTTTCAAAGTGACTTCCAAATCCTCAAATAAAAGATTGTATTAAATTCAATGGAAGGGTTTTTCAAAAAGAGAAATGAATCGTACCTTAACAGACATGGAGTCTCGCCCTCAGTTCTGATTCTCAGCTCAGGCTGCGTCACTCGCACATAATTAAATTTTCTCTGTGGAATGAATCGTGTGTGTGTGTGTGTGTGTGTGTGTGTGTGTGTGTGTGTGTGTGTGTGTGTGTGTGTGTGTGTGTGTGTGTGTGTGTGTGTGTGTGTGTGTGTGTGTGTGTGTGTGTGTGTGTGTGTGTGTGTGTGTGTGTGTGTGTGTGTGTGTGTGTCATTTTGCAGGTGGGATTTAGGATTATACTGTAATTGACCCGTTTCAAAACATGCTCCCTCCTCCAGCACGGACAATGTTCTCTAAGCAGGATCAGAGTAAAACTAATCTCATTACTCTGTGTTGTTTACCTTTTGTCTTTACAGACGGGACGCATTGACAAATCCTACCCCACAGTGTGCGGTCACACAGGCCCGGTGTTAGACATTGACTGGTGCCCCCACAATGATCACGTCATCGCCAGCGGCTCCGAGGACTGCACAGTGATGGTAAGGTTTGCCACACCCTTTCCACCTGAACCCAGACCTCTTAATTGGGGTAAATGCAACACACACACATTCTTGAGCTGATGAGTGTCGGGCGACTACGTGCTTTTATTGCAGAAGGCCAGGCTGTTGTAACTCGGGGATGGGTGCAGACCTCACCCTCTGGATTAGATTAGACTCAAATATGTGTTGCAGTAATCAGAGCTGGGGAATGATTTAGCTGTTTATTGAGCTGAGGTCACTGACTTTTTTGAGACTGCAGTTGTACTTTCCTCCATATGTCCTTATTTGGGCAGTGAAGTGAGATCAGTGTGCTGCCTGTGTTTGTTTGCTGCTACTACTTCCTCACCTGAAAGTCCTGACTTCTTGTTAAACCCTCTCTGAATCAAGGCCATATTTAGTTCATGTGTGCAGAAGTATAAGCCATGAAATGAGCAGAGAAACTATCAATGGTTCCTCTTTTCATAGCATTTGATCTTTGAAGGGAAAACTCGCAGCCTAAACAGGCTCTTGTTGATGTTTGGAGTTGGGGGAAGTAAGCGCTCTAACTGCAGACTGACATGCACCATGATGTGGACGTGGCTACATCAACTATAAATATATATTTTTACAAAAAAAGAATGGCTTTTAATTGTCATGTCACATAAAGTGCATAATGTACATCAGCACAACTCACTGCATGTTAACCAGTTCTGCTGTTTAAAACATGTGTGCATACAGAGCCCTTTATATCATTTTATTAGCATGCTAAGAAAGGTGGTTGAATAAATGCAGATAAATGCTACAGAGGTATTGCTAAACAATGAGAAAAAGGGATTGTTATACCACTTCATGTGTCAACAGTGAATCTCTAAGTGAATTAATTTATCATCAGAAATCCTGCTGGGTGAGTGGTAAAGCAGACTTCATTTTTGTTTATCATTTTTAGTAGAAGGACTATTCTTGTTCTGTATTTTCCTAAATCTGACTTTAAGTCCCATCTGTCACTAAATCTAAATAGCAACTCTTAACTGAACTCTTAGTCACTGCTGCCCCCCCCAGGTTCCTTTTGGTAACTACATCTTTGTGGTGTCCCTTGCACAGTAATACAATTGGTAGGATGGGGTTGACGGATTCACAATAACCTCTTTTAGAATTTAGATACGGGGGTAAAAATAGGAGTCCCTCCGGCTTCACTGTTGTTTTTCCCTGAACTCTGTCCTGTTTATGACCCCACAGGTCTGGCAGATTCCTGAGAATGGCCTTGTGACTTCAATGGCTGAGCCAGTGGTGGTGCTGGAGGGCCACTCCAAGCGCGTTGGCATCATCACATGGCACCCAACAGCACGCAACGTCCTTCTTAGTGCAGGTAAGAGCTTTCTCTGTATCCCTAAATCTACAAAACAAGCTGAAATTCTATTTAAACAGAAGTCTTTGTGTTGTATCATACCATCTTAGTGGCAATAAATATTGTGTCAGACTTGGATGTGCTGCTTTCTTGCTCACCTTTTTATACCACTCTGTCCTCAGGTTGTGACAACCAGATCATCATCTGGAACGTGGGCACAGGAGAGGCTATGATCACCCTGGATGACATGCACCCAGACGTCATTTACAACGTGACCTGGAACCGCAACGGTAGCCTCATCTGCACCGCCTGCAAGGACAAGGGCATCCGTGTCATCGATCCCCGCAAGGAGATGCTGGTTGCTGTAAGCAGTTTTCAAAAGATGTGTTTGTTGTGACATTTTCTCTTTGTTATATTGTATCGTATATGTGAGGTTAATATAAGTCAAGGTGCAGTTAGATGGGGCTGCAAGTAGGGAGACTGCTTCAGCTGGAAGGCCTGCATTCAGCAACCTTGTTCCCTTAAC
>NW_027176975.1:7787145-7802145 GCF_023349555.1 Cebidichthys violaceus | reverse complement strand
TGGTCTTTTGGGTACCTGTCACTGTGGATATTCCTGCTTTGTTTCTTGTTGGGGGGGCGGGGTTATGAAATGGACTCACGGTAGAATGTCCAAGACTGGCCTCTAACCTGGATGAATTGAATAGTTGGGTATTGCTTCACTGTTAATTTTAGCCTGTTTCTTGTTCCAGCTGTGCTTATTTCCCTCTTAGCGCTTCCACTTTTTTTTTTTTTAATGGTTTATTTCTCAGAAGCTCCTGTTCAGTTTAATTATCACAAAATCAAGCAACTATTGAATTGTCCAGCCTGAGCTGTTTTTGACCAGACAGCTATGATAAAAGCTCCTCTTGATGTTTTAGATTTGTTTCTCAGTGAAAAGCTGAGGTGGGTAATGGTTCAGTCTGTTGTTTGCCTTCAATAATTATTACCACTGTAAAGACCTGAAAGTGCCATAGAGGTGACCATGCAAGTGTTTGAGAGTAGGTTTGTGTAGTAAATGGAAGCGTTGATAGGTGCCCGGATTGAAAACCACTTTGCGGTGCTATACTTGGTTAAAAAGAAAACTATGTTCAAAGGACTCTGCTCCTAAAGTACTGTGTCAGCTGTTTGTGGATGACATCATGAAGTCCTGCCAGTCCATCCCACAATACACCAGGCAGCATTACTGGTCGAGGTTTGTTAGTAAGCAATGTGCCCCTGACATTTTGACACTTTCCACCTCGGTACGGGTATTCAAAACATCTTGAAAAATGATGTCAAACCGAGAAGCTGTCAGCAGCCTTTTGAGTCACCGTGGCTTTGAGATGCAATTTGAGCAGCGAGTCGTAGAATATTAGCAACAGGAAATTGCAGGAGGGCTCTAGAAATGTGTCTTGACACACATGATACTGCTCTATCTGCCACTCTATGGATTCTTTATAGCACTGGTGGCACGAGAGCAAAGTTTTGAGGAGTAGTGAATAGCGATCCAAAGGGACTCTGTAGGTTGGAGAAATGTTGAAAGATAGATGTATGTTTGTTATTTAGGTCTAGGAAACCGAGTGAAAGCTGTGTAAATAACATGACCATAAATTTTCTTTTTCTTTTTTTTTTTTTGTGGCTGTGCTGAAGAGGGTATTTGTGTGGGAGGTGTGTTTTAAATGTTTCTCTTCGTCTGTGTTCCCTGCACCTTGCCATAATGCATCTTGAGAAAAGCAGAGCCTCTGTCAATGTCGGAGGTCGTACAAATATCAAGAAAGAAAATCAGACCAAAATGAACCAGAATGAAGCCTCATGTTGGAGGTCTGCTCAGCATTTTTGTTCATTATTCTTGCTTCAAGCATCAAACATTGATTATAAGAAAAAAAAAAATAAAGACTTTTTAAAATGGCTTCACTGTATCTTTTGCATTCGGTCATTACTGTTTAAGAAGTGTTTTTTTGAGCCTTTCGATGCAAGCCTGAAGTCCAGTTTGAGTACAACAACTGCACTGAAGTCAAGAGGAAGACGGTACTGGAAATAAAGCCTCAGCCTCTTTGAAGGTTGAGGCTGGTGCGGTGTTGGACTATATATTTTCTTGTCAACAAACCCCATGAAAAGACCAAAATCAACAAGGAGTCCATGTCTTGGTAATTTACAACTTTCTTAGCCTGTCCAATGTGTTCCTCTGAAGACATGCATCTTTAAAAATGGGTTGCAAATCTTTACAGTGTAATTGTTGTTTCCCTAAAGAAAGAAGAATCATAACTCTGACAGGAAGACATTTGTTTTCGACCGCTATTGGCTGCAGACAGTCAGTGCTCCAGTGAGTTTACGGCAGCCGGACACTGTGTGTGATTGACTCAAAATAATCTACACTGTCCATCTTCATTGTGAGGGGGGAGGGAGGGGGGGAATGTCGGCTAGTGCATCAGTGTTTAATTTAATATTTTCTAGGACGCAGAGGAATAAGTGACATCAGGCTTTGGCTATACAGAAAATATTTTGTATATAGGATCAATTCATGTTCAATTTGGGTATTTTGATTTGGTGAAATATTACCAGCCTAATAATTTTAGTGGTCAGATTACCATCAGTGTTATGAAAACTAGGCATATTCTTTGTTTTAATTATTGCTATTCTCTTTTATAGACTGAGCCCAACTCTACTGGCAAACGGTTATATATACAGATGGTGTACAGTTGATTGCATTTAATATAAAGTTAGCCAAAGAACTGCTATTGTGTTCGAGCCACCAAAAATAACCAAACACTATTTCAGTGCAAGTCTATGTTACAGCAAAAATTGGAAACAGAACTTTTGTAAACGCACAGAAACCTTCTATCAAGGTTCTTTGCATCCTGAACCTGGGGAATTGCTTCCCTTTTTCACTAAATCTCATGCTGATCAGGTGTAATATCAACAGCTCAACATTAGCAGCCTGAAATAGACGCCCTGTATATTTAAAGACTTATCCAGAGATAAGTGCTGCTAAAAGACCATGCAGTTTATATGTTCCCTCTGTACGTGCGTATCGGGATGAAAGGGGTTACTTTCTCTCTGTGCTGGTCTTGTGTGCCCTGTAGATACAGGGTGTAATCAACGAGGACTTAATTAGAGAGGACTCAGTGGGAGGCAGAGGACTCTTGGGACTCGCCCCGCAAAGTACAGAAATACACATTTCCTTAAAACATGGGACTCGTGTTCTCACTGCAATGTCTCTGCAGTGAGTTTCAAAGCTGAAAGCTCAGTTTAAGTTTGAGTCTAACGTTGAATAAATCAACACACATTGTGGTACATCACAAAATCATACAAATTGAAGGCCCTTTCTGGAGACCATTTTGTATTTCTCTGGTATTAGTAAATTATATACAGAATAAATACTGTATACCGCTCATAATTCAGTACTGTAAAGCGGTTCAATCCCAGATGGACATCCCATATGTGCAGGAGGAAGGAGAGGGAATAAGGGAGGCAGTAAGAGGGAGGAGAGGTTGGAAATAGAGGGATGGACATTATTTTGCAGTGAGCAGACTTTTTAGAGCTCCGTAAAAAAAACCCAGTCTGTATAACTCAGCAAGGAGGACGGATGCTCGGAAACTCTCTTTCCCTCGTACTTTCTTCTTGTTTCTCCCTTTTATTTTCCTCTCTGTCTTCTGCCCTGTGTTGTGCTGTTCAGAGGAGAAACCCAGGATAACACTTTCTGTAAGTATGTTTATGTTTGAAAATAATTTAAAGCAAGTTAAAACCACAGACAAATATGTAATGTATTTCAGAGCAGTCTGTGTATTTAAACTGACATGTTGAGTAAAGTTTCAAGTCTTATGATCCATTGGTTCATATTGTTTAAAGTTAGTTCATAAAACTAACATGTGGTGGTGGAATGTAAATAAGTATGTTTCAAGAACTCCAATTTTGTGATACTTTTACTTCACTTGAGTATTTCACCTTATACTTATACTCCACTACATTTCAGGGAGGAATATTTCACTATAATACTATAATCCATTACAATGATTTAACAGCTACAGTTACTTTATAGATTTTCAGTTCATAAGATATGGTATACGAGGACCTTTCCGTTTGATACTTTTAGTATAATTTGCTAATACTTTCAAAGTATTACTTAATTAAGATTTATAATGCAGGGCTTTAAATTGTAGTGGTATAATTTACATCGCTGAAATAACACTTACTTATAAAAGAATGCTTCTTTCAACCCTCAAGGTTTTTTCTTCATTCTATTTAAAGGTCAATGATGTAATGAATGTTCATCCTGTGTGTCTAATCTACTGTACTGTAGGTTACCTAATATGTATATGTTTATAATATGTTAATATGTAAGAATATGCTTAGAAATGGTCTAACCATTGCCAGAGGCACCATCTTTGCAACGTAATGCTTATTTTCAGAGACTAACTTTTCCAAAACGACCACGTCTGTCAGACTGAATTTGGAGTAAATGTGTAATTAATGATGGCCAAGACATCTACGATATTTCTATTTGATGTAAAGATGCAGTCATAAAAAATGCTGCTGTAAATTTAAGGAAGATTCAAGAGTTTGAGACATTGAGCACTCAAATGTCATGAAATGGCTTAATTGCATATGTAGTGTCTGATGGCCTTCAGTTGAAGGTAATGTGGACCCTCCAGTGAAATACGGGGAATGTAATTATGGCTATAATTATGAGGATTCAAGGGGCAGTGCTGTCCTATAGCTTTACATCTAAGGATGAAGACCCAGCCTACCATGTGGCCCAGCAGAGACCACACAGGGAGGGGGGTTTCACACCGTGTAATGTAAATCTGAGCGGCAGCAGGTTCACTATAGCATGATGCTGATTAGAAGCTTGTCGTTACAGCTTAGCACTGTATAATTATACTGTCTATTCTGAATGGTAACAGACTGAGCCCTGCACTACTGTATTTTTTTTGTTAGAGCTTGACTTCACATTGAGAAGAAGAAGGATGGAAGAAATATAATATTGGGTCAGGAAGTTTATTCATACAGTTGTACTGTCAGTAAATGCTGGTTTTACTGGAAGCAGAAATATCTTCCTCAGGTCTGCGCTGCTGTGGGCTGGTGTAGCCTACAACAGCTGCTGCCCAGTGTAAATATAGAGGCCACAGCCTCTGTGCTCACCCTGGAATATAGCTTCCTCCTGGCTTTGGTGTGGTGGATGGGTGGCCTCCCTCTACTTTACAAATTATAAGGCCTTCAGCACCAAACTCACTGTCTCCACCCCAAATAAGTAATGGCTGCTCAATTGCCTGCTAAAATAAATCTGGTCCTATGGGGAACGGCAGAAACCCTAGAAAAACCTGAGTGACGATGAATACTGAAGTTGCATTTCAGATGGAAACAGATGTTTAAAATATTGTTTTATTTTCTTAGTATGTGTCTGTTGCATAAAAGACTACTTGACAGGAGTTAGTATTGACAATGCGTCACAAGAAATATCTAAGAGGTCACAAGATTATTAAACGATAGACGAAAAAGAGAAGTTATACAAACTGGATGAAGTGTTCATTAGTAAGCTTTATGGTGCTGGTAGATGCTTTCTGTATCCTTTGGACAGAGTCAGGCTAACTGTTTCCCCCTTTCCAGTCTTTTACAAAGCTAAGCTAACCAATTCATGGCTCTAGCCTTTAGGGGTCTCAAGCATCTGTTAGATTAGATATGGAAATAGTTGTATTTCCTTATTTGATCCTAAATTCAAGATAGCCATTGTTGTTGTTACAGGACTCAGAGGAGAAGATGAAGTCCCGTTTGTTTTTTCTCGTCACCTGTGTGACCCTGCTCTCACTGTGTCACGCCACCCCTCTGTTCTACAACACATCAATGGACGGCAGCGGTGATGAAGCAGAGCTGGAGCTCATTTTTCCAACCTCTTTCTCCACTCGAGCACCTGTTCAGGTCTCTGCTGCCACTGGAGCTCCCACCCTGACCAGCACCATCACCAACACCATCACCACCACCATGATCCGCCTGAAGGACTTCGTCCTCACCCGAGTAGTGGACTTCCTGCAGGAGAATCTGCTCATCATCATCGTCGTGACCTCTCTTCTCATCGTCATGGTCTTCATCATCTGCTGCGCCTCTGCCATGAGTCATAAGCGCAAGCTGGAGGCCTTCAAACCCCCTCCTCAGCCAAACAAGAAGTCTGTGGCTGATAAAACCGGCGCACGCAAAAATTCAAGCGAGCCCCAGGAGAGGCCGTACGCCGTCGACCACGTGAAGAGGGTGCAGACTCAGAGCATGGCCTCCCCCAAGCACCTGCGCGTGCCCTCCAAGGCTCTGGTGGGTGAGAGGGGCAGGGACGTCAGGTCGTCGCCCCGCCAAGAGGTCAGAAAGGTCAGGGAGGCAGAGGAGGTGGAAAGGCAGAGAGAGGAGCCCAAGCACAAAGAGCAGCCAAAGCACAGGGAGGAGGTGCAGCAGAGCTCCAGCCCCAGCACCAGCTCTGGTCATTCAGTCTGCACCTGCCACCTGAAGAAGGCCCACCACTAGGGCATGGTCAAGGCTGATGTTGGCTTAAGAGGGGAAATGTTGCAACCACGACATAAAAACAAGATCAGACAGGTTGGTTATATTGCCCACATATGGAAAAATATATAGAAATGCATTTGTGATTCAAATCTGGTATGCCCATTTACAACTTCCACCAATAAATGTATTTGTGAGGCTCATGCCCAATGATTAAACAGTTAAAACTACAAGTTCATGAATATATCAACTATGGCGTGATTAAAAAATGTAATTGATAGAAGATATGTTACTAGAAATCATAAATAAAATACTAAATTGTGTTGCTGCATAAATCCTGTCTATAAAAGTTGCATGTCACAGTTTTTGATACATACAAAGATTAAAAAGCCAACACTTTGCAACATGCCAACAACCTTTAAACCTTCAAAGTGGCTCAGTGGTCTGTTTGTCCGTAGTCTACCTGTGGTCACACAGTTGTTTTTTATCAGTGATTGCCACAGTAAGTAGTCTTAACCTCCTTATATCATATCACTGTGCCTTTTGAAGTAGCATCACTTGAAACTGCGAAAGAAACATTTTTCTTATAAATCTGTTTATTTTAAGAGAAGAAAGACAAGAAAAACAATATTTTGAAGATAATTAAGAATGGGAATCCTGTATTTTCCATGTTCTATAAATTGAAATGATAACAAAAAAAGTATTTGTGTGTTTTTAATACCGAGATGTATAACTCCATATGCCTGCCTATAGACAGAGGAACCTCCTCAGTATGTCCTGCTGTACCTTGTGGCATCTTTTCAGCAGCTAAAAGCTTTGGCTGAACCAGTCTGTCATTTAAAGAAAAACCTTTGCTGCTGTAAATAAAGCAAAGTGAGAATCCAGTAAACTTGATTTGTTGGATAAGTAACAAAACTATCTCTTTATATTTACATTCATATTTACTTCATTTTGCATAATGTTATTTTGTTTTATATCATATATTTTATTTTCCTTTACAAACCTAATTCACAAAGATTTACACCAAAAGCACAGTTTGCAACTGTGTTATTTCTGAGAAGTTTAAGTAAAAACATACATATTATCTGTCTATATATTTATTTGGTTAATAGTTCTGACGTGCCTTCAGCATGAAACGTAGGGGTTCTGGGGTATAACAACTTTGTGGATCAGGTTTGTTTTTATAAGAAGTAATACTTGTGTTTAAGATAAATCATGTGTTTTGTTTTTAACGTAATAATTTGTACGGAGATAAGTAGTTGGATATTTTGCTGGTGTAACAGGTTTAACTTTAACTTATGGTGGCTAAAACAATATCTAAAAATCAAAAGCTGAGACATATTTGTAAAATTCATCTGATATAATTTGAATAAAAATTCAGATTACACTGGAGAAGATACATCCAACTCACTGTCCCATTAAGGTTATGACTCTAAGCATCTTAACCAAGTTTGAGTTTGTATGATTAAAGGGCCAGACTTTTGTCATGTTTAAAACTCTTTAACCTCAGATTGATGTCATCACATGTTTTAACACAGATGATTCCTATAAGTGACAGTTTATTGTTTACAAAATGGCAGTTTTCTTTGGTTATGTTGAATAAAATTGTTGATAATTATGTTTTTGTCATTATTGAAAATGGTGGATAGAGTTTCATGATGAAAGACAATGCAGACCAAAAGAAACCTAAGATAAGAAACGTTTTTAAAAAAAGAGGATACTTTTGTGCACAACTTAAAGCAAGGAATCTGTCTTTCTGTCTGTGTATTTGGGTATGTTTTTCACATATCTCGAGAACAGTTTATCTCATCTTCTTCACACTTGGCGGGTGTATTGCTGTTGACCAAAGGAGGGTAATTTGGACACTAGACACATTTAATACTTAAAAAAACTCTGAATAAACTCTGTGAAGCAGCGGGGGCGGAGCTTCAGGGCTCTGCAGACTCGAACGTGTTGTCGACAGACAGCAGAGAGCGGCTTATTGACTGCACTTCACTTTCAACTCATCAGCACTCTTGTCATTGTTTGCGCTGTTCGTGTTGTTAGCACCGTTAACAGTTAGGTGCTAATTGTCGGCCGTCGCCCATCGATGTTTAAAGTACATAAAGTCGCCATGTTGAGAGCCGTGAATGGAGGCAGTCCTCTGGCCCGCACTGACTGAATCTATGTTCTGAATTTCCTTATAGCTTATTTAATAATAAAACTATTAATACCACAATACCACATGTTCAATGTCGTACATTCATTTTTTTCTTTCAAGTGAAGAGTGACACAGAGGCATTATCAGCACAATGTTCTTGAATTTACTTAAGGTCTGTTCGAGGTGGAGTGAGTAGAATCTGAATCTGCAGTGGTTACCAACTCGATAAGTCAAGTCATGGTTTCTTTATCTGGCTGTGAGCGTGTTCACATAAAAGGCCCAAGTTTGCAGCACATGACCAATCACCACCATGGACAAGTCTGCTGTCAGCAGAGCGCCATATTTTATGAATGGAACTAACTGTAAGTTTAAAGAAATACAAACTAGTTAAAAACACCATCCAGGCTGAAAGCAACACAGCAGCAGCTGCTAAATTAAGAAAATAAAATAAAAGAAGTTACTGTGATGCTGAAATGCATTCTTTTCATATAATAGAACAGAAGATACCTTATTCATCCCGGTATACACACGTTATAGTCAGATTTATTGTGTGTGATATGGGGCAGTGATATTATAATCTGTTGATTTACACATTCCCACAGTCGACGATTTTTTGCTAGCTGTGCTTCCTGCATTTGCCAGTTTAACCTGTGTTGCTTTTAGTCTGGATTAAGACTTTAACTTCTTACATGTTGCACTGCTGTGAGTGCTTATCGATCCTGTCTTTTTTCTTTAAACCATGACCAAAATCTTTTGCAAACTTTAGCTAAGCACTTTTAGTTAACCAAAGCAATGAGCTGGCAGAATATAATGTAGTGTTTAGTTTTATTGTTATACTGATGGCAGGTCACCTGTCCATCGGTATAACATTCACACACATTCACACACTCCACTGAGCCACAATCGCCCCATTACATTCCAGGATTCTTATTCAAACCCAGGGAACGTTTGAATTTGTTCCAGGCCGAGAGTTTCTTTTTTTTCTTCCCCTCAAAGTCTTTCAGCACCTCAAGATTTGGTGAATCATTGGGGGCGTACTTCTCCTGCTTCCTGGTCTTGTCTTGGTTCTCTTCTTTGACCTTGTCATGGTCAGTTCGGAGGCTCTGACTGACCTCCTCAGGCTGGAGCTTAGTGACCTGCACCTGGTTGGTTGAGGCCTGTTTTTCCTTGAGATCTTCTCTTTCTCAGAAGCGTTGTCCTTCAGGGTCTTGATCTCCTCCTCCACATATTTCTTCTCAGCCATCAACTGCTTTATGGCCTTCAGGTCTTCTTTGGCCTTCTCAGCTTTGGACTGTGTTTCTTTCTCAAGCTGTTTCTGAAGGCTGTCGCTCTTTTCTCTTTCAGCCTCAAGCTCAGTTTCCTACCTCAGATTGATCATATCTCAAAGTTTCAGCTTCTGAAGTTCTTGTTGGAGAGCTTCACTTATATCTTTCTCAACCTGGATCTCTGCTGACAACTTTTCTTGACTGATTGCTTGAGCCGCTTTGAGCTCCCTCACTTCTTCGTGCAGGGTGCTGTTTTTCTCCTGTAGGAGCTTATTTGTCTCCACTTGTTTCTGGAGAGAGTCTGTTTATATCACCTGTCTCTCCAGTTCAGTGGTAAGCTGCTTCACCTTCTCCTCCTGACAGCCGCTGATGGTTTCAGCCCTTTGCAGCTTAGCCTTCAGGTCCTCCAAGTCTTTGAAAAACGTCTTCTGTTTCTCAGAGACATATTTCTGTAGGGTTTGGATCTCCTCCATCTGGTGAACCAGAGCGTCCTTCTCAGCCATCAGCTGCTTTGTGGCCTCCAGGTCCTCTGACATCTTTCTGCTTTCAACCTTGAGCTCATCTTCACAGCTCATGTTGGGCTGATGTTTAAGTTTCAGCTGCTCAAGTTCTAGCTGGAGAGCTGCATATTTTTCTCTATTTTTTCGCAATGGAATTATGATCTCATGTGCAAAGTGCAAGTATTGTGGTTTGTTAATGCACATCGTATTTACCAAATCCATCTTGATATGGGTACACATATATGAAATTTCTTTAAAAAAATCATTACAAATGTTTTAAAATGTGATTAAGCATTGCTAAATGTCTGAAGCAGAAAAAAATGTTGTAAATAAAGTTTGAGCTTAATCATAAATGGGTCAGCTCTTGGAAGATCAAACATCAAAGATAACAGCACAACAGCACAAAGGCAAGCGTAACCCAGTGGTGGATGAAACGTGAGCTCTGGCAGTGCCTTGCACCAGTGTCAGATTCCCCGCTCTATTGTCAACGAGGTGCTAAATAATTCGAGCAAATACTACCCCTTCACTTTCACTCTTCCCACCAGGTGATGGGAAGACACACGGCCACGGGACCACCCACCAAGGCTCTTCGTCCACGGCCTGTTAGATACATTCACTCTCTGTTTGAGTTCAAGGATCCTTGGTCACCTCAGATAAGGAATATTTGATACACCTGTATCTTTTATTTCTTGTTTTTTTTACATAGATTATCTCACCTTGAAGTTTTTTCTCTGTGAATTTGAACTCTTTTCAATGTCTGCCACTGACAAGCAATATGACCTCTCAATCAATTTGAATGGTGAAGAGGATCCAGAATAGGTAATGCAGCACCTTAAGGCTGTCGTTAAACTTTGATGAGCATCTGCCAGGAATTCTCAACAACAGCAGTAGTTATATCTTTAGCAAGACGGTGGATCATGTAAGGACCACAAGCCTGCCCATCTCCTCAGAGGAGCAGATGATACAGGAGAAGAAAATGGTAAGTGCTAAGCCTTTATTTACTTTTTTGGTGGTGCATTCTATTAAGTCACCCTTTGTCACAGGTTTACATAAAGCCATTTGTTACAATTAATAAACCGTACATAAAGGGTGCTTTCTGTTAAAGCAAGTGAGAGATGTGTCTAATGCGGTTGTCTCTTCTCCCTTATTCCTGGCAGTGAGTCATGCTTTGGTGCCGATGTGGTGTCCTACTGGTACTCTGTCCTCTAGCCTGCCTCATAACGTTTCCCTGTCCTCCTGGCTGCTGCTGTCCTCGCCCAGGATTCCTGGTTTTGTGCGAGTCCCTGGGTCTCAGGTCACTTCCTCGCTCTGTCCCTCTCAGTACCTCGGCTCTATCTGTGGCCAGAAACCAGCTCTGTAACGTGGACCACCTACTTCGGCCCTTCTCTGACCTGCAGGAGCTGAGCCTCAGTCATAACCTGCTGGCCCGCTTCCCACGTGGCCTGCCCTCAAGCCTGGAGTCCCTGCTGCTGCAAGAAAACCGCATCACTTATATCACCTCAGGTGCCCTGCGACAACTGGGGAATCTCACTCGCCTGGATCTGGAGGACAACCGCATCCGTGCCATTCAACCCGGGGCACTCCTAGGTCTTAACAAGCTACAGGTCCTGACTCTGAAGGGGAACAGGCTTACAAGCCTCCCTCTGAATCTTCCTCCATCACTGACCCATTTAGACCTCTCTGCAAATTGCATCTCTGTCCTGGACCTGCCCTCGCTGTCTGCCCTGGTCAACCTGCAGGTCCTGAAGATCAACAGCAACTGCCTGCGTTCAGTCCCAGAGAGCGCCTTTGACAGTCTGCCACGTCTCCGATCCGTGGACCTCGCCAACAACCTGTGGGTGTGCGAGTGTGACATCTTGTATCTTTACCGCTGGCTGCTGAGTGGTCGGCTGAAGATGGCCACAGACCTGGTGTGCACCGAGCCGGTCCACCTTGCTCACCGCCTGCTCCTGAACCTCTCCGTCATGGCTATCTGTCCTCGTGTCCTGAAGCCAAATGAGAGGAGCCACCAACTGGACCTTAACTCAGCATTGGAAGGAAAGCTGGAGACGCTGGCGGTGGAGCCCACAGGACCAAGCTCATTGAAAAACAGGAGGTATTTGGGAAGCTTGTCAGGGCGAAAATCACAAGAAACCACTGTGGGACTTCTTTTAAAAGATGTTCACAAGACTTGTGTGTTGCTTAGTCACTACTCTTTAGAGACCCTTACCTATGAGGAGTGTTTGTCCCTAAATAAAACACAATCAGTCAGCCCACCCCATTTAAAAAACACTACTCCTACCCCTGATGAGGAACAGAAATGCAGAGACAACATCACAGGTCGGACCCCCCAGAATAATGCAACCTCAGCGGAAGGGACTCAATCTTTGCTCTCCACCAACAGAGATGCACTCTGGCCCACTCGCAACCCACAACCCTTCACACAACAAGACTCTGCAGTGGTCATCTCTCTGCTCGTTGTGCTATGTGTATTAGTAACTCTCCTCATGCTGGCAGTGCTGCTTGTACTAAAAAAAGTACTTTTGCGCCAACAGAGGGTGGCTCCGCTTGATGTAGGCTCTGGTGGATGATATCGACACAGACGCACTGAAAATGTTTTTAATAACTTGAGTCACAATAAGCACACAGTCTCACACAATATTCTGCATCAGGATTTTGTATACGTACTTAAGCTGCCGACCTAAATGCATTTACAAATGGAATCCTCCATGTGGGATCAGCAAATAGCCAAATACTGCCTAAATGCCAAAAATAAAATAAAAACACACTGGCCCATAGTTTCTGATTCATGACCTCTTTGTGTTCTGTGCAGGAAACCCCATCACTCCCAGAAGAGGTTGCAAGACCTGATGTGGTATTATGGTAACCAATCTTCCAAACAGCACTGCAGAGAAATATTACATGGCTGGCACTGAGACATGATAGACAAGTTAATAACTCATTAACTGCTGGTGTGCACTTGTTACTCCTTCTTGTCCTGCTGTTTTATTCTGTAGTCTGACAGCGCTGCTTTTATGGCATCTTCTGCAAGCACTGAAAGAAAAAGAATGAGGAGGTTTTAGAGGCACTTTGAGCATGAAATCAAGCATTTATTTTACCAAGAAACTTTCAGCCAGGAAACAAATTATAGGAAAACCTTAAGAAGTGAGTTGAGAAACGGCAAACTGAATAGTTTAAAATATATGAAAACTGGGCATGCCTGGGAAATTGTACACTTAAACAGTGCTCTCCACCACCATCACTGAAACACCAAAGCAGGGAATATCTTTTGGGATAATGGTGATCATTCCTCCAGTAGAGTTTCAGTAATGTGTACGGTCTATAAAGGAGCATTGACGGTGCTCAAGTGGCTCGCCGTGAACTGACATTTTGGATTTTTCTTTCTGTCTAATAAGCGTTCAGGTGTTTGAAAAAGAACTTACTGGAACAATGAAGCTTGACTGGCGGAAGGCAGAGTTCTTTGGCAATGTCAGTGTTCCTGATCTTCAGAGCCTCATCAACCTACAGGATTAAACCACACTTCAACAAAAACAAAAGACTCGCAAAGCAATTATTCTACTTTCCTTTTCATCAGTGTTATACAAACTCACCGACTTCCCCTTCACCCACTCTGTTGCAAGAGAGCTGGAAGCAATGGCTGATCCGCAGCCGAATGTCTTGAACTTTGCATCAACAATCTTGCCATTTTCATCCACCTGGATCTGAAAACAATACACAATCAAACCTAGTTGAACAATAGGAAGTGGGCAGTCATGACAGCTGCATTTGACCTTCACCGTACCTGTAGTTTCATTACATCGCCACAGGCTGGTGCACCCACCAATCCGGTCCCCACATTCTTGGCGTTTTTGTCTAGAGTTCCCACATTTCTTGGGTTTTCATAGTGGTCCACCACCTTGAAGAACGTGACCAACAAAAGATAATAACGTTACATCACTGCTTTGTTGTTTTGAGTGTTGAAAAGATCAGACAACACACGTAACGTTACATAACTGAATAAAACGCACGTGACATTCATTGGTTACAATGACGAGCTAGAAGCACGTTTGATTAACGTTAGTTACCTTTATGTGATATGAACAGAGAGCGTTCAGCTCCGGGCTCAATAGCCGTCTGGTAAACAACAACAGCGAGGACGTGGAGTTTCGTAAAGAGACAATCGCCATGTTGAGATACCGATGTTTACCGGAAATCAACGAGTGAGCACGAGAGAGGACGGCCACTCTTTGTTGACAAACATGTAAAGAAGGAAGGTATCACAGAGGAAGGAGCCCCTACTAGCGGCTAACAGCAGCACTGTTAGTGGGTCCACGGTGCGTTCAGGCTCCACCTCTCACGATACGCCTTCTTGTGGGTTGTTACCAGGCAGACAGACTTCCAACATGGCAGCATCGAGCAACGCAGAGCAAACGCATTTGCAGGACATGGAGGAGGGAGACGCAGGGATGGAGGAGAGAGACATGGGGTCGGACGAAGAAGAGGAGGACGGTATGGGAGTAGAACATTCAGAAGAGGAAGAGGACAATTCGTCGGAAGACGAGAAAGAAAATGAAGCAGAGATCCAACGGTTGGAGGAGCAGGTAATCAACCAACAACCAAGCTGAGTTCACGAACGTTAGCTGAGGAGCTAACGAGAATGAATGGGTTCGAACGGTAAACAGTGTCAGCTACAACGAACCAGCAACGCTTTAAAACTACCAGCTGTTCTCTCCTGCTCTGGTTTAATGGAAGCAATAAATACAATAAACAGCTGCTGTTCTCCTAAACAATTAGGCGCGTATGATACGTCATTCAATAACCTAGCCGTCGTGATTAGCTGACCTGCTAATCTGTGATGCTAATGGCTTCTCGTGTTATACGCGCCTTTTTTTTTACTATCTCAGTCCAGTGGGACGTTACAGCGTTCAGTGTAGTTTAGTTAGAAAGTACATGTGCACATATAAAGTACTTATTGTCCTAAATTGTGTGTCACGCTTAAAGTGTTTAAATTGCTGTATTAATAACACCTCACTACAATGTTTGTCAGTAGCGTTAAGTTAAATCTGTTGCAGTTATGCTGTAGTCTTTGCTTCCACTTAAACATTTAAGAGAAACCACATTTATAACAAATTTGCACTCAGTCTATATCAGGTATCAGCCAAGTGTACCTAATAAACTAACAGGATAACCCTGCA